>NC_142315.1:19990952-20302261 GCF_054855325.1 Carica papaya
AGCTTCTATATTCTATATTATGTTCTTTTCTGTCCAGATCTACACTTGACCCATTCAATTAAATATGACTTCCTTCTTCTTTTTACTTTTCATTTACTTGTATATTATACATTGATGGTAACTGATCAGTTCACTGGTGTGAAATTAAATTGAATCCAAATATATCGAATTTTCTCAGTCTTTTAATTTCAACTTGAAAAGTAGACTAAAGTTTACTTGATTTAGGTTGAACTGAATTAATTTTATTTTTTTCCTTAAATTATCTTTGTTAATTAAAAAAATAAAATAAAAAAACAAACAATAAATTCATAAGTAATAATGATTAATTAATAAAATAAATATTAATTTATAACTATGATTTTTTACATACATCATTTTTTATTTTTGATCCCTTCAGTCTAAACTGAAAATTGAAGCAGACTTGTATAAAATTTTTGATGTTCACAATTAAAAAAAAAAAAAAAATCTAGATTAAATTATTTAGTCTACTTCGATTGAGTTTCTTTACTCCTATCTAATTTGACTTTTGGTTCATATTTCTTGTGAAAATTAATCTCAAATATGTACATAATCACATACAATAAAGAGTAAAATAAGAAAAGAAACAAGATTTTACGTGATTCAATAGAGATGTTTACGTCCATGGGATATACTAATAAGAAACTTTACACCACAATGAGAAAATGATAGTACATCAACAACAGAGTTGTATACCCTTATACACAAAATATTAGAGTCTTTCTATGATATTTTTATAATATATTAGAATATTTTCTAGAGTATACACATGAATATTTTGCATAATACATACAAAATATTTTCATAATCAAATCACATCTACAAATCTTCTATTTAATTTGAATTCTCTCCATCAACAAACACTATCTTGCCAAAGTACCATTATACGGGCACTATTGAGTATTATATATTTCAACCAAGTCTAGAGGTATATAAGCTTGCTAACTATGATCGCTTTGGTCATCATAACTACTTAATTCTCATGTGTAAATATCTTCTGTACAACTACAGTATTTTCGTGATACAATGTCCCAAATGAAATAATATTTGATATCAAGTTTTTCATCTATAGCACCAACCCACTAATTTGTGGCTGAACTAAAAATAGTTTCATTATACCTATCAAGTTCCTACAAATCAATTATCTTTGTAACTAACAAAGCATATACAACTATATTTTCATGCCTTTATGGTGATCTAATTTATCTTCTCTTCCTACTTGTTGCAATGTTGTATGGTTATTGTTGATTAGCTTCATCATCACTTTTTTTTATTAAGAACTTACACCTCATTATATGGATTATTAGATTGAACTATTAGAGTATCAACCTCTAACTCTACTTGTTCTTTAATACTGTGATCTGATTGTCCTATTGTTTTTTTCTTTTGACTATATAGTGAAGCATACTCTTTAAATATCATATTTTTACTGATAATTAATCATAGAGACTTTGAACTACTATATCACAACTCACAACCTTTCAATCTATATGCATATTATAGAAATAT
Source organism: Carica papaya (assembly GCF_054855325.1). NCBI lineage: Eukaryota > Viridiplantae > Streptophyta > Magnoliopsida > Brassicales > Caricaceae > Carica > Carica papaya. The sequence goes on from NC_142315.1 coordinate 19,992,480, forward strand.
GCATTTTTTTTATCCTTGACTTAAACTTACCATCTCTCATATAAGTATAAGTAGGGCAACCAAATACTCTCAATTAAGAATAATCAGCAGGTGAATCAGATTATATCTCAAAATGAGCTTTACACTCAGTAGTTGTAAATGAAGATCTATTAGCTAAGAAACAAGTAGTGTCAACAACCTTATCCCAAAATTCGTCTCCTAAACCTGAATGTGACAGTATGTTGCATACCCTATCACAAAGCATCCAATTCATGTGTTCTACAATACTATTCTATTATGGTTTTTCCATGCAAGAAAAGTGTCCTCATTATGCTTTTTTTAATTATAGAAATCATTAAACCCATTATTATAAAATTTTAATTCATTGTCAGTTCTAAAACATTTAACATTATTCTCTATTTGCTTATCAATTATGGTCTTCCAACTGATAAAATTTTAAAATACCTTTTTTTTTTTTACTTTAGAAAGCATACCTCAACCATTTGAGAGTAATTATCAATAAGAGTCATAAAATACCATATACTCTTGGAGAAAATTCTATATGGACTCCATAAGTCCAAATGGATATAATTCAACTTATTTCTATTCTTATTCACCATTATTTTTGTAATGCCCAAATTTAATTTAGTGTAAAAATGAAGGAAATTTAATGAAAGATGAAATTAAAAACAATTTTGGGGAAAAATGGTGAAAATTTGGGTTTTAAGAGCATTTTTTAAAGAAAAATCGAAAATATGGATCAAAATACAATTTAAAAAATTTGTGCCATGTAGGATGCCCGGTCAGCAGTCTCGACGAACCAGAACATGCCGTGTAGTAATGGATGCTGACGTGGTGCCACGAGGGAGGTCACGTGGGCGATCCGCATACCTGCGATTACATCGTCCAGATTTGTTCCCGTGCGCATGAACGTCATCCAATCTCCAAAAAAATCCCAATTGTTTCGAACTTTCTATTTTTGGAATGGAATATTTACGGAATCCCTATGAATAAGATCAAACCTTATTCCATGGTATTTACATGAGATTCCTCTTTCTTATTCTTAAGCAATTCCCCGAGAGGGCTTAGTTGATCCATGATTTATGTTTCGTCTTTTGTTTCCTTTTCGTTTGTTTCGAGAAATAGATCGATCAATTCTGATTTTTTCTTTTTCTATTGATTCTTTTCCGATCGAGATGTATGGATCCATGGATCTATGTGTCTATATAGATCCTGTTCATGGATTAACGAAAATGTGCAAAAGCTCTATTTGCCTCTGCCATTCTATGAGTCTCTTCCTTTTTGCGTATGACATCACCACTCCCTTTGGCAGCATTCACTAATTCGGAACTTAATTTGAAAGCCATATTTCGATCTGGACGTTTTGGGGATGCCCCTAATAACCAACGAATGGCAAGTGTTTTTCCTTGTGTGGATCCTATTTCAATGGGAACTTGATGAGTTGATCCGCCTACAATGGCATGCGTTCCCTCCCCAAACGTGATCGGACAGTCATATTTAAATGCGATCAACGGTCCAGATCTGTTACCTATTTAAACTCGATCTGACAGTTCAGATTAGATCGCAATGGACGATACAGATTTGCTCCCTATTTAATCGCGCTTGGTGATCCAGATCAAACGCGATGGATGGTCCAGATTAAATGTGGACATATATAAATAATCATTTTCACACCAAACCCTAACCCTAGCCGCCAGACACTCTTGCCAGAGAAGAAGACCCAATCATCGGGAAGGAGAGCCGCCGCCACCCGCCACCGCACCGGAGCTACTTTTGACCGCCAAAAGAGGTAAAAAAAAAATTTCTTTACTTAGAATTCAATTTTAAACACCCTCATGGCTAAATTAGAGGAAAAGGACCGGCCGATTGGCCGAAAACTGCGAGCAAAGCCCAGCAGCGCCGCCGTAGGAAATTTCAAAAATTGTCTCCGATGAGACCCTTTTCGATTCCCGTTCTGTATAATTTTTTCACCATTGTGATCACTGTTTCCTTCTCTACAGGTTGACCAGAGTAAAACACTTAACTGCAACGTGAGTTGGAGGAGCCACCGCACTGGAGAGCCCCGTCGCTAGTGAGTTTCAATTTTTTGTATTTTTTTGGTTAATCGAGGCCCCTTAACGTGTTTTTTTCGTAGAAATTGATGCAAAATCAGTCGAATTCGGCCGAAAATGACCAAAAACAATCGACCTGAAGCGGACCACCGTCGCCAAAGCACGGTGGAGTCGCCGAGTCGGAATTTTAGAATTGGCCTAAAATAGGTCCTGAGACTGATTTTGAATTTTCAGAATATTTGTAGGTACTTATAACGCGTTTTAAATTCCCAAATAAAAATTTAGGGAACCCGGGGACCCTTAGTAGGCGCAGTCAACAGCTTAGCTTTTGGGGCATTAAATTTATGTAAGAATCTCTCACCCTATTCTCTATTATGAAATTGAAGTCAAATTAACAATAATACGGTATTCTGTACAATTTCAAAAATATTTATAATTAATTACGGGTTACTAATGGAGCCAGAACTGAAAATTATTCTCTGTTGATTTATGTCGATTTATTTTATAGTTTGAATGCATAATAATATCTAATTTATCGATTTTATGATTTTGAATGCTTGTATTGCTGCCTTATGTGACTACTATTAAATTAGGAAACCGAGATATGATTGCATTCCCTGATGCATGTTTGTTTGTTTATGTGATTATGGTTGAATTGGAAAACTGGAGATTAAAGGTAAATAAGAACTGTGTAATTAAGTAAATAGATGAAACGACAGCTTTACTGGATATCCTGAGAGATGGTGGATGGACCGGATACAATAAGGAGCCCTACCGTGAACATTGTCTCATACCGAATGGGGTATCGAGACTTGGTAATTTGGCGCTCATACTGGACGAGGTATGGAGACAGCCCATTTCATCTTTATACCGGACGGGGTATTGAGATTTAGTAATTTGGCATTTATACCGGACGAAGTATTGGGACGGTCTTTTAATTGAGAATATTAAAGGAAAGGATTCACACGTACTGGGGACATCCCTATGAAACCACATGGATACTAGATGGCTGATAGAAATGGGCAGTTGTTATTTGATTTATGGAATATGAATTTATAATGTGTGCATATTACCGATTGTATATGAAATCATGTAAGTGCTATATTATTATTTCTATAGATTGTTTTGATAAATCTCGCTGCGGTAAGTGAATGATAAATTGTTTTATTATTAATAAATGCATTTATTTAATTAAGTACTCTATTAGTTATTTTGATTTTCTACCAATATTCATTTATGTGTCGGTGAGTGGCATGATATTCTTACTGGGTTAGTGTAACTCATTTCTTATTTAACCATTTCAGATCTAGAGGATCAGGATCCAGAACCCGATCCACAAGAGGGTTGCGAGTAGGATACTAGTTTCATTTATTTTTCGCTTATTTTTTTTTTAATTTCAAAAGGGTAATTTCAGTAACATTATTCGGTACTTTAAGTTATTGTGTAAGGAATGTAAACATTAATCATTTATTTTGCTTTCGCGCTTAATTAATAATTTATTTCTTTTGGACATTCTGGGATCGTTACAATTTTATTGAACTACATTTTAGTCTGTTTATCAAACACATAATGTTTACAAAAATTCATGGCTTCCTCTTTATATCCGTTTAACAAATTCTGCTTACTCGAAATAGAAAAACTCTTGTAAACTCATATGACTTATACGCAGATGCCATAACATAATCTAATTCTGAAAACTACTCTTTAAAGCTACATCAACTTCTCCTGAAACTGTACTACTTGAAGAATATACAATTTAGAATCCAATGAGAACCACATAGCCTTTGCGCACTTTGATGATACTATTTTTTAGTATCTATAACATTAAGAATCAATTGTAGAAAGAGAAATTATATTATGTTTCATACGTGGAACATCTCAACATTCAATAGTTTTAACAACTCCATTGAACATTCTCAATTTGATTTATAAATCTCATCTATAGATAATGAACTATCATTACTCATATACACAGTACCACTTATTTATTTATAGATAGCAAACCAATGTTTATGTAGACGCATGTGCAATGTAGTAATCATGTTTTTGTCAACTCCATCGCTATTGCAGGAGGCTAGGGAGCTTTTAGAGATAAAAAATTGTTTGAAGATGGTTGAATTAAAGAGAGAAAATGATGCAAACAAGACTAAAAATACTCAAGACACTCAAAGAGTATCAGAAGGTGACTTGGAGCAAATTTCAAATGATGTAAACACAAATACAGTTCCAAACCTGGAAAGTTTCAGCGGACCAGTAACAAGATCAAAGGCAAAGAAAATTAAAGAGTTGCTCCAAGTTTTTACTCAAAAACATGTGGATGATGGGCTGGCCAATTGTGGAAAGTTCAAATATGAGCTTTTTGAACAGTTTAAATTCGTAACTTTAATTGGATTTAAGTGATTTGGGATAATTTGGGCTTGTTTGAGTCTTATTGATAATCGATGAATAAGTTTTGTGTATCAGCTAGATTAGTTGAGTTGTTTTAAATATTTTAGATTGTTTTATTTTAGTTTGAGTTAATTAAACCCATATAGTTAAGTATAACTCATTTTGGGCTTAAATATTGTCTTAGTGTTATTACAAGAATGAGCTCATAACTATATAGTGCCACAAGCAATTAGTGGTGTTGGTTAAGAATATTGGAGTTACAAGGAGTTACATAACAATTACATACCTATAATTAGCCTATTTATTGTTGGAATTACAATTGTAATTACTACATAATTAACCTAGTTATTGTGTGTAACACCCCAAAAAGACCTATTTTTGGAATTGTATTTGATTTTTTTGCTATTATTTTTATTTTAATTATTAATTAATTTATAAGGTTATAATTTAATTTATATTTATTTAATGGGAATAAAAATAATAATAATGATAAAAATGGGTAAAATTATTTTTGGAAATTATTCGAAAATGATTTTGTGAAAAAGGAGTGAAAATTTAGATTCTGGGGGTATTTTTGAAAGAAAAATAAAAAACCGGGAGTCAAAACGCAATTTAGAAAAGTTTTGTCACGTCAGCAGCCACGTCAGTAGTCCCGGCCAACCAGGACACGCTGCGTGGCAAGGACGCTGACGCGGGAGGCCACGCGAGATGGAGCCACGTGAGCGATCTGTGTGCACGCGATCGAACGGTCCAGATCTCACGCGTGCGGACGGCCCAGATTGAATCACGCACGGATGACCCAGATTTATTCCCATTTTAATTGCGATCGGAAGGTCCAGATTAAATCGTGATGGATGGCTGAGATTAAAAGTAGAAAGTTATAAATAACCTCACCCACACCCAACTCCAAACCCTAGTCACCAGTACCTCCGCCGGAGAAGAAGACCCAGTCACTGGAGGAGTCGGCCGCCGCCACCCGCCGCCGCACCGGAGAATTTTTCGACAGCCAAACGAGGTAAATTTTCTGCCCTTGGCTCGTTTTTCGATGTTGAATCCGCTTATGGCCAAATTGGAGCCAAACCACAGGCCAATCGGCCGAAAAACACCGCCGAAGTCTAGCGGTACCACCGCGGCTTCTCTCAGTTTTTACTTCCGATGAGGCCCTTCCCGATTCCCGTTCGATGCAATTTTTATACCACAGTGATCACCGTCCTTTTCTCTACAGGTTGACCGGAGCAAAACATCAAATCGGGACTCGCGTCGGAGAAGCTGCCGCACTCGAGAGCTCCACCACCGGTAAGTCTCAGTTTTTCGTAATTTTTTGGCCCACCGAGGGCCCTAGGGTTGTTTTATCACTGGAACTAATGCAAGTTTGGCTGAATTTGCCTGAAAATGGCCAACCCGAGGCGGATCGCCGCCGTGGGCAGTGGTATAGTCGCCGGAGCACGGCAGAGCCGCCGTGCCAGAATTTCAAAATTGGCTGAGTAGGCCCTGGGTCTGATTTTGAGTTTTTTTTTGGACACGTGTAGGTACCGGAAGTGTATTTCAGTTTCCGAAAAAAAAATTTAGAGAATTTAGGGACTGCCCGTAAGCGAAGTGTAAAACCGATTTCAGACTCCGAAACAAATAAGGATTTCTCACCCTATTTTCTATCACAGTATTAAAGCTCATAAATAATAAAACGATATTTCATGAATTAATACATGTGTATAATTAATTAAGGTTACTGATGGAGTCCGAATCTGATGTATTTTTTGGTCAATTGTTGTTCGACCTATTTTATAGTTTTAAATGCAGTATGGTATCTGATGTGTTTATTTTATGGTTTCATATGCATGAATCCCGGTTTCATTTATTATGGTTTGAATTATGGTGAACCCGATGTTGTTTTGTTTTGTTTGGTGTTCATTACTAGTTTTCGTGTTTATGTTGATTGGATAATTGAGACCACGAGAAATGAAAAAAGTTATGTGAATTGATAAATGGATAATGTCGACAGCCTAACTAGATATCCTGGGAGATGGTGGACGGACCGGGTCCGTAGGGAACCCTACCAGGAACGGGTCTCTCATATCGAACGGGGTTGGAGACCTTATGTGTTTTGGCGCCCATACCAGACGGGGTATGGGGACGGTCCGTTTCACTCTCATACCGGACGGAGTATTGAGGTTTATGATTTTGGCACCCATACCAGACGGGATATGGGGACGGCCCTGAAATCAAGTTATCAATGTGAATGGTTCACGTGTAGCAGGGACCCCTATAGATCCCCATGGATACTAGTAGACTGATAAAAGAGGAAAATTTGTTGTCTGATGATTGAAATGCAAATGTATGATATGTGTTATGTTATAAAGTATGTATGATTTCATGATATTATAATGTTATTGTTTTCTTATGTTGTTTTTATGAAGCTCACCGATGTAAGTGGACAGTAAAGATTTTTATTATTGATAAATGAGTTTGTTATAAATTATGCTCTATTGGTCATTTTTATTTTCTACCAACCTTTACTCCTGTGACAGTGAGATAGTGTGATGTCTATACTGGGTTAGTGTAGCTCATTCCTTATTTAACCATTTTAGATCAGGAGGACTTGGTTCCCAAGCCCGTCCCGCAGGAAGAGGGTGAGTAGATGACTAAGGATTTGATAGATTTATTTATAGCATCCATTACTAGTGTTTACTTCAGTTAGTTTATTCTTTCATATGTTTAATACGTTTTGGTTATTGTGTGAGGGATATTAATGAAAATTTTTATTTCGCTTCCGCACTTAGAATTTTTAATACATACATTTTCTTTTAAATTTTCGGGGCCGTTATAGTTGGTATCGGAGCCGCGTTCCTCGGACTCATCCCTTACACAATAATGCTTAGAGAAATACCCACTGATAAATCATTACTCAACTCTTCCTTGTGAAATGCAGGTGTAGAGAAATGAGGAGATGAAGACCCCCACTAAACTAAGCAGCTTGGGATGATTCACTTCGGGAAGATATGGACAGAATATTTGAGATGCTGGAAAGGATCATGGCCACCCAGTAAGGTCGAGAGGAGAGAAGGGAGTTACCCGAACCTCCCCCACTACCACGGGTTGAGCCACCGCTACAGCAAGCGGATCCCGAGCCACCCCGGCATGAGCCTGCTCCACCACAGTACCACCCGGCACCATTGCCGCAGTGTGAACCGGTGCCCCAGCCACCGTACTACCCAGCACTGCCACAGTACAATCCGGTGCCCCCACTATATCATCAGGTGCCACCACAGGGCCCCTCAGTCTATCCCAAGTCGGGCCCAGTCCCTTTTTCACGGGACCCAGCTCCTTCCTTGATCGACCCAGGCTACATAGAGAGGTATAGGAGACTGAACCCTTCCACTTTTGCAGGGGGATCCTCTTTCGAAGATGTCCAGTACTGGTTGGCGGAGACTGAGAGAGCTTTCAAGACCTTGGGAGTGGTTCTTGAGCAGAGAGCTGCCCTTGCTTCCTACATGCTGGTAGGGGAAGCAGGTCATTGGTGGGAGCTCAAGCAGACCACCCTGCCTACACCAGCCACTTGGGAGCAGTTCTTAGCGGCCTTCCATGCGGAGTATCTCCCTGAGCACATCCGACACCTAAAGGAGATAGAGTTTGTTCAGCTGGTCTAGGAAAACATGATGGTATCGGAATATGCTTGTAAGTTCCTAGAGCTGGGCCGATACTCCCCGGAGACATTAATGGATGAGGGCAGGAAGGCCATGAGATTCCAGTGGGGCCTCCGCTCAGAGATCAAGCAACACTTATTGGTACTAGAGCTCAAGACATACTCAGCCGTTCTAGCAAAGGTGCAGATTGTGGAGAGGAGTTTCAACACCTGCCCTCAGTCAGTAGGGAGTTACCGACCCTCAGCTCCACCCCGCAGACCAGCACCTACTGCGCCGGTCCAACCAAATAAGAGGCCCAGACCAGTGATCCAGGCCCCTCCTTAGGCTCCAAGGGAAGCACGTGGAAAGATCTGCAGCACTGTGGCAGGGATCATGGGGACTGACTATGCTACTGCTTCAACAACACCTGTCGCATATGTGGTAGTGCCCAGCACTATGCGAGAGAGTGCCCGAGGAACCAAAACTAAGGAAGACCTCATTTTCATGGCAGGGTTTACAACCTCATCCAACAGGATGCCGACGCCGACCCGGACGTGGTATATGGTATGTACACTATCTGTGACCATATTGCTCATGTTTTATTTGACACTAGTGCATCGCATTCATTTGTTTCACATGTTTTTGCATCCAAACTTAATATATCACCTGATAAACTTAATTCAATGTTGTTTGTGTCTACTGTTGGGGGTGAAACACTATTAGGAGAAGTTGCCTACAGGGCTTGTGCCGTGGAGATAGCAAATAGAAAATTGAGTGTAGACCTGATAGGGTTAGACACGGGAGATTTTGATGTAATCTTAAGAATGGATTGGCTAGCAGTGTATCACGCCACCATAGATTGCTTTAACAAGAAGGTTGTATTTAATCCTCCCAATGAGGGGCCATTTACAAATTAATAAAATTATTTAGTACTTATTCCTTGATGGCAAGTTTCTTTAATTTTCTAGTACCTTAATCTTGCTATTTTCTCTAACTAAGCAAGCCCAAGAAGGAGATTTGTATCCAAGAGATTCCGATAGTCCGAGACTTTTCAGATGTATTTCTAGACAAACTACCCGGACTACCAATGAACAGAGAAGTCGAGTTCACTATAGACCTATAACCAGGCACCCAGCCCATTTCGGTTGCTCCTTACCGCATGAGCCACATTGAGTTGGAAGAGCTGAGTAAACAAATCACTGAATTGCAAGACAGTGGTTTTATTAGACATAGTGTGTCCCCTTGGGGTGCTAGAGTCACTTTTGCCAGGAAGGGAGATGGAACATTGAGACTGTGTATTGATTACAGAAGATTGAACAAGGTTACAATTAAGAACAAATATCCGCTTTCCAAGATTGATGACCTCTTCGATCAGCTGCAGGGTGCACAGGTCTTCTCTAAAATAGACCTGCGATCAGGTTACTATCAGGTGAAGATAAGAACAGAAAACATCCCCAAGACGGCCTTTCGAACTAGGTACGGACACTATGAGTTCCTGGTCATGCCATTTGGGCTAACCAACACCCCGGTAATCTTTATGGATATGATGAACAGGGTCTTCAGAGAGTTCTTGGATCAATTTGTTATCGTGTTCATCGATGATATCTTAGTCTACTCAAAAAGCAGAGAAGAATATGCTCACCATTTTGCCCAAGTTTTGTAGGTCCTCAGAAAAAAGAAGTTATATGTAAAGTTGAGTAAGTGTGGATTCTGGCTTGAGCAGACCGCATTCCTAGGACACATCATATCGAAGGAAGGAGTATCAATGAATCCCGAAAAGGTTGAAGCAGTACTTGGCTGGGAGAAGTTGACATCAGTTAAAGAAATCCGGAACTTTCTGGTGATAGCAGGTTATTACCGCAGGTTCGTTGAAGGATTATCCAGCCTAGCAGCTCCTCTAACCCGACTTACAAAGAAGAATGCCAAGTTTGAGTGGAATGAGGACTGCAAAAGAAGGTTTTCAGAATTAAAGAAGTGGCTGACTACTGCACCCGTACTGGCTTTACCGAGTGGTTCGGGGGGATATACAGTTTATAGTGATGTCTCCTATCTAGGCCTGGGTTGTGTCCTAATACAGCATGGGAAGGTCATAGCATATGGGTCCAGACAGTTAAAGAATCATGAGAAAAGTTATCTCACCCATAACTTGGAGCTTGCCGCAATCATACACGCCTTGAAAACCTGGCGCCACTACTTATACGGAGAGACCTTTCAGATCTATACCGATCATAAGGGTTTGAAACACATACTCACTCAGAATGATCTCAACATGCATCAGAGAAGGTGGATGGAACTCCTTAAATACTATGATTGTGATATCTTATACTATCCGGGTAAGGGCAACGTGGTAACAGACACTCTCAGCAGGAAAAGTGCAGGTATCTTAACCTATTTAATGGTTTCAGAATGCAGGCAAATTGGGGCCACACAACAGGTTCGACTTCAGGACCTGAGGAGAGTCACATGTTTGGGCCGCCTAACAGTCCAGCCCGAGTTAATCCAGAGAATAAGAGAAGCCCAATCAGTCGACCCCGCCCTAGTAGCCCGCAAGATCGATACAGAACAGGGAGCGAGCTCAGAATTTCGAGTATCTGCCGATGGGTTACTCCAGTTCCAAGACAGAGTGTATGTTCCAGACGATAGCGAGTTAAAGAGAGACATCATGACAGAGTCCCACAGCTCGAAGTTTGTCATGCATCCTGGAAGCACCAAAATGTACCAAAGCATGCGACCCCGGTTTTAGTGGAATGAGATTAAGAGAGACATAACCGACTTTGTATCTAAATGCTTGGTATGTTAGCAGGTCAAGGCAAAGCATCAGAGCCCAGGTGGGCTACTTCAGCCTTTACCGATCCCGGAGTAGAAGTGGGAACACATCACCATGGACTTCGTGACGGGATTACCCAAGGCACGTTCAGGACATGACGCCATCTGGGTAATTGTTGACCAGCTTACCAAATATTCTCACTTCTTGGCCATCAGGATGACCGACCCCTTGGACAAGTTGGCAAGAATGTATATCCGGAAAATAGTCAGATTGCATGGAGTTCCAATGATAGTGGTATCCGACAGAGACCCCAGGTTCACTTCTCGGTCTTTGAGTAGCTTTCAGCAAGTCATGGGAACAAAACTGTCTCTTAGTACTGCCTTCCATCCTCAGACTGATGGACAATCAGAAAAGACAATTCGTACATTTGAGGATATGCTCCGAGCTTGTGTCCTTGACTCCGTGGGCCATTGGGACGACCATCTACCCCTGATAGAGTTATATGGGCGCCCATGCAGATCACCGATTTGTTGGGAAGAAGTGGGCGATAGAAGATTATTCGGCCCGGAGTTGGTAGAGGAGACCACGTCTAAAATAGTTAAAATCAGAAAGAACATTCAGACGGCTCAGAGTAGGCAGAAGAGTTATGCGGACACCCGGAGGAGAGATCTAGCGTTTGAGAAAGGTGACCAGGTATTCCTTAAGGTCACTTCTTTTAAGGGAATTAGCAGGTTCGGCAGGAGGAAAAAACTGAATCCCCGATTTATTGGACCTTTTGAGATCTTAGACAGGATTGGTATCGCTGCCTACAGACTAACACTGCCTCCAAAGCTCTCCAAAGTCCACAATGTGTTCTATGTATCCATGCTACGTAAGTACAACCCAGACCCCTCTTATGTCTTGGCTCATGAACCGCTTCCACTCCAAGAGAACTTATCTTATGAAGAAGTACCAGTCGGTATAATTATTAATTAATTTATAAGGTTATAATTTAATTTATATTTATTTAATGAGAATAAAAATAATAATAATGATAAAAATGAGTAAAATTATTTTTGGGAATTATTTGAAAATGATTTGTGAAAAAAGAGTGAAAATTTGGATTCTAGGTGTGTTTTTAAAAGAAAAATCGAAAATCAGGGGTTAAAATACAATTTAGAAAAGTTGTGCCACGTCAGCAGCCCCGGCCAACCAGGACACGTTGCGTGACAAGGACGCTGATGCGGGAGGCCACGTGGGACGGGCCACGTGGGACGGGCCACGTGAGCGATCCGCGTGCACGCGATCGAACGGTCCATATCTCACGCATGCGGACGGTCCAGATTCAATCACGCACGAACGGCCCAGATTTATTTCTATTTTAATCACGATCGGACGGTCCAGATTAAATCGTGATGGACGGATGAGATTAAAAAGGGAATGTTATAAATAATCTCACCCCCACCCAACCCCAAACCCTAGCCGCCAGTACCCTCGCCGGAGAAGAAGACCCAGTCATCGGAGGAGCTAGCCGCCGCCACTTGCTGCCGCACAAGAGGATTTTTCGACCGCCAAACAAGGTAAATTTTCTCCCATTGGCTCGTTTTTCGATGCTGAATCCGTCTATGGATAAATCGGAGCCAAACCACCGGCCAATCGGTCGAAAAACACCGCCGAAGTCCAGCGGTGCCGCCGCGGCTTCCCTTAATTTTTGCCTCCAATGAGGCCCTTTTCGGTTCCCGTTTGATGCAATTTTTACACCACTTTGATCACCGTCCTTTTCTCTATAGGTTGACCAGAGCAAAACATTAAATCGCGACTTGCGCCGGAGAAGCTGCCGCACCCGAGAGCTCTGCCGCTGGTAAGTCTCAGTTTTTCGTGATTTTTTAACCCACCGAGGGCCCTAGGGTTTTTTTATCGCAGGAACTAACGCAAGTTTGGCCGAATTCGCCCGAAAACGGCCAACCCAGGGCGGATTACCGCCGCGGGCGGCGGTGCCGTCGCCGGATTACAGCGGCTCAATTTCGAAATTGGCCGAGTAGGCCTTGGGTTTGATTTTGAGTTTTTTTTTTAGACACGTGTAGGTACCGAAAGTGTGTTTCAGTTCCTGAAAAAAAATTTAGGGAATCTAGGGACTGCCCGTAGGCGTAGTGTAAAGCCGATTTCAGACTCCGAAATAAGTAAGGATTTCTCACCATGTTTCCTATCACGGTATTAAAGCTCATAAATAATAAAACGGCATTTAATGAATTAATACATGTGTATAATTAATTAAGGTTACTGATGGAGCCCGAATTTGATGTATTTTTCGGTCAGTTGTTGTTCGATCTATTTTACAGTTTTAAATGCAGTATGGTATCTGATGTGTTTATTTTATGGTTTCGTATGCATGAATCCCGATTTCATTTATTATGGTTTGAATTATGGTGAACCTGATGTTGTGTTGTTTTGTTTGGTGTTCATTACAGGTTTTCGTATTTATGTTGATTGGATAATTGAGACTAAGAGAAATGAAAAAAGTTATGTGAATTAATAAATAGATAATGTCGACAGCCTAACTAGATATCTTGGGAGATGGTGGACGGACCGGGTCCGTAGGGAACCCTACCGAGAACGTGATCTCTCATATCGAACAGGGTATGGAAACCTTATGTGTTTTGGCGCCCATACCGTACGGGGTATGGGGACGGCCCGTTTCACCCTCATACCGGACGGGGTATTGAGGTTTATGATTTTTGCGCCCATACCGGACGGGGTATGGGGACGGCCCTGGAATCAAGTTATCAATGTGAATGGTTCACGTATAGTGGGGACCCCTATGGATCCCTATGGATACTAGTAGGCTGATAAAAGAGGAAAATATGTTGTCTGATGATTGAAATGCAAAGGTATGATATGTGTTATGTTATAAAGTGTGTATGATTTCATGATATTATAATGTTATTGTTTTCTTATGGTTTTTTTATGAAGCTCACCGAGATAAGTAGACAGTAAAAGTTTTTATTATTGATAAATTAGTTTGTTATAAATTATTCTCTATTAGTCATTTTTTTTCTACCAACCTTTACTCCTGTGGCAGTGAGATAGTGTGATGTCTTTACTAGGCTAGTATAACTCATTCCTTACTTAACCATTTCAGATCAAGAGGACTTGGTTCCCGAGCCCGTCTCGCAGGAAGACAGCGAGTAGATGACTAAAAATTTGATAGATTTATTTATAGCATCCATTACTAGTGTTTACTTCAGTTAGTTTATTCTTTCATATGTTTAATACGTTTTGGTTATTGTGTAAGGGATATTAATGAAAATTTTTATTTCGCTTCCGCACTTAAAATTTTTAATACATACATTTTCTTTTAAATTTCTGGGGTCGTTACATTGTGGGAGTTACAATTGTAATTATTGTATTGTAACTTATCATTGATTTATTTGGCTATAAATACCAAAAGAACTCTTCTTTGTGGACATCAAGAGTTGTAATCAAACATTTCAGAATTGAGTTGAGAGCGTTTTGGCTTTCTTTTCACTTTATGCACAAGGTGTTGATTTGGAATACAATTGTTATCATTTGTATTTCAATTTTGATTTCCTATTTCAATTGTTCTTGGTGCTTGTTTGGATTGGGTTCAAGGGATATTATTTATTTTTCTTGGGTTCTCTTTAATTTCACCATTTGGGTGATTGAACAAATTTGATTCTTTTTTTACTTGTGATTTAAATTCTGTTCTAAACCGATTGAAGAGTTTTAAGGTTCAAGCAAGGGTATTGGAGTTCCGCATCAGAAAATGATTAATGGCAATATAAGGTAAGGGTTCTATGAGATTGGTGATGATAGTTTTAAAGGCTGGTGGTTGAGTTCCAGGTAGCTCTAATGCACGCATGTATATAGTATCCGAAAATAGGAAAGGCACATGGATGACGATAAGCAAGAAGAGAGACATCTATATGTATATATTTTTTATTTTTCATTTTAATTTTGTTATTACAATATAAATAAGATCAAATTATTTTTTAATTCTAGATGTTATATGGCATCAAAAAATTCTCAATTAAATAATGGTGTTTGAGTTCATATTACTAACGACAGTCAGGGATCAAATCAAATTTAGAGTACATAAATCAAAATTACAAAAAATAATACATAGATTAATTTAAATATTTAAAAATAGAACAAACACCAATTTAATATGTTCACATATAAAATAAAATTAGGAAACTGCCACTAAAGGAATCAGCATACAGGGATCCATTGAAAATGATGAACAATTGGTTAGAATTTAATACATAAAGAAAATAATGGTAAAAGTAGAGAAAATAAAACAAACTGTTGATAAATTACAACAGTATATATAATTGGAATCCGTATAAGAACGTACCATTAGGTTTTCTTCCCAGAAAACAGACATGTAGAAGGCAAAAACAAACAGAGACTTAGTTGATCATCACCATTAATAATCTCCAAAACTTGCTGAAACTTAACCAGAAGGAGATGATCAGGCAGTGACAGAGAAGGAGAAATCATCATCTGTGGTTGCTTTGGACGAGTAAAGTTCAGCCTCGCTAGCACAAGATGAATAATCATCTCCATCACTGTCTCTCTCCTTCAACTCTTCAATCTTCTCTACAGCTTCAACCAGCTCACACCTCTTCTCCACATTCCATTCGCAGCAACACATGGCAATTTTCAGCAGCTTCAACATCTCCCCCTCGCAGCTTTTTGTTCCTTTCATCTCCTTATCAAAAACCTCCCCTGTCCACTCCTCTCTCACAACTGAGTTCACCCAGCTCGCCAAATCTGCGTTACTACCTTTCCCTTGTTTCAGATAATTGGCTGGGAATTTACCCGTCAACAGTTCAAGAATGAGTATGCCTAGACTCCACACGTCCGTTTTCCTAGTTGTGCGGTCGAGTTGGGTGAACTCAGGAGACTTGTAAGCCACCATTAACTGCTGAGCATGCTCCTCGTTCACTACTGGTACCAGTGCGTAATCTGTCAAGAGAGGTTCAAAATTATGATCGAGAAGCACGTTGGAGGATTTCAGGTGTCCGTGAGGGAGAGTCAAGCCTGGGAATTCTTTGTAGAGGTATGCCAGACCCCTCGCAACTCCTTTTATTATCTTCAGCCGCATTGACCAATCAAGTCCAGCCTGCCCAGCTGCCCTCCTAGCTGGAAACAGTAGACATTATATGTTTATACATATATGTTCATGTTTAGATATGTAAGAAAAAGACAAAAGGAAGGGAAGTAAAGTTACCGTGAAGAAGATTAGCCAAGCTTCCATTAGGAACAAAATCGGAAATCAAAAGCTTCTCTTCTTTTCTGTAGTAGAAAGAGACGAGGGGAAGCAGATTACGGTGAGACAAGGATCCAATTCTCGCCATGTGGTCGTGAAAATCTTGCTTCCTGACATGATCCATCTGTCTAAATCGCTTGACGACCAAGGCAGGTCCGCTCAAAAGTACGGCTTTGTAAGACGAACCGAAGCTCCCACTTCCAAGAACCTCGGCGGAGGCTCGCAGCAAATCTGTCATCTCGAACCTCTGTCGATCATTCCGCACAAATTGCAGCTTCTCATTTTCACCTTTGTTGTTATGTTCTGGGGACTGTGCTTCGTTCTGGCCGAGATTGTAGTCGAACTTGGTGAGAACTTTGGTGTCTTGAGCTTTCTTGAATTGAGCTTTCTTGGCCTGTCCACCTCGTACGTACGAAATTATAGCCACAACCACTACTAAAATTACAGCAGCCACTACTATGGCGGTTATAATAGTGATGGTCCGGTTCTTTGAGGATTTGCATGGACTCAAAGGTTCGCCGCACAGATCTTTGTTTCCTGTTTCCTCAGTTCAAAATATTGGTTGTTAAAAGCCCAGGTTTTCGGTTTTAGACTTTTCATAGAATTATAACAATTGCTTACAGATTTTTTTTAGAAATAATATTATACTTTCATTTTTGCCACTTTCCTAATCTTTTTCCTTAAAAGAGTACTGTAAATTCTTGTATATACTGAAATCAGCTAGAAATGTATTAAAATTATTTATTATGTTATTGCCTTTTATTATTAAATAATCACATTTTGAATATTAAACTGTCATACATATATATATAAATATATATATTTAAGTTTTCTATTGAAATTATATAATATTTTTTAATTAACTTGCAAAACCACCTTCTCCACAAATTCTAATTGAGTCTCATACCAAATTCCTATTTATTTATTTTTTTTAGTAAAAACTGTATAGATTTATCAAATATTCATTATTATAATATAAATAATTTTTAAATAAGGACATACATAAGATAAGATGAACAATCTAATTTGAACAAATTATTATACATTTAATTTTTAAAAAATTATTAGTAACTCTCACTCATTTAACTAAGAATTTAGCATGTATGGATTCATGCTTCTTAGTTCATAAATATTATCTTTTATATTACCATTGAACCACAGAATTATATCTAAGAATTTTCGTACAATTTTTTTTAATAATTAATGCTAAAAATTAAGTTCATGTTCTTACTTAAGGGAAAAAAAAATAAGTATAGTTTAAACTAAATATTTCACAGCTGAGGGTAAATATCAGCTCTGCCAAGTTTTTTTTTTTTTTTAAAAAAAAAACATTGTGATATTTGATAAAAAAAAAAAAACAATTAGATATAAATAGCAACGTGGGTGCTACGAACATTTTGTATGATTTTTTTTTTGAATTATTAATTCAAATATTTTAAATAATATTTGATTGAATATGATCTCCAAATTCTATATCTATATATATATATATATATATATATATATATATTAGCCGACTTACTTGCACCTTTTTTTCTTTATCAGATTTTGATTCTGATATTATTTATAGGTGAAATTCAATTTCAATTAAACATATAAAATAAAATAACTTGAAAAGAAACAAAATAGAAAGAAAGAATTTAGAGAAAATTACCTGTGAAAAAGGTTGAACTCATCTTACTAAGAGAAGACGGAATACGACCCTCAAAAAGGTTATTAGCCAGATTAACCACGGTGATACCCTTCTGGGGAAACTCGGGTATCCGCCCATCAAACCGGTTACCTTCAAGGCTGAGTTCTTGCAGCCTTGGTAACACCACTATGGATCTCGGAATCGGACCCGAAAACTCGTTTCTCGCCAAGTGAAGAACCTTCAGAGCATCCATGCTTTCAAATGCATCGTCCCGTATCTCGCCGTTAAACCGGTTGTAGGACAAGTACAGCACTTTCAACGCCGTCAGTTTCTTGACGTCCGGCAAGGGACCGTCGAAGTTGTTGTACATGAAGCTAAGCGTTCTCAAGTTGGGCAGCTGTAATAACGAGTCTATGTCAATCATCCCCGTCAGTCCCATCCTCTCCAGCTTCAATCCGAAGGTCGTTCCGTCGTCGTTGCACCGCACGCCTTTCCAGTTGGAAGAGTTGCCGTTGCACGGCAGCGAAGGCCCCAACCAGTTGTCTATTGCCGACGTGTTTGACAGTAAGCTCTTGAACTTGAGAAGGACCTCAGTCTCGTTTGCACCGTGAGTTGCCACTGCCAAAAATGTTAACGCCGTCATCACCACCAACGAAATTCTCCTTAATATCCCGCAGTCATAATTATTAGCAGCCATATATAACTCCCTGAAACGTATTTATATATATATATATGTATATAAAAAGCTAATAATCAAAGCCTCGAAAGAAAAGGGTTTGATTTACTATATCAGGAATATGCATAGACTGGATGTTGATCACTTGATCTTTATGGTATATATTTATTGGAGTTGGTGTATGAGGAAGAGGAAGAAGAAGAAGAATGAGAGGAGGAATTGATGTAAGAACTGATTTGGTGCAGGGTGGCGATGGTTGCTAAACGGGTAAAGGCTAATTAATTAATTATGTATGTATTTATACATATATATATATATATATGTATTGAGAGAGTAGCGGGTGAGATTGACAAAGTCGTTCCTGGCATATATTTTAATTGGACATTGACGACGAGCCAGGTGTGATGTGTGTTGAGGCCGGCGTGCAATATTTTGTTTGACGTCTTCGATGGTGTTTATATTTTCATGGCATAATTAATTAACATTATAAGCTGTTATTGATTTGCCTTGTTAACAGTGTAATATAACCTACTTTTTGTTGATGGGATTAATTTAAAATCTCAATATAATATTCGTATTATATATATTATATTGAGATTTAAAATCAAATCCAACAATGAAACGTACATCTATATAAATATATGCTGCTTTCAAATGGTAAGTACCTCAGCAGGTACATAGTAGAGTGACATCACGATCACCATGCAAACCAATAAGGATCAATCGTTGCCGTCCGATGATGATACCAGTCGTTAAGAGTCAACAAGCAGAGATATAACGGACAGCTAAACTATTGAGCTGTGTCGACACGTGGCAGTCAGATTGTGGTTGTGGGTAGAGGGGGAGTAACTGCGTCCGTCCACGTGTGAGGCCCGTTGTGCTCCCTCGTGACTTCTTGGTGGCTCACGTCGCATTTGGATATTACTACCATAATTTTTCTTTTTCTTTTTTTTTTTGAGAATATTTTGTTATTTAATTATTAAAATAAATAAATTTTTCGAAAAAATATTGTTCTATCCAACAGTTTTAGTAATTTTCTTAATTATTCCTCACCATGCTCCATTACAGTTTTGGTTTAATTATAATATAATTTTGTATTATTTATTTTTATATATATATTTTTTAAAAAGACTTCATTTAAATTTTTTTGTTATTAATAACATTAATTTATCCAATTAGATACGACTTGAAACCCTGCTGCCTCTCCACCTTAAACCGACCTCTTAAATCTTATCTCCTTCCTTCACTCCCCGACAACCCCACCATTCTTCCATAGATCGCGCAGCAGAGAATAAGAACTCTTCCTCCCCGACATCAATCTCCACGTCGGCGCATGCAACACCCATTAATTTTATTATTATTATTATTAATTTTTAATTTATTTTATTTAATTTATTTTGTAATTATTGAAATTTTAATTGATTTATTTAATTTAATTTAATAAAAATAAAAATAATAATAATGATAAAATTGGGTAAAAATATTATTTGGATTTAATTGAAATTGATTTTGGAAAAAATGGGTGAAAATTTGGGTTATGGGGGTGTTTTTGAAAAGAAAATCGGAAACCAGGGGTCAAAACGTAATTTAGAAAAGTTGTGCCACGTCAGCGGCCCGGTCAGCAGCCCCGGCCAACCAGGACGCGCCGCGTGGCAAGGACACGCTGACCAGGGGACGGGCCACGGGGGCGATCCGCGTGCGCGCGATCGGACGACACAGATCCGTTCCCGCACGCACGGACGGCCCAAATCAAACGTGCGCATGGACGGCCCATATTCACGCGCACGGACGGCCCAAATTGCATCGCGATGAACGACTCAGATTTAATCCCAATTAATTCGCGATCGAACGACCCAGATTCAATCTTGATGGACGGTCAAGATTAAAAGGTGAAGGGTATAAATACTCCCACCCACACCTGACCAAAGAAACCCTAGCCGCCAGTGCTCGCCGGAGAAGAAGAACCAGTCACCGGAGGAGCCGGCCGCCGCCACCCGCTGCCGAACCGGGGAAATTTCTGACCGCCGATCGAGGTAATTTTTCTCCCCCTTGCTCGTTTTTCGACGCTGAGTCCGCCTATGGCCAAACTGGAGCCAAACCACCGGCCAAACGGCCGGAAAACTCAGCCGAAACCCAGCGGCACTGCCGCGCCCCTCCTTGATTTTTGCATCCGATGAGGCCCTTCCCGGCCTCCGTTCGATGCAAATTTTATACCACTGTGATCACCGTTCTTTTCTCTACAGGTTGACCAGAGCCAAATCACCAAAACATGATTCACGCCGGAGAGCCCCCGCACCCGAGAGCACCGCCGCCGGTAAGCTTCGGTTTTTCGTGATTTTTTGGCCCACCGAGGGCTCTAGGGTTGTTTTATCACAGGGACCGATGCAAGTGTGGCCGAATTCGGCCGGAAACAGCAAACCCAAGGCGAATCGCCGCCGCTCGTTGCCGGAGCACGGCAGAGCCGCCGTGCCGGAATTGTGATATTGGCCGAAAGGGGCCCTAGGCCTAATTTAGGATTTTTAGGACACGTGTAGGTACTAGTAGTGCATTTCAGCTCCCCGGAAAAAATTTAGAGAAAATTATGGACAGCCTGTAGGCGCACTGTAGAGCTGTATTCAGAACCCGAAACAAGTAAGGACCTCTCACCCTATTTCCTATCACGGTATTAAAGTTCAATAAATGATAAAACGGTATTTCATGAATCAATAGATGTGTGAAATTGTTTAAGATCGCTAATGGAGCCCGAGTCTGGTGTGTTTGTCGCTCAGCTGTTGTTTGTCCTATTTTACAGTTTTAAATGCAGTATGAGGTCTGATATTTTCATTTCATAATTTCATGTGTATATATCACTGTTTTATTGATTATGGGTTGAATGACTGAGAACCCGATGTTGTGTGTTGTCTTGTTTGGCATAAATTACTGGTTTGCTTGTTTGTGTGTGACTTGATGATGCTGACTAAGGAAAAAGGGAATAAAAAGTTACGTAAATTGATAATTCGATAATGTAGTCAGCCTAACTAGATATCTTGGGAGATGGTGGACGGACTGGGTCCGTAGGGAACCCTATCGGGATTGTGGTCTCTCATACCGGACGGGGTATGGAGACCTTATGTGTTTTGGTGCCCATACCGGACGGGGTATGGGGACAGCCTGTTTCACCCTCATACCGGACGGGGTATTGAGGTTTATGGTTTTGGCGCCCATACCGGACGGGGTATGGGGACAGCCCTGGAATTTGATTACAAGTGTTAAGGGTTCACGGGTAACGGGACCCCTATGGATCCCCATGGATACTAGTAGGCTGGTAAATGAGGAAAAATATGTTGTGTAATGATTGAAATGCAAATGCGTGGTAAGTATTATGTTATACAGTTCATATGATTTCATGATGATGATAATGTTATTGCTTTCGTATGTTGTTTTATGAACTTCACAGAGATAAGTGGACAGTAAAGGATTTTATTTTTGATAAAAAAATTTGTTATAAATTATGCTCCATTGGTCTTTTTGTATTTTCTACCCACCTTTACCTTCGTGGCGGTGAGATAGTGTGATATCTTTAGTGGGCTGGTGTAGCTCATTCCTTATTTAACCATTTCAGATCAGGAAGACATTGTTCCCGAGCCCCTTCCGTAGGAAGACGACGAAGGGAACGCCTAAAGACTTCGTAGTTATATTTATAGTTTTTATTTTCGAGTTTCTCTTTTAGTTAGTTTGTAATTTCATATTTTGAGTACGTTTTGGTTATTGTGTAAGGGATGTTAGTCAAAATTTTTATCACGCTTCCGCATTTGACATTTTTAATACATATATTTCATTTAAATTTCCGGGGCTGTTATAGTTGGTAACAGAGCCGCGTTCCCCGGACCCATCCCTTACACAATAATGCTTAGAGAAATATTTACCGATAAACCGTTACTCAACCATTCCTTATGAAATGCAGGTGCAGAGAGATGAGGAGAGGAAGACCCCCACTAAACCGAGCAGCCCGAGATGATTCCCTTCGGGAAGATGTGGACAGAATATTTGAGATGCTCGAAAGGATCATGGCCGCCCAGCAAGGTCAAGAGGAGAGAAGGGAGTTACCTGAACCTCCCCCACTACCACGGGTTGAGCCACCGCTACAGCAAGCGGATCCCGAGCCACCCCGGCACGAGCCTGCTCCACCACAGTACCACCCGGCACCACCACCGCAGTATGAACCGGTGCCCCAGCCACCGTATTGCCCGGCACCGCCATACTACAATCCGGTGCCCCCACCATTTCAGCACGTGCCACCATAGGGCCCCACAATCTATCCCCAGCCGGGTCCAGTCCCTCCTCCACGGGACCCCACTCATTCCTTGATCGACTCGGGCTACATAGAGAGGTACAGGAGACTGAACCCCTCCACCTTTGTAGGAGGATCCTCTTTCGAAGAGGCCGTGTACTGGCTGGCAGAGACTGAGAGAGCTTTCAGGATCTTGGGAGTAGTCCCTGAGCAGAGAGCTGCCCTAGCTTCCTTCATGCTAGTAGGGAAAGCAGGACGTTGGTGGGAGCTCAAGCAGGCCACCCTGCCTACACCAGTCACTTGGGAGCAGTTCTTAACGGCCTTCCATGCGGAGTATCTCCCTGACCACATCCGACACCTAAAGGAAACGAAGTTTGTTCAATTAGTTCAGGGAAACATGACAGTATCAGAGTATGCTTGTAAGTTCCTCGAGCTAGGCCGATACTCCCCAGAGACATTGATGGATGAGGGCCGAAAGGCTAGGAGATTCCAGTCAGGTCTCCGCCCAGAGATCAGGCAACACTTGGTAGTATTGGAGCTCAAGACCTATTCAGCAGTCCTAGCAAAGGCGCAAATCGTGGAAAGAAGCTTCAGTAACCGTCCTCAGCCAGGAGGGAGTTCCCGACCCTCATCTCCGTTCCGCAGGCCAGCACCCACGGCGCCTGCCCAACCAAACAAGAGGCCCAGACCAGCCATCCAGGCCCCTCCTCAGGCTCCAGGGGCAGCACGTGGGAAGATTTGTCAACACTGTGGCAGAGATCACGGGGACCGACCCTACTACCGCCGCAACAACACTTGTCGCATTTGTGGCAGTGCCTAGCATTATGCTAGAGAGTGCCCGAGGAACCAGAATCAAGGGAGGCCTCCTATCCAGGGCAGAGCATACAACCTTACCCAGCAGGATGCCGACACCGACCCGGATGTGGTACAGGATATGTATACTATATGTGACCGTATTGCTCATGTTTTATTTGATACTGGTGCATTGCACTCTTTTGTTTCACATGCTTTTGCTCCTAAAATTAATGTATCGCCTGATAAACTTGAATCACTATTGTTTGTGTCTACTGCTGGGGGTGAAACACTACTAGGGGAAGCTATCTATAGGGCTTGTGCCGTGGAGATAGCAAATAGGAAGCTGAGTGTAGACCTGATAGGGTTAGACACGGGTGATTTTGATGTAATCTAAGGAATGGATTGGCTAGCGGCGTATCACGCCACTATAGATTGCTTCAACAAGAAAGTTGTATTTAATCCTCCTAACGAGGAGCCATTTACAAATTAATAAAATTATTCAGTACGTATTCCTTGATGGCAAGTTTTCTTAACTTCTATTGCCTCAATCTTGTTGTTTTCTCTGACTAGGCAAGCCCAAGAGGGAAATTTGTACTCAAGAGATTCCTGTAGTCCGGGACTTTCCATATGTGTTTCCGGACGAACTACCCGGTCTGCTAGTGGACAGAGAAGTCGAGTTCACTATAGACCTACAGCCAGGTACCCAACCTATTTCGGTTGCTCCTTACCGCATGAGCAGCATTGAGATGGAAGAGCTGAGGAAATAGATAACTGAATTGCAAGACAGTGGTTTTATTAGACACAGTGTGTCCCCTTGGGGTGCCGGAGTCACTTTTGCAAGGAAGGGAGATAGAACGTTGAGACTGTGCATTGATTACAGAGGATTGAACAAGGTCACGATCAAAAATAAGTATCCCCTTCCCCGGATTGATGACCTCTTGGATCAGCTGCAGGGTGCACAAGTCTTCTCTAAAATAGATCTACGATCAGGTTACCACCAGGTGAAGATAAGAACATAAAACATCCTCAAGACGGCCTTTCGAACCAGGTACGGACACTATGAGTTCCTGGTCATGCCATTCAGGCTAACCAACACCCCGATAATCTTTATGGATCTGATGAACAGGGTCTTCAGAGAGTTCTTGGATCAATTTTTCATCGTGTTCATCGATGATATCTTAGTCTACTCAAAAAGCAGAGAAGAACATGCTCACCATCTGGCCCAAGTTTTGTAGGTCCTTAGAAACAAGAGGCTATATGCGAAGTTGAGTAAGTGTGGATTCTGGCTTGAGTAGACTGCCTTCCTAGGACACATCATATCGAAGGAAGGGGTATCAGTGAATCCTGAAAAGGTTGAAGCGGTACTTGGTTGGTAGAAACTGACATCAGTTAAGGAAATCCGTAGCTTCCTGGGAATGGCAGGTTATTACCGCAGGTTCGTTGAAGGATTCTCCAGTCTAGCAGCTCCTCTAACCCGACTCACAAAGAAGAATGCCAAGTTTGAGTGGAATGAAGACTGCGAAAGAAGTTTCTCAAAATTAAAAAAGCGGCTGACCACTGCACCCGTGCTGGCTTTACCGAGTGGATCGGGAGGATATACAGTTTATAGTGATGCCTTCCATCTGGGCCTGGGTTGTGTCCTGATACAGTATGGAAAGGTTATAGCATACGGGTCTAGACAGTTAAAGAATCATGAGAAGAACTATCCCACCAATGACTTGGAACTTGCTGCAATCATTCATGCCTTGAAAACCTGGCGCCATTATTTGTACGGAGAGACCTTTCAGATCTATACCGATCACAAGAGTTTGAAACACATATTCACTCATAAGGATCTCAACATGCGTCAGAGAAGGTAGATGGAACTCCTTAAGGACTATGATTATGACATCTTATACCATCCGGGTAAGGGCAACGTGGTAGCAGATGCCTTCAGCAGGAAAAGTGCAGGTATCTTAGCCCATTTGATGGTTTCAGAATGCAAACTAATTGGGGCCACACAACAGGTTCGACTTCATGATCTGAAGAGGGTCACATGTTTGAGCCGTCTGACAGTCCAGCCCGAGTTAATTCAGAGAACAAGGGAAGCCCAGACAGTTGACCCCGCCCTGGTAGCTCGAAAGAAGGATGCAGAACAGGGAGGGAGCTCAGAATTCCGAATATCTGCCGATGGACTACTTCGTTTCCAAGACAGGGTGTGTGTCCCAGATGACAGTGAGTTAAAAAGGGACATCATGACAGAGTCCCATGGCTCGAAGTTTACCATGCATCCAGAAAGCACCAAAATGTACCAAAGCATGCGACTCCGGTTTTGGTGGCATGGGATGAAGAGAGACATAGCCGACTTTGTATCTAAATGTTTGGTATGTCAGCAGGTCAAGGTAGAGCATCAGCGCCCAGGTGGGTTACTTCAGCCTTTATCGATCCCGGAGTGAAAGTGGGAACATATCACCATGGACTTGATATCGGGGCTACCCAAGGCGCGTTCAGGACACGATGCCATATGGGTAATCGTTGACCGACTTACCTAGTCTTTCCACTTCCTAGCCATCAAGATGACCGATTCATTGGACAAGTTGGCAAGGATGTATATCCGGGAGATAGTCAGATTGCATGGGGTTTCAGTAACAGTAGTGTCCGACAGGGATCCCAGGTTCACCTCTCGGTTTTAGAGTAGCTTCCAGCAAGCTATGGGAACAAAGCTGTCTCTTAGTACTGCCTTCCATCCCCAGACTGATGGACAATCAGAGAGGACAATTCGTACGCTTGAGGATATGCTCCGAGCTTGTGTCCTTGACTCCGGGGGCCATTGGGACGACCATCTACCCCTGATAGAGTTTGCCTACAACAACAGCTACCAAACAAGTATCGGCATGGCTCCATATGAGGCGCTATATGGGCGCCCGTGCAGGTCACCGATTTGTTAGGAGGAAGTGGGCGATAGAAGATTGTTCGGCCCGAAGTTGGTAGAGGAGACCACGTCCAGGATAATTAAAATCAAGAAGAACATTCAGACAGCTCAGAGTAGGCAGAAGAGTTATGCAGATATCCGGAGGAGAGACCTAGCGTTTGAGAAAGGCGACCGTGTGTTTCTTAAGGTCACTCCTTTCAGGGGAATTAGTAGGTTTGGTAGGAGGGGAAAATTAAACCCCCGATATATTGGACCCTTTGAAATCTTAGACAGGATTGGTACCGCTGCCTACAGACTAGCACTGCCTCCCGAGCTCTCCAGAGTCCACAACGTGTTTCACGTATCTATGCTACGTAAGTACAACCTGGACCCTTCTCATGTCTTGGCTCATGAACCGCTTCCACTCCAAGAGGACTTGTTTTATGAAGAAGTACCGGTCGATATCACGGACCGAAAGAACAGAATACTCCGCAACCGAGAAATATCATTTGTAAAGGTCGTGTGGCAGAACCACACGCCCAGGGAGGCTACTTGGGAGCTGAAATCAGAATTTAGAGCCCAGTATCCCCATTTGTTCGACCAAGAGTAAGATGCAAATTTGGGGGACCAAATTTCTTTAAGGGGGGAGAGTTGTAACACCTATTAATTTTATTATTATTATTATTAATTTTTAATTTATTTTATTTAGTTTATTTTGTAATTATTAAAATTTTAATTGATTTATTTAATTTAATTTAATAAAAATAAAAATAATAATGATGATAAAATTGGGTAAAAATATTATTTGGATTTAATTGAAATTGATTTTGGGAAAAATGGGTGAAAATTTGGGTTCTGGGGGTGTTTTTGAAAAGAAAATCTGAAACCAGAGGTCAAAACGTAATTTAGAAAAGTTGTGTCATGTCAGCACCACGTCAGCGGCTCGGTCAGCAGCCCCGGCCAATCAGGACGCGCCGCGTGGCAAGGACACGCTGACCAGGGGACGGGCCACGGGGGCGATCTGCGTGCGCGCGATTGGACAGCCCAGATCTGTTCCCGTGCGCACGGACGACCAAGATCAAACGTGCGCA
The DNA here is from genome assembly GCF_054855325.1 of Carica papaya. Lineage (NCBI taxonomy): Eukaryota > Viridiplantae > Streptophyta > Magnoliopsida > Brassicales > Caricaceae > Carica > Carica papaya. The sequence continues at coordinate 20,019,933 of NC_142315.1, forward strand.
CGGACGGCCTAGATTCACGCGCACGGACGGCCCAGATTCAATCAGGCACAGACGACCCAGATTGCATCGCGATGAACGGCCCAGATTTAATCCCAATTAAATCGCGATCGAACGGCCCAGATTCAATCTTGATGGATGGTCAAGATTAAAAGGCGAAGGGTATAAATACCCCCACCCACACCTGACCAAAGAAACCCTAGCTGCCAGTGCTCGCCGGAGAAGAAGAACCAGTCGCCGGAGGAGCCGGCCGCCACTACCCGCCGCCGCACTGGGGAAATTTTCGACCGCTGATTGAGGTAATTTTTCTCTCCCTTACTTGTTTTTCGACGCTGAGTCCGCCTATGGCCAAACCGGAGCCAAACCACCGGCCAAACAGCTGAAAAACTTAGCCGAAACCCAGCGGCGCCGCTGCGCCCCTCCTCGATTTTTGCCTCCGATGAGGCCCTTCCCGGCCTCCGTTCGATGCAAATTTTATACCACTGTGATCACCGTTCTTTTCTCTACAGGTTGATCGGAGCCAAATCACCAAAACACGATTCACACCGGAGAGCCACCGCACCCGAGAGCACCACCGCCGGTAAGCTTCAGTTTTTCGTATTTTTTGGCCCACCGAGGGCCTTAGGGTTGTTTTATCGCAGGGACCGATGCAAGTGTGGCCGAATTCAGCCAGAAACGGCCGAAAATGGCCAACCCGAGGCGAATCGCCGTCGCCCGTCACCGGAGCACGGCAGAGCTGCCGTGCCGGAATTGCGATATTGGCCGAAATGGACCCTAGGCCTAATTTGGGATTTTTGGGACACGTGCAGGTACTAGTAGTGCGTTTCAGCTCCCCGGAAAAAATTCAGAAAAAATTAGGAACAGCCTGTAGGCACACTGTAGAGCCGTATTCAGACCCCGAAACAAGTAAGGACCCCTCACCCTATTTCCTATCACGGTATTAAAGTTCAATAAATGATAAAACGGTATTTCATGAATCAATAGATGTGTGAAATTGTTTAAGGTCGCTAATGGAGCCCGAGTCTGGTGTGTTTGTCGGTCAGCTGTTGTTTGTCCTATTTTACAGTTTTAAATGCAGTATGAGGTATGATGTTTTTATTTCATAGTTTCGTGTGTATATATCACTGTTTTATTGATTATGGATTGAACGACTGAGAACCCGATGTTGTGTGTTGTCTTGTTTGGCATAAATTACTGGTTTGCTTATTTGTGTGTGACTTGATGATGTTGACTGAGGAAAAAGGGAATAAAAGGTTACGTAAATTGATAATTGGATAATGTAGTCAGCCTGACTAGATATCCTGAGAGATGGTGGATGGACCGGGTCCGTAGGGAACCCTACCGGGATTGTGGTCTCTCATACCGGACGGGGTATGGAGACCTTATGTGTTTTGGCGCCAATACTGGACGGGGTATGGGGACAGCCCGTTTCACCCTCATACCGGACGGGGTATTGAGGTTTATGGTTTTGGCGCCCATACCGGACGGGGTATGGGGACGACCCTTGAATCTGATTACAAGTGTTAAGGGTTCACGGGTAGCGGGACCCCTATGGATCCCCATGGATACTAGTTGGCTGGTAAATGAGGAAAAATATATTGTGTAATGATTGAAATGCAAAGGTGTGGTAAGTATTATGTTATACAGTCCATATGATTTCATGATGATGATAATGTTATTGCTTTCGTATGTTGTTTTATGAACTTCACCGAGATAAGTGTACAGTAAAGGATTTTATTTTTGATAAAAGAATTTGTTATAAATTATACTCCATTGGTCTTTTTGTGTTTTCTACCCACCTTTACCTCCGTGGCGGTGAGATAGTGTAATGTCTTTAGTGAGCTGGTGTAGCTCATTCCTTATTTAACCATTTCAGATCTGGAAGACATTGTTCCCGAGGCCGTTCCGTAGGAAGAAGGCGAATGGGACGCCTAAAGACTCCGTAGTTATATTTATAGTTTTTATTTTCGAGTTTCTCTTTTAGTTAGTTTGTAATTTCATATTTTGAGTACATTTTGGTTATTGTGTAAGGGATGTTAGTCAAAATTTTTATCACGCTTCCGCATTTGACATTTTTAACACATATATTTTATTTAAATTTTCGGGGCCGTTACAGCGCCCCTTCCGACACGGCGGCTGCGCGTGTGGCAGTTGTCTCGTAGTCTTCGTCGTCAAGCTCTATTACTCATCCAATCCGACAACGCAGATTTTAAGCTTCAATCAACCCAAAAAACGGAGTAATCCAGCCTTCTTCGGCCCAAGTTTGCTTCAATTACGGCGTCGAATTACCATCAATCTTTTCCAGCTTTGGAATCTTCATCGTCTCCGGCCGATTGATCTGAAAATGCTAAAACCCTGGTTCAATTTGAACTGAAAAAATTCTTTCTTCAGGCGATGATCCTATATAATTGATTTTTTTTTATTGGATTTTACAAAAAAAAAGGTTTTTTAAAAGAGTTTCAATCTAATTGGAATAATAAACAAATTATCATGTGTAGATATATTTAAATTATTAGCAATCTAGAAAGAATAAATTGAAATTTATTATATATAAAAAGAGGTTTAACTAAAACATGACTGAAATTCAGTGTAAAAACTAAATTATTAACAATGTAATTAATAATTTCTTTTCAACATTAATCGTAAAAAGAATATTTTCCTAAACTTAAATTTGTATGTATTTTGTTCGTAATTTTATTGACATTAAACATTTAAGTTTTTGTTAAATTTACACTTGATGCGTACGTGAAGTCTAAATTTACTAAAAGCTAAGGATTATATTTAAATTTTCTGCTCATCACCATACCCATGTATCATCCTTGAGTTTGGTTGTTGAACTCTTGACCCTATAATCAGTAGATTATATTGAGGGTAAATCATTTACATTGACTTGATTCTTGTATTTAGAGAACACTAATAAACGTGCAGCAGATTAAAGCATAATTAGGAAAGGGAAAGATGGAAGCAACATATGGTGTAAGCTGTCACTTTCTGCTTAACACGAAAAAGCTTGCCTCTCCCACAGGCTCCTTGCTGATTCCAACACCACACTTGTATCCATATAAACACCTCTCACCTCCATTTTCATCCTTCATTCATTCAGATTATGAACCCTTCAACGGATGACGCTCACACCCAAATCCAAATCCAGTTTCCTCCAGATGATCATGATCATCAACTCCTCCAACATCAAATGCCATTACTTCTCCAACCATCCTATGCAAGATCAAAATCTTCACTTTTTGATGACTTGCGCAACTTTCGAATTAGTCTCAAATGGTGTGCACTCGATCATTCTTCCTGCGCTGGAAAATTAGTCTCCTACTTTGTTTTCTTCTTCCTCACCATTATCGTCCCCATCGTAAGCTGTCTCTCCGTAAAAACCCAACCTGCCGACGACTACTCCTTCTCCTTCAACCTTCTCGCTCAGTTCCCCGAGTCAGGACTAGCCGCAATCGCTTTCTTAACTCTTCTTCGTTTCTTCAAAAAATACGGTCTCCGTCAACTCTTGTTCCTCGACGGCCTCCAGGACGACTCTATACTTGTCCGGCGAGGATATACTCGTGAACTCGACAGGGCGTTTCGTTACTTGGCCTGCATTCTTCTACCCTCCTTCTTCGTCGAGCTCGCTCACAAGATCATATTCTTCTCCTCTGTGAAAATATCACTGCCTTACGTGAACATCAGTTCTGGGTTTCCTTTGAATTCCACCATGTTTGTGCTGGTTCTGGTTTCGTGGGTTTACCGAACAGGAGTTTTCTTGCTCGTTTGCGTGCTCTTCCGGTTAACTTGTGAGTTACAGATTCTGAGATTCGGAGGACTGCACAAGATGTTCGAGGGACGTGGGTCGGATGTGGGAGTGATATTTAGGGAGCATGTAAGAATCAAGAAACAGTTATCAGCTACCAGTCATAGGTATCGGTTCTTCATTATTACGTGCTCTGTTGTGATCACTGTCAGTCAATTTGCAGCCTTGTTACTGGTTCTCATTCCCAAGTCCGATAAAAGCTTCCTGAATTCCGGTGATCTCGTGGTAAGTAAATTTATATAATATTGAACCATCTTGTAGAAATCCACAATGGGTTTAATTAAAATGATGCTCTGGGAGATGGGTGAGTGCAGGTGTGTTCGGCGGCGCAGCTGAGTGGGTTCTTCTTGTGCTTGTTGGGTGCGGCGAGAATCACACACAGAGCGCAGGGCATAGTGTCGGTGGCAACCAGATGGCACATGAGCGTCTCATGTGGCTCCTCCGCCGGATCAGACGAACCCAAACTTCATGTTCCACGAGACTCAGACGGCGGAGATACCGACTCTGATTCCTCTGACATTTTCCCTTGTACGGTGTCATCACAAGACTCTGCCTTTTACCAAACCAGGCAAGCTCTAGGTCAGTATATATGTAAATTCGTATCTATTTCATCAGCACTTTTCTCATATATACATATAATTATTTTGAATTGAACGTTGAGGATGCTGTGCGTGTGTATATATGTATTGCAGTTGATTATCTTCGACACAACAATGGGGGGATTACACTGTATGGATATGCACTGGATCGTGGACTGCTTCATACGCTGTTTGCATTTGAGTTCTCTTTGGTGATGTGGATACTGAGTAAGGTGGTAGTTTTGTCTTAGCCAGATCCTTGCGTCTTGGGATTTCTTCTCTACCTTTCTTTTTTGCGTGGCAATCATCATGTACAAATTTAAGATAAATGAAGACTTAAAATCATTAGATAGACGATAATATGGAGTGAAAATATTGAACTGGAACTGCAAGTGCTTGTTTTAATTTGTGATTATGAATATTGAATAAACAAACATATGCAAACCCAGGCCAGAAGAAGAAGAAGAAGAAGAAGAAGAAGCTCCTCCATTTCTTGATTCTTTTCTTCGTAATATACCAATCAATAAATATGTTGGAGTGTCTCTTTATAAAGATATATATATATATATATATATATATATAAGAAACTTGCACCAAATTTATTTATTTTTATAAAAAAAAAAAAAAAATACTTCAAATGAGTACAATGCTTCCAGTGACTCAGGTAGTATACTAATCGAGGTAAATGACTGAATAAGAATGTGCACAAATTGATAAGGTTGCACGCAAATATTATTAATGTATTTTGATTTTTTTAAAAGAACATAAATTTTAAAATATTATCAATCAAATATGTATATATATGTATATAAACATAGGTATGTATGAAATTTGTATTGGGTATTATATTTAGTTTAAAAATATATATAAGATGTATTAGAAAATGAAAAATATATATATATATATATATATCGTATAACTTAAAAATATTGATGCATCCACTAAAATAAATAACACACGACTTAACATACACGTAATAAGAGTATACACGTAATATGTGATAACTGTAAAACATTTTGGCAACCAACTCTGCTTTGGTTATGCTCTATTTATTATTTACAGGATTTTCCCAAAAATTGAATAAATCATTGTCATATCTGAATTAATATAACCTCCAGTGCACCAGACTCCATGGCCCAATGGATAAGGCGCTGGTCTACGGAACCAGAGATTCTGGGTTCGATCCCCAGTGGAGTCGTCCGAAGAAGGAAATTCCTAAATCCAAATTTTGAAGCTTTTTAGCCCCACCCCACCCACAAAAATTAATGTTAGTCAGAATTTTTGCATTGTTTTCGGAGTGTACCTTTTTTGCCCTGACGAGTTTTGATGAATTGGTTGATAAATTTTAAAATAAAATTACTAATAGTTAATACTATTACTTTGTGTTTTTAAATACTAAATTAATAACTTAATGAAAGAATTATAATCACCGAAATTTCAAAAATATACATTTAAGTTTTGCAGTTAATCATACGTTATACTTTTAATTAAAAATATCTTTATTTTTTTAATATCCAGCTAGACTTAACTTGCCAACAGTATTAGTAAAAACTAAACATGCACTATTGCTCCAAACAGACAGCTTATTTTGTGTGTGCTTGCATGTGAGTGTGAGAGACAGAGATTGCATGGGGCACACCCATGCCCAATTGAAGAATTTACACCTACCGAATAAGATAGGAAGACCCAAAAATTAGCATGAGAACGAACCCATCTACAAATGTTTTACTAACACTTACATTAATGTCATCCACTGTATGTTACTCCCCATTCTGGACAACATCACAAATTTGGTTAAGGCTCTCTATCATTACGCCAAGGCATGCAATAAGACGATTGCCCTGCCGTCTTATTACATCTGTTTTAAACTCCTCAGCATTCTTCACAGTAGAATTCACACGTTTAGCTTTCTCAGATAGGTTTTCCTTAACTATGGCATGGATCAGTTCAGCAGACTCTTGTAGCTTTGCAGCAAGACTTTGTTCCTTTGCTTCAGTAAAAGCTGCAACAGTTTGTTCCTTTGCTTCAATGCTGATTGTCCTCTTACCCTTCATATCATTCTTCAGAAGCTTCTTTTTGGCAGAACTTTTCTGAGGCTTCCTTCCAGGATGGCTTTTCTCTGTGCACCATTTCAGCTTCGTATCTTCTTTGCGAATCTCATGAGGCTTCTGTTCCATAATGTTTAACCGTCTCGTGGGTCCATTAGATCCTGATAATACCAAATCATAAGGATGATACTCATGGTAACTTTGAAAACTGAAGGTTCTGAACCAATTCAAGAGAGGTAAACAGGGTTGCTACAACAAGTGTGGCAAATGAGAGGAAAACTAGAAACTTGATAGTCAAGATTATTGCTGATGTGGAAGACCCAAAAGGAAACACAACCAAGGCTGATAGGAAAACGTTTTGTATCAGCAATTTCAGAAGTTGAACTAACTACAAATGCTCCAACAAATCTGAGAGAAACCAAAAACCTTCACATGCAAAATCCTGTTTCCTTTCTCATTTAGAACTCTGTTAAAAAAGGTGTAAAAAAAAAGGGGAGAAGACAATTGAGCTTAGAGCTTTTGAACAAAAGAATAAGAAAAAATTAGAAAAAATCTGATGGGCTATGTTTTAATATAATTGAGAAACAACTCTTGCCATGTGATAAACAATAAAGAAGTTCCTGTTCCACTTTTTCGGAACAATTTATGCAGGGAGAAGAAATTGATCATCAATCTACTTTTCTGGAAAATTTATGTAAAACAATGCACGAAGCAAAGTAAATATAAAAGACCGCCTCTTTAAGGTTTATCCATTGACCAGATGCATTCAATGACCATTAAGTAGAATTCTGAAAAAACCAAGACTACATTGACTGGAAAAAGAAAAACATGCAAACTCCACAAGCCCATTCTTGGATGTAAGATAATCATCACTGAAAGTAATTAAATGCCGAAAACTGTGGAATCAAAAGATGAATTATTACCTAGTTGTGCAACTATTTCAAGTGTGTCAGTCTCAGCATCAGGATCACTTTCAGGATCTGTGTCTGCTTTGTCCTCCTGTGCCCTCACAACATTGTCAATGGCTTTGAAAAGCTCATAATCAAAATAGTCCGGAAGTCCAAATTGTTTTCTACTTCCAATTCCCAAAGACCAATAAGAACCACTTGACAATGATTCCCATTGCTTAATCTGGTTGTACTCAACAAGCAAGGAGCCCCACTTCCTCCGACATTGATTTAGAGACCGAGGAACATCCAGTGCAGTGCAATTTTCTGATATTATCTTCCATCTCTGATAAGTAGACAACGCATTTGAACAATCGGCTTCAACAGCAGCAATCTCATTCACAAGAATGAGCATGTCCTCAACTGTCCAGTCAGGAGCTACCTGAGAACGTGTACATCTAGAACCTGAAACCCGCACTTGGCTGTTATCCCCCTGTTCCATTTGCCCATCCCTAACATTTTTTTCTTGAGGTGTTTGATGGGATTCGGTCTCATCAGGCATCTGGGTTGCTTCCATATTTCTTCCAATTCAATCAAAATTCCCACCCTACAATATAAAAAACAAGAACAAAAAAGGAAAATGTAAAAAATGTAAGATAGCTTCCTGAGTTCAGAATTAAACCTAACAGCCAACATAGTGAGAATTATGACCAGATAATGTGGGAATTTCCTACAAAGAGGTAACCAGGGCATGAGTTTTTGCCCACTCCAACTTGCCAAGGTACAAAAGCCATAGAGAGGTATCAAGAAAGGTAATTTTGACATAACTTTGCTGAAACTCAACAAAATGGTGGATAACTAAAACATTAGAACCAAGAAATTAACACTAAGTTTGGCTGGAAGTCAAAGCAAGAGATAGAGAGCTAATGCAGCATTTGAGGCCATTTTCCTAATGCAATGTTAAAGACAAAACTGACATGAATATGGAGTAAACAGGGTTGAAATTAAGATCAATATGGACCTGAACAGGCCACCTGAAATTACGTAAAATAACCAGTAAAATCCAAGCTGAGATTTAAAAATATGTTTTCGATACTTTGGAGTATGGACACCAAGATTGAGAGATATCCATAAAAGTACGGACACTTGATATATACTCCATTCTTCTAGTAACAGTATACTCAATCCCCAAAAGGAAGAAGTGCATCTTTCAAATTGTCAAAAGCAAAGCAAAAACAGAAAGAGCACTATGTTCTTCCATTTTTGCCCTTCGAACTAGCATGCATAATATCAGGTTGCTGGGAAATGCAACCTGGGCAAGCAAACAGTAGAAGAATAAATAAAAATAGCATTTAACAGTAGGAAATAGAATATAGGAGAAAAGAGTATTAGGGAGAAACTTTGAGAGTCTTGGAAGATGGACTTGGTAATGGACTTGTAATGGCAGCAAACTTGCAAGTGCAATTTAAATTTTTCTAAAGAATTTTGCATATGTAAATTTTCATAGACACTTATGCCTATGCTATTAATAGAATGATAACATTCATTAGGCAAATATGTGAGCAAAACAAAACAGATGTTTTCTTATCTTCTAACACTCAATTTATGAATGATTTTTAAAAAAATTACAAACTCACTGAAATCATGACCTGATCATATGAGATAGGTTCCAATTGGCCCAAACATTATAAATCACAAAAAAAAAAAAGAAATCCTAATAATTTTGTTGTTCGCTTTATATCACTCCTCATATATATATAACTCTTACTCTATAAAGGAGAAATATTCTCGAGTACTTCAAAACAGAAACTCTCAATGTATAGATTCAACTGATTTTATATTTTATATGGAAAGTAAACTCAAACTTGATTCTTCAATTTACTAGAAAATGATCACTACCTGAGGTAAATGCTCCTAGCATGATTTAAGGACTTCTAAAAAGTAAAACAACAAATTAGAGGCACTTCCACAGAGCAACTTTATTGCTAGCATATTGACATAAGAGAAGAAGCAAGCTGCAGTTAGCACGAAATATACAAACAAAATAATAACTGCATGCATATTCACCAGAAGTCATTTTAAATCAAAAAATAAATAAATATTTATTTTCTTAAATCAAAATTTTCTGTTAGCAACATATGCAAGAGTATTTACTATGTCCAGTTGTAATGTAATTAAAAATAATAGGATGATATATTGCCTTGAATACGAAAATCACAGGATGCTGTGGGCTTTTGTCTTGGTGAAGGGATCAGAGTGCTTCTTTTCTTACTTAAATAGAATCATATAGTAGTATGTATAGTGGCATCAGTTGAAAAATCCTTCCTTTTCCACAAAAATAAACACTCCTTTTTGTCTAGTTGCTTGTACAAGCACTACGAACAGAAAAAACCCAAACATAGAGATTTAGCTAAACCTACAGCAGAAATCATTGAGTTTACAAAATAATAATAATGATAATTTTTCCAAATACACTACTTCTTTGCGGCATGATGGGAAATGATTCAGAATAGATTTTAGGAGACCGAACGGGTACTATGGTGACATTCAGAGTTCCTCCCCGAAAAGCAGGAGCACAAAAGTTTCATGTATACCTACTGATAGAAGTGATATCCTGCTAATTGAAGGAATTACCTGGAGTCCTTACTGCAACTCAATTCAAACAGCTTTTGATTCGGAAACAGGCATTCAACCCCCAAAAGCAGAAATCTTTCTCAATTTACTTTCCTTTTCACATAGTTTCCTTATACACCAAGAAAAAATTAATGTTAAGTGTAAAGAAACCCAATCGGGTGAATATGGAGTATTTAATGTTCTTTAATTTTCTGCCTTTTTTATTGTATGGAGGCATTGGGAATTTATACACATGCAGGAGAGTAAAAGAAAAGGGAGAAGGTGGTTTCTGAAATCTACTGAGACCATCAGCTGTTCCCAACAATAACCAATTTTAAAACAGAAAAAATCTTGCCCCTTCATTTTAAGGTTTTGATATAGGCGATCCACCTGTTCATTTCCTTTCAGCCTTTTCTCTTTTTTTTTTACACTTAATTCTTTTAATCCGCTACTCAAGATGAAGCCTGTTCACTTTCGACATTTCAAGTTCCTCACCACTACTTCTTTAACCCTTTGTGCTTTCTTGTTGCAGGTGCTTCATCTTGAACAGAAGTCGGTGATGTGCTGAGGTTCCTAAAGGTTTCGTAAGCATATCGATGAGCTGTTCTCTCGAGGTGACGTGTTGCGTTTCGACGAAATCCTTTTGTACCTGTTTGCGAACTATGTGGCAATCGATGTCGAGGTGCTTCGTTCGTTCGTGAAAGATCGGATTTGCTGCGATATGCTCGGTGGCTTTATTGTCGCAGTTCAGTAATATGGATAAGTGAGGTACTATTAGAAAATCTCGAAGAAAATAGGTTATCCACTGAACTTCACATATTGTGGATGACATACTTCTGTACTCAGCTTCTGCGGAAGACTTGCTCACCGTAGTTTATTTCTTTGTTTTCCAGGAAATTAGTGCAGGCCCAAAGAGGATACAGAAGCCCGTGAGGGATTTGCAGGTCATCAGACACGATGTCTAGTCCGAGTCACAAAAGACTTGAACTTTAAGGTTATTCCTTCTCGGGAAGAAGATGCCTTGCTCCGGATATTGCTTTAGGTACCTGACAACATGTAGTGCGGCGTCGAGATGCAGCCGTCTGGGCTGTTGCATGAACTAACTGAGATGTTGGCTGGAGTATGTTATGTCGGGTCTGGTAAAGTTGAGGTAGAGCAAGCGGCCGATTAGACGTATGTACCTTTCTGGATCTGGTAAGATTTCTCTTTTTTCTGCATTTAGTTTTAGTCCGAAAGGTAGGAAAAAGTGGATTCCTTTTGCATCTTCCATCTTTGTATCTTGTAAAATGTCTTTAATATATTTTCTCTGGCAGATGTAGATTCCTTCTTTTAACCTAGCTATCTCGACTCCAAGGAAGTATCTTGCTTGACCGAGGTCCTTGACCGTGAAGGCTTCATCTAGGATGCTTTTCACTTCACAAATCTCTTCGTTGTTAGGACCCGTAACAAGTAAGTCATCCACATATACCACAACTGTAACGTAGTTTCCTTTTGTTCCTTTTGTGAATAGATAGTGGTCGGCTTCTAACTTGGTGAAGCCGATGGATTGAAGCTTTGAAGTAAGCTCCTTGTTCCACTGGCGATCTGCTTGTTTCAGACTATACAAACTCTTGGTTAAACGGCAGACTTACCCTTCACTGGCCTTGAAGTAGCCCTTTGGGGATTTTAGGTATAGCTCATCTTCTACAAACTCATGTAGGTACGCATTATTGATATCTAACTGATATACTGGCCAGTCGCTTGTGGCTGCCATAGCTAAAAGCAGTCGAACCATGACTATTTTGACCACTGGTGATAAGCTATCATGATAGTCTAGGCCAAACTCTTGGTTGTAACCTTTAGCCACGAGTTTTGCTTTGTATTTATCAACTGATCTATCAGCATTGTATTTTATTCTATACACCCATTTTGAGTCGATTGCTTTCTTCCCTTTTGGCAATGCAGTTAGTTTTCAAGTGTTATTGTCTTCTAGTGCGAACAGCTCAACTTGCAGGGCCTCAACCCACTTGCTGTCTTTTTTAGTATCCCTGTATGACATTGATTCATTCGTAATAAACACTTGTGCAATGAAATTAACATAGCCATTATTGTATGCAGGTGAGGTGGACGAGGAAGGCAGGTTCGGGCACAGGTTGTTCGATTGTATGGGCAACAAAGTCTTCCATCCAGGCGGACCTGCTTCTCACCCTGATGCTCCTCCTCATTTCAGACTCTTGGGGAATGATGTTTGGTAAGAGAATTTCTTCTCTTCTTTGTAACTGGTTTTCAAGTGTGATTACTGTATCGATGCTTGGTATTGGCAGTGGTGTGTCATGGTAATCTGGTTTAGAATGTTGTATTTGGTATGGGAGAATATGTTCATGAAATATGACATCCCTAAACAAAATCGTTTTTCTGTTTATTATATCATATAATTTGTAGGCCTTAGCATCGGGTGCATACCCTAAGAAAACACATTTCAAAGCCCTGAATTCAAACTTGTCCTTTTGGAGGTTAATATTTGTAGCAAAACATAGGTAACCAAAGGCTTTTAGATTTGAGTAATTTGGCTGTTTTTTGTGCAAAATTTCATAAGGAATTTTTCACTTTAAAATAGAACTTGACAAAACGTTTATTATGCGTGTGGCTGTGAGTATGGCTTCGTTCCAAAACCTTTTTGGTAATTTTGATTCAAACATCAATACCCTAGCAACTTGCAGTAGGTGTTTATGTTTCCCTTCCACCACACCATTTTGCTATGGTGTGTATGTACAAGTTTTTTGATGCATGATTCCCCTTTCTTGAAAAACAGTTTTACATGAGGTGTTTATGAACTCAATGTCATTATCTGTCCTAACTGTTTTGATTGTTTTCTGAAATTGGTTTTGTATTAAATTGCAAAAATATTTTAAGATATTTGGTACACTCGTTTTCTCTTTTAATAAATAAATCCAAGTGGCTCTTGAAAAATCGTCAACTATGGTTAAAAAATAGAGTGCACCAGAAATACAATTGACCGGGTATGGTCCCCAAAGGTCAATATGTATTAAACTAAAAATGTCGTTGGTATTTATGAAACTTTTAGGGAAAGACAAACGCTGCTGTTTTGCCAATTGGCATATTTCACAATCATGTAAAGCTGCATTGCCTGGTAACTTTAGACTGGGGATGTGAATCAATTTTTTTATGGATGTGTGGCCGAGCCTTTTGTGCCATAGTTGTAGGTTATTTTCTTGAGTGTGGCTGATGCATACTTTGTTAGAGTCTATGTCTTCACTCAGGGTGTACAGACCCTTCATTATTGTTCCCTTTCTCAATATTTTGTTAATTGTCAAATCCTGTACAAAACAATGGTTGGGATGAAAGGAAATGTAGGTATTTAAAGCTTGGGTTAACTTTCTGACAGAAATAAAGTTACAAGTGAATTTTGATATATAGAGGACATCCAGTAGAATTAGATTATCACACAGTTTTATGGTTCCTTTGTGGGTTGAATGACTCGTAGTTCTGTCTGGTAGCGAGATAGGCACTGTAGGTACTAGTTTTACGAGTTTTGAAAGTATTTTAAAATCATAACATATGTGTGATGTGACACCTGTATCTATTATTCAAGTTCCTATATCATTAGAGGCATGTAAAAAATAGCATTTAGGTTACTTATCAGTGGAGTCAGAGTAGTCCACTCATCCTGCCGACTCAGCCGTGTTTGCTCATTGGTTTTTCATGTACTTGTTGATCTCTTTTTGTATGAGTGTGGTCATTTCTGTGCCCCAATTTGTGTTGGATGCTTCTGTTTTGGTGCCATTGGGAGCATTGTTTGCCACTACATTGGCTTTTTCTTTGTTCCTTTTCTCTTTGAGTTCTGCAAACCATTCTGGGTAGCCATGAAGCTTGAAGCATGTGTCCTTTGTGTGCCCTGTGTTTCTACAATAAGTGCATGTCCTGCTGTCTTTTTCCTTTTTTCGGTTTGAAAATTTTGGATTGTCTTTCAAGTTGGTATAAAATGCAGCGGGCGTCCCTTCAGGTGAGTTGATATTGGTACTTCTCTTTGTTTTTCAACACTAATCACAATCGAATAAGCTCTATTCGCACCGGGTAAGGGTTCCATGATCAATATTTGGTTTTTGACATGGTCGTATGAGTCATTAAGACCCATTAGAAATTGGAACAGGTTGTCGGTATTGTCTATTTCACTGTGTTGTGTTGCAGCATGGCAAGTGCAAGCAGGTGAGGGTCTTAGGTGAGTTAACTCATCCCATAGCCTTTTGAGTTTTGTATAATAGGCTGTGACATAAAGGTTAAACTGCGTTATAGAACTTGTTTCACGTTTTAATTAATACAACAAAGGCCTGTTGCTTTCACCATACCTCTCTTTTATTTCATCCCACAAGTTTTTTGCTGATGTGGTAAACAGGAAGGCGTTAGCGAGCTCTTTATTCATCGAGTTTAGGATCTAAGACACCACCATGCTGTCTGTTTTGTGTCATTATTCATATTCTGCTGCATCAGGTTCGGGCTTTTTGCATCTGCCATCAACGAGAACGAGCTTGTCCTTAGCTCTAAACGCAATCACCATGGCTCGGCTCCAAGACAAGTGGTTGGAGCCATCAAGGGTGGTTGTGACAAGTTGCATTCCATGCTGATCCGAGTTTAGGAGTGTCAACACATCTGTATTAGGGTTTGCCATTGAGTAGTAGAATAATAGTGTAATGTAAAAATCAAAGAAATCAGTGCTTATCACAGGCACTGCTCTGATATCATGTAAAGAAACCCAACCAGGTGAATATGGAGTATTTAATGCTCTTTAATTTTCTGCCTTTTTTATTGTGTGCAGGTATTGGAAATTTATACACATGCAGGAGAGTAAAAGAAAATGGAGAAGGTGGTCTCTGGAATCTACTGAGACCACCAGCTGTCCTGAACAGTAACCAATTTTAAAACAGAAAAAAATTTGACCCTTCATTTTAGGGTTTTGATCTGGGCGGTCCACCTATCCATTTCCTTTCAGTCTTTTTCCCCTTTTTTTACACTTAATTCTTTTCATTAAGATATATTTTTAACCAAAAAAAAAAGTGCAAAGACATAAAAAGAATAAGAAACAAGTGCCCAAAGCTGTCTCTTCTTGTTGGAGATGAAAGAAGAAAGTAAGAGATGCTAGGCCCTAAGAAGAGAAGGAGATTTCCCTATAAAGATGAGGGTCTAAAAGGAATTGTACCAAATGTCTGTTGTCATTCTTTTGTAGGTGGACACCCGTGTCGTATGAAATATAATTAATTCTTTGAAACAATTTCATTTCCGTCTTGGGAAAAGAAAAAATCACCACATGTCATGCAGGGAGAACACCATCTTCACTTACAAAAAAGTAAGCATAGATTGCCACCATGATGTTGTTTACCAAAAAGGCACCCTGTCTACTATGCATATAAAAAGTACAAATGATGATTCTGTAATTATAAAGCCAATCCATTATATGCCAGTTTATATGTTCCGTATTTGAACCTTGGTACTAAGTGAGCCTCTAACAAAATAATCGCCATCCATATATTGAACAAAAAAAAAGTTACATAATCATTGTGGGTTTCTCCAATTTCTTGACTTAATATTTTTTATTGAAGAAAAAATAAGTAGCCATCTAGATCCTCCACTTCTCTGCCATCAACTTCTTTCCTGGAACCCCAAGTTGGTTCTAATTAAGGACCTATCGAAAAAAATGAATTGCTCCTCCTTCACCCCCTCTTTCTTCTTCACCACTTCCACCATCTTCACTTCTCTATTTAGCAGCCTCCTATCTTCCCATTCCCACCTTGAAAACCCACTTGAACTCAACTTGAGCACTATTGTGTTTATAGTGGTGGTGCTTGACATGTATCTTTAGTACTAAAGTTATATAGACAAAATGTCACAACAGTGATTTTGAGAATCTCCAACACACCCATAGGTGAGAAGTCACCACAGACCACTTCAAGATGGGATAAGTCACCTAAATATGCACTGATCAACAATGAGAAATGGATCTGAAAATAAATACCCAAATGGGAAGGGATGAGCCACCCTTCCAGAGGGTACAGGCTAATTAGCTATAGCTAAAATTTCCATTTACATTCCATGCATGCTACTTTTTTTAATATACATTCTATGAATGCTACTTAATGGCGGAAGATGTAATTTCACCAAATGCTAAATGGATATACATGAAGGCAATTCATGATTAGAACAATCCACGACTGCCTAATGCATAGAACAGTAAATGAAAAGAGATTACATCCAAAAATAGATAAGTATACTGATATAAAAAGTGAAATAAACCCTTGCATTAAAGCCAAACCAACCTGTAATCAAAAGGGAATCAATAACACTGAAAAAATGGAAGCAAAGAAGTCAAATAGCACTAGATATCACTGATCAAATTCAAAACATTCTTTGTTACCCAAAAAAAAGGCGCTAACCCAAAGTATCATGATTAAGTGAACACTCTTAACATAGACAGAATCAGCATCACATAAGCTACCCTTAGAACTAAGGCAAACCAGAAAACCATGTTCTCAAAGTCCAGTAATAGAACATAAAATCAACAAATTAATACGAGAATTTGGCATGCATTCATCTGAAAGTCTCAGTTTTATTAACACCCTGTTATAATCTAACTCACATTCACAGATTGTTGCAAACAGAAAGATCACTCTAACATTAATTGACCTTTGATTTACCGGAGCCGAAAATTAAAATATCTAATAAGCAAGGGTAACCTTAGATTTATTCAGACTCAGTTGTAACCTAACCCACATTCACAGATTCATACAAAGAGAAAGGCCACTCTAACGGTATCCTGACCTTAGATTTATGGAAGCAGAATTAATTGAAAGATAACGACCATTTACGAATAAAATATACATTTTCTATATAAGCAAGGGTAAGAAATGCTAGCTATTAAACCAAACCAAGGTTGCAACATTGTCCTGTTTTATCAATATAAAGAAATCGATCAGCCAAACTTATGAATCTACGTTCATCAATAGAGAGATCAAAAGAAAATCAAACCTTAATTAAAGATAAGAATAGAAAAACAGCATGTTCTATTTGAGAATCAGTCTTAGGAATCAAAAATAAAAACTCCATTCTCATTATCGAATCAAATTTCAAGTTCAATATCCTCAGCAATTACATCATTAGAAAACAAATTCTCACCTGTATACAGATTTCTTTCTCACCGGTGAGCTTCTCTTAATATAATTCCTCTTCTATTCTTCCTCTCTCGATTCAGCCTCTCTCTTTGATTTCTGCCTCTTACCTACACCCTCTCAGCCAAAACGAGCAGTCCCACACCTCCTCTCTCCTCTGTGTTCTACTTCACTCTCTCTCATTTCAGCAGAAGCTCCCTCACCCTCTGTATCTTCTCTGGATTCCCCATAAAAACTCAGAAGTCTCCCCTTTAAATCGTGGTATTTCGTGGTTTAATAATATAAAGTATGGGGTTAGAGCGATGAAATTTTATTTGTTTTTTTTTTTATAGTATAGTTATTTAAGATTGTTTTATGATATTTAAAATATGAATTTTGAGTTAATTTTTAAAATTACTTATTTAATAGTTTTTAATAAATTCATATTTTTGTTCTTTTTTATTAAATTTTATTAATTTTTTATTTTATCCTAAAAAATTTTTATATTTTAATTAATTAATAATAATTTTTGAGTTATTTTTTAAAATATTTAAATATGATTTAATTATTTTATATTTATTTATTAAATATAGAGTAAAAATAAAAATTTAAATGAATAAAAAAATATTATAAATTAAACTATAATAAATATCAAATTTTATATATAAATTTAAATTTATTGTAAATTTTAACATAATTATTTTATGAATATTAATTTATAATATCCACCTAAAATAAATAAATAAATAAAATTAGAGTTTGAATATAAATAATAGAATTTTTAATTTTTGGAGCTTTTAATTAATTTCAATTATCTAAATGAAAGTGAGTAAGAAAAAGGAAGGTAAAAACATAAATAAAGAGAAGTGGAATGGGGCAAAGGAAATTAGGAGAATGGACGGTCTAGATCGGACCGCTTGAGGAGATTTAAAAGAAAACAGATGGTCCAGATCGAGTCATGAAAATCCAACGGTTGAAGGAACGGGTATAAAAGATGAAGAGTTTAGGGTTTCTTCAATTTGAGAGGAGAAGCCAAAAAGAGGAAGGGAGAATGAGAGAGAGAGGCAATCGGGGAGAGGAGGAAGAAGACGATCGCGCGGGAAAGCCGAGAGAGAGAAAAAAGAGAGGAAAGAAGAGAGAGGCTGGAAGGGAAGAGGGGAAGGGAAAAGAAAGGAGAGAAAAAAAGAAGAGAACAGGAGTGGTCAAACGGGAGAAAGGGAAGCCGAGAACGGTCGCGCAAGGGGAGAGGAGAGAGAGAGAATCGCGGAGGATGAAGAAGAAGAAAGGAAATCGCGACCGAGGAGCACCGTGTAACGGTAGAATCCCAACCTGAGGCTATTCAGGTTTTCGAGCACCTCACCCGAGTTTAGGAGCTAAAGGACCACGGAGTGACTAAAAGGAGGCGAGCGTGAGCTAAGTCGAGGCCAAATCACCCACACCAAAAGGTAAAATAGTTTTTTTTTTCAAATTTTGGGGGTAGTTGAGTGGCAGTGAGACGGGGTTGGTGTCCGGTTGGCCACGCCGGCTCAACCAGGCCATCCACCTGTGTAGGAACTGAGGAAGTTTCCTCGGGAATGGGGAAAACCCACCCTCCGTGGAAGCTGAAGGGTCTTCCATAGGAATGGAGCCCGGAATCGCATTTTGGAGTTCTAATTCGCTGTTCTGGAAGCTGAAAAGTCCTCTTTGGAAAATGAGAATTTGATTTGTTGTTCGGGAAGCTGAAAGTCTTTCTCAAAAAATGAGAATCTGATTCGCCGAACGGGGAGCTGAAAGGTTTTCCAGATATGGATTCCGATAATTTTAGGTATTTCGTTGGGTAGTCGTTGGAATCCGTAATTTAATTAAATTAATTTTTAATATTTCGAAATATTTTAATTAATTATGTCGTGTGTACAGAAAAATTTAAACATTCAAATGGATCTGAAAATACGCATAGGAGAGTAAGTGTTTATAAATCTCAATCGGGTTAAATTTTGAAATGTGCATTCATTTTATAAAAATTATGAATTTTGAAATTGAACAGACATTGCTCAATTTCGATGGAAAAACAAAACTCAAATTATGATCAGCAAACCTAAGCAATTGGAACCTTATGAGGAGACAAAACCATAAAACAAACCCAATGGACTGAGAGTTATTTGAACTGATGAAATGTGAAATTGAAAAAGAAAATTCCTAGTTAAAAAAAAATTTTAAAAATAAAATAAAATAAAAAGGTAAAAATAGAAAGAAAAAGAAATAATTAAGGTTAAGAAATAATCATTTAAACAAATTAAGAATTTTAGAATGAGATGGTAGGAGTGTAACGGCCCCAGAAATTAAAATGAAGATGTATGTATTAAAAATTCTAAGTGCAGAAGCGAAATAAAAATTTTAATCAATACCCCTTACACAATAGCCATAAACGTATTTAACGTATGAAAGAATAAGCTAATTAAAAGAAATACTCGAAATAAAAACTATAAATAGAACTATAAAATCTTTAGGCGTCTAACTCACCGTCTTCCTGTGGAATTAGCTCGAGAACCACGTCTTTCTAATATGAAATGGTTAAGTAAGGAATGAGCTACACTAGCCCAGTAAAGACATCACACTATCTCACTGCCACAGAAGTAAAGGTTGGTAGAAAACAAAAACGACCAATGGAGCATAATTATTAACAAACTCATTTATCAACAATAAAAACTTTTACTGTCCACTTATCTTGGTGAGATTCATGAAAATATCATATGAAAACAATAACATTATAACCATCATAAAATCATATATGCTTTGTAACATAACACATGTTATACTTTACACTTCAATAATTAGAAAACAAATTTTCTCTTTTACCAGCCTACTAGTATCTGTGGGGATCCATAGGGGGTCCCCGCTACACATGAACAATTAACATTAATAATTTGATTCCAGGGCCGTCCCCATACCCTGTCCGATATGGGCGCCAAAACCATGAACCTCAATACCCTGTTTGGTATAAGGGTGAAACGGGCCGTCCCCATACCTTGTCTGGTATGGGCACCAAAACCATAAACCTCAATACCCCGTCCAGTATGAAGGTGAAACGGGCCGTCCCCATACCTCGTCCGATATGGGTGCCAAAACACATAAGGTCTCCATACCCCGTCCGATATGAGAGACCACGTTCCCGGTAGGGTTCTCTACGGATCTGGTCCGTCCACTATCTCCCAAGATATCTAGTCAGGCTGTCCACATTATCCATTTATCAATTCACATAACTTTTTTCCCATTTTCCTTGGTCTCAATTTTCTAATTATACACAAATACGTAAACCAATAATAACACCAAATAAAACAACACAACATCGGGTTCACCATAATTCAAACCATAATAAAAGAAACCATGATTCATGCATACGAAACTATAAAATAAATACATCAAGTACCATACTGCATTTAATACTGAAAAATAGATCAAACAACAACTGACTGATAATATATCAGATTCGGGCTCCATTGGCAACCTCAATCAAATATACATATCTATAAAGTCATAAAATACCGTTTTATCATTTATTAGGCTTTAATACCATGATAGGAAATAGGGTGAGAGATCCTTACTTGTTTCGGGGTCTGAAATCGCTTCTACAGTGTGCTTACGAGCTGTCCCTAAATTCTCTAAATTTTTTCTGAGAAACTGAAACGCACTACCGGTACCTGCACGTGTCCTTAAAAAACTCATTTATCAACAATAAAAATTTTTACTGTCCACTTATCTCGGTGAGATTCATGAAAATATCATATGAAAACAATAACATTATAACCATCATAAAATCATATACGCTTTGTAACATAACACATGTTATACTTTGTACTTCAATAATTAGAAAATAAATTTTCTCTTTTACCAGCCTACTAGTATCTGTGGGGATCCATAGGGGGTCCCCGCTACACATGAACAATTAACATTAATAATTTGATTCCATGGCCGTCCCCATACCCTGTCCGATATAGGCGCCAAAACCATGAACCTCAATACCCCGTTTGGTATAAGGGTGAAACGGGGCGTCCCCATACCTTATCCGGTATGGGCACCAAAACCATAAACCTCAATACCCCGTCCAGTATGAGGGTGAAACGGGCCGTCCCCATACCTCGTCTGATATGGGCGCCAAAACACATAAGGTCTCCATACCCCGTCCGATATGAGAGACCACGTTCCTAGTAGGGTTCCCTACGGATCCGGTCCGTCCACCATCTCCCAGGATATCTAGTCAGGCTGTCCACATTATCCATTTATCAATTCACATAACTTTTTTTCCATTTTCCTTGGTCTCAATTTTCTAATTATACATAAATACGTAAACTAATAATAACACCAAATAAAACAACACAACATCGGGTTCACCATAATTCAAAACATAATAAAAGAAACTATGATTCATGCATACGAAACTATAAAATAAATACATCAAGTACCATACTGCATTTAATACTGAAAAATAGATCAAACAACAACTGACCGATAATATATCAGATTCGGGCTCCATTGGCAACCTCAATCAAATATACATATCTATAAAGTCATAAAATACCGTTTTATCATTTATTAGGCTTTAATGTCATGATAGGAAATAGGGTGAGAGATCCTTACTTGTTTCGGAGTCTGAAATCGCTTCTACAGTGTGCTTACGGGCTGTCCCTAAATTCTCTAAATTTTTTCTGAGAAACTGAAACGCACTACCGGTACCTGCACGTGTCCTTAAAAAAATCCCAAACCAGACTCAGGGCCCTTTTTCAGCCAATATCAGAATTCCGGCACGGCGACGGCGGGCGGCGATCCGCCTCAGGTTGGCCATTTTCGGCCGAATTTGGCCAAACTTGCATTGGTTCTTTCGATAAAACAACCCTAGGGCCCTCGGTGGGCCAAAAAATTACGAAAAACTGAGACTTACCAGCGGCAGAGCTCTCGGGTGCGGCGGCTTCTCCGGCGCGAGTCGCAGTTTGATATTTTTCTTCGATCAACCTGTAGAGAAAAGGACGGTGATCACAGTGGTGTAAAAATTGCATCGAACGGGAATTGAAAAGGGCCTCATCGGAGGCAAAAATCGAGGGAAGCCGCAGCGGCACCGCTGGACTTCGACGGTATTTTTCGGCCGATTGGTCGGTGGTTTGGCTCCGATTTGGCCATAGGTGGATTCAGCATCGAAAAACGAGCCAAGGGGAGAAAATTTACCTCGTTTAGCGATCGAAAAACCCTCTGGTATTGCGGCGGGTGGCGGCGGCCAGCTCCTCCAGCGACTGGTTCTTCTTCTCCGGCGAGGGCACTGGCGGCTAGGGTTTGGGGTCAGGTGTGGGTGAGGTTATTTATAACCTTCCGATTTTAATCTCAGCCGTCCATCATGGCTTAATCTGGGCCATCTGATCGCGATTAAAATTGAAATAAATCTGAACTGTCTATCGCGATGCGATCTGGGCCGTCCGTGCGTGATTCAATCTGGGACGTCTGTGCGCGTGAGATATGGGTCGTCTGCACACGTGAGATCTGGACTGTTCAATTGCGTGCACGCGGATCGCTCACGTGGCTCCGTCCGCGTGGTCTCCCGCGTCAGCTTCCTTACCACGCGGCGTGTTCTGGTTGGCCTGGGCTGCTGACGTGGCACAACTTTCCTAAATTGTATTTTGACCTCCGATTTTTTATTTTTTAAAAAAAAACCCCCAGAATCTAATTTTTTACCCCTTTTTCCCAAAATCAATTTCAATTAAATCCTAAAAATAATTTTACCTTATTTTATCATTATTATTATTTTTATTTTTATTAAATTAAATTAAATTAAGTTAAACTCATAATTATTATAAAATAAATTAACTATTAAAATAAAATAAAATTCAAAAAAAAGATTCTGATACCCAAAAATAAAAAATTTATTTATTTTTTTTTTTTTTGTGTTACAAGGAGTGAATAGGGTAAGGACCCTGAATACCTTCTCGTTTAATTTGAATCGAGGAGGAGAGTGTGTGTGTAACTGAAGTTCAGTGAGCATGGTGAACCTACACATAGATAGAGTCTGAAACCTAATTCAGACGTAGATAGGCATTCGTGTGAGTGTGGATCACCTAGCAGACGTACATGTTGTGGCCATTGTGTGATTTGTGTGTGTATTATCCATGCGATAGTGGGATCTGTTTCGCCTTTCTTCGATGATGACATATATAGCATTGCGCAATGAAACCATAGAAATGATTGTTCAAGTGTATCTATGATCTTTTGTTTGTGTGTGATTATGTTTTGAGATTATAAATAATATTCGAGTGTATCTATATTCTTTCGAGAGTATGGGGATATACATTTGAGGTTTGTATATGATATTCGAGAGAATTCATCAAATCGATCCAAAACATGTAAAATAGTGAAAATAAGAATATGAAATTTGCACTGAAATATTTTTATTGCTTTTGTTTCTTACTATGTGTTTTGCATGAAATTTTCTCTGGGTTGAGAGAACAGGAATACTTATTGAGTTAGTGAAGCTCAATAAATTTTACCTTGATATTTTTCAAAGGATGATGAAGAGTCAGCACTGCTGCCAAACGAGCAGAACTTGTAAAAAGGGTTCTTGTCTTTGTATATTTTGTGCATATTTGAAATTTTTTTTTATACTCTAAATTCAGACCTCATGTTTTGTATATACAGTTACTATACATATCACACGAGATACTCGGTTGTATTATATTTTTTATCTACGCATGTATATATTTTATGGGCCCACTGCATTAAAATTGCATGAGCAGGAATTGCGCCTCATATTAAGTATCGGGCTGTGACAGGTGTTATGAGAGCCCACAGTCCTAGAATCATCCTTTATGCATGAGGTTTTAGAGTTTAAATATGATATTTTGCAACTATTTAGGTGTTGAGAAGTAGGAAACATTATTTTAAAATGTTATAATTCATTCTTTTTTGAATGAAGGGTTGTAAGATGAGACGTGGACGGACTCCACTGGAGCAACCTCTTGATTACATGTCCTTACAGGAGCATATTGACTGGTTATACCACATGGTAGAGGAGCTTATTAACCAGCCTAGAGAAGGGATACATGTCCCTCCCCCAGTACCGGCTCTATACAATCCAGAACCAGTCATTATGGATCCAGACTGTCATAGAAAGTTTTTGAGACTCCATCCTCCTATATTTACTGGTATCAGAAATTTTATTGAAGTTGAAGGATGGTTGAAAGAAATTAAAAAGGCATTCCGAGTGTTGGGGTGACTTTTAAATAGAAAGTGATCCTAGTTACGTACCTGTTTGTGGGTGAAGCTGACCGTTGGTGAGAATTCAAACTACCTTACTTGTTCTCATCACCTACGGGAGATTTCTAGAGGCATTCAATGCCAAGTACTTTTCAGTACGACTTCGACACCAAAAAGAGTTGGAGTTCATGCAGCTCGCTTAGGGGAACCTGTCAGTGGTTGAATATGCTCGAAGATTCACTGAGTTAACCCGTTTTGCTCCAACCATTTTGACTGATGAAGGGTAGAGGGCGAGAAAATTCCAGTGGGGGCTACGTCTAGAGATCTAGGATGTTCTTGCAGTTCTAGAATTGAAGACCTATGATGAGATTTTGGCAAAAGCAAAAATAGTAGAAAGTACACTAAGGGGTTTATCCTCTAGAGCAAGCAGTTTTAGTCCCCCAGTACCTCCGAGAAGATAGATTCCAGGGTTTAGTTCATAAGATAAGAGGTTCAGAATGATAACAGAGGTATCTCCTAGACCGTTATCAACTCTTAGTAGGGAACCGACCTGCTGTACTTGTGGAAAAAATCATAGTAATCAGCTGTGCCATTATGTCACTCGATCCTATTTTAAGTGTAGTAGTCAACAACATCTGATCCGTAACTGCCCACTTATGAAGGAATAGCCATAAGCTCAAAGACAGGGATGAGTGTACACACTTACTGTAGTAGATGCTGAAGCAAACTCAGACATGATTCAAGGTTCGTATCCTGTCTCAAAGAACCTAGCTAAGGTATTAGTAGATCCTAGTTCCACACACTCATTTATGTCACACACTTTTGCACCACGATTTGGAGTTGTACCTATTTATTTGGGGCATATATTGATGATATCCACACCAAGAATGGAGGTATTACGTTATGATATTATCTATAAAAATTATATAATAAAGATAACTAGTAGGGAATTAAAAATAGATTTGGTACTTTTACATGTGGGAGATTTTGATGTAATTATAGAAATGGACTGGCTAGCAGCTCAGTACACGACTTTAGATTGCTGTAACAAGAAGATTGTATTTAATATCCCTAATGAAGAAATTTTTACTTCATAATTGAACAACGTTAATTACCATATAGTATGGTTATTTAAGTTATATAATTTATTGAGTCTAACATGTAAAGATTGACGTGGTAGGTGATAAAGATAAGAAGATTGATTTTTATGATGTGCTGGTCGTCTGTGAGTATCTAGATGTATTCCCTGACGAACTTCCAGGATTATCTCCAGACCGTGAAACAAAATTTTCTATTGATCTACAACCAATCATCCAACCAGTCTTCATTGCTCCTTACAGACTGATGAGAGCTAAAATGGAAGAATTAAAGAAGCAATTAACAGAATACCGAGAGAAATGATTCATTTGCCCTAATGTTTCTCTTTGGGGTGTTCTTGTAACATTTTCCAATAAAAAAGATGGAACCAAGTAAATGTGTATTGATTATAAACAACTAAACTGGGTTACCATCAAGTATAAATACCATTTGCCTAGAATTGATGACCTATTTAACAAATTGTAAGGGGTGCAGATCTTTTCTAAAATTGATTTGTGATCCAGTTACCATTAAGTGAAGATTAAACCCGATGATATTTCAAAACCTCCTTTAAAACTAAGTATGGTCATTATGAATTCTTAGTCTTACCTTTTGGATTGATAAATACCCCGGCAATATTTATGGACATGATGAGTCAGATGTTTGAGTTTTGGTTAGATCAATTTGTTGTTGTGTTCATTGATGATATATTGATTTACTACAAGAGTCGAGAAGAACATGTTGAACACTTAAGGTAAGTTCTGAAAACTCTTAGAAAAGAAAAATTGTATGCAAAATGGAGTAATTGTGCATTCTGACTTGAACAGATCGCTTTTTTTGGTCATGTAGTTTCTAAAGACGGAGTATCTGTAGATCCAACAAAAGTTGAGTCTGTCATGGGATTGGAACATCCCACTACGGTAAAGGGTGTCTGAAAATTTTTGGGCATGGCTGGGTACTACTGCCGATTTATAAAAGGATTATCTAAGATTGCAACCCCTCTTACTCGGCTTACCAAGAAGGATGTTAAGTTTGAATGGACCTCAGATTATCAAAATAGCTTCAAAGAACTTAAAGACTAACTTGTGACGGCTCCAATACTGACACTACCTAGTGGATCAGGGGGTTATGCAATATATACTAATGCGTCAGGCTAGAGTTTAGGATGTGTGTTAATGCAATATAACAGAGTGATTGCCTATGGGTTGAGACAATTGAAGAATTATGAATGAAATTACCCGACCCATGACTTGGAATTAACTGTAATTGTTTATGCCCTTAAGATCTGGCGTTATTATCTGTATGGAGAGATGTTTGATATCTATACTGATCATAAGAGTCTTAAATATCTATTCACGTAGAAAGAATTGAACATGCACCAGCGTAGATGGATGGATCTTCTTTAGGACTATGATTGCAAGATATCCTACCATCTGGAGAAAGAAAATGTGGTGGCTGATACATTGAGTCGTAGTACCACTGGCATGATTGCAAAGTTAGTAGCTTCTAAATGTAAGACTCTAGAGACCCTACAAGAATTATAATGGGGTATTCACAAACGGAGAGTATATATAGCCAGCTTGAGAATCGAGCTAGTATTAATTCAGAAAATTAAATATGCTCAAGAAATTAACACTGTTATTGTAACGACCTCGGAAATTTAAAAGGAAATGCATATAATAATTTGAGTACGGAAGCGAAATAAAGGTTAAGGTTAACATCCCTTACACGATAACTTAAAAGTACTAAACAAATATCACGGAATAAATTCTCTGAAAGAAATAAGAGCAATGGAAAAAATAATGGAAACTATAAAGTATCTAGCTTTTACTCGCAGCCTTCTTATGGATCGGGCTCGGGAACCTAGTCTTCCTGATATGAAATAGTTAAATAAGGGGTGAGCTACACTATCCCAGTAAGGACATCACACTATATCGCCGGCACAAAAGCAAAACCATTTACCCTTTTACTTACCATTGGGGAATCTGTGAAAACAACCTATAAAGACAATAACATCATACAGATCATAACTTTTTGCACAATCAGTAACATAGAACATATCATAAATTCATATTCATTGACAATAACTAATCATCACCGTTTCTCGTTTCATCAGCGTACTAGTATCCATGGAGATCCATAGAGGTGTCTCTGCTACACGTGAACTATTTTCCTTAATAATCTTAATTCCATGGCCGTTCCCATACCCCGTCCGGTATGAGTGTCAAGACATTAAACCTCAATACCCCGTCCAGTATGAGGGTGAAGTGGGTCGTCCCCATACCCCGTCCAATATTAGCGCTAAATGACCAAGTCTCCATACCCCGTCCGGTATGAGACAACGTTCACAATAGGGTTCCCTATGAACCCAGTCCGTCCACCATCTCCCAGGATATCTAGTGAGGCTGTCACCTTATCTGTTTATTATATCACATCCATTTTCTGTTTATCCTTAATCTCCGTTACCAAATTAAACACAATCACATAAACAATGAACATGCACCCGGTAATACAATCATATCTTAAATTTCAAAATTACACAGTGGTAAAGTAATACAGTAATACATGCATTTAAAACTCTAAAACCAGATATCATCATGCCTTTAAACTGTAAAATAAATCAACAGGAATCAACAGAGAACAATGTCTGATTTTGAACTCCATTAGCAATCTGTAATTAATTATGCATATTTATCTAACTTGTACAAAAGACCGTATTATTATTTATTCTATGATAGAAAAGAGAGTGAGGGGTCCTTACCTGATTTGACACTTACGGTACCTACAAATGTCCCAAATAAACCCAAAAATCAGTCCCAGGGCCCATTCGGCCAACTTCAAAAATCTGGCAAAGCGGTGACCTGCCTCGGGTTGGCTGTTTTCAACCGTTTTTGGCCGAATTCAACCAAACTTGCATCGATTCTTGCAAGAAAACACACTTAGGGCCCTTGGTGGGCTAAAAAACGTAGAAAATCGAAACTCACAAGCAATGGGGCTCTCCGATGCGGTGGCTCCTCCAGCTCACGTTGCGGTTGAGTATTTTGCTTCGGTCAGCCTATAGAGAAGGAAACGGTGATCACAACGGTGAAAAAATTACATCGAACGGGAATTGAAAAGGGCCTCATCAGAGGCATTTTTTGAAACACCCTGTGGTCGTACCGCCGAGCTTCGGCCGCATTTTAAGGCCAATTGACCGATTCTTTCACTCCGATTTGGACATGGGTGGGTTTAAAATTAAATTTCGTCTACGAGGGGAAATGTTTACCTCATTTGGCAGTTGGAAATTGCTCCAGTGCGACGGCGGGTGGCAGCGGTCGGCTCCCCGGCGGCTGGATTGTCTTCTCCAGTGAGGGGTTCTGGTGGCTAGGGTTAGGGTTTGGGTGCGGATGGAATTATTTATACCCATCCACTTTTGATCTGGGCCTTCTATCGCTTTTAATCTGGACTGTCCGATCGTGATTAAATAGGGAGTGAATCTAGACAATTCATCGCAATTCAATCTAGGCTATCCGTGCGCGATCCAATCTGGGCCGTCCGTGCGCGATGTAATCTGGGCTGTCCGTGCATGTTTTGAATCTAAGTCGTCCGTGCACGCGGGAATGGATTTCAGCAGTTCGATCGCGCGCACGCGGATCGCCTACGTGGTTCTACCGGCGTGGCCTCTCGCGTCAGCGCCTCTGCCACCTGGCGTGTCCTGGTTGGTCGAGGCTGCTGACCGAGCATCTGACATGGAGTAATTTTTTTAAATTATATTTTGACCCTCGATTTTCAATTTTTATTTTAAAAATACTCCTAGAACCCAAATTTTCACCTTTTTTTTCCAAAATTATTTTCAACTAAATCCTTAACTAATTTTTCACCCTCTTTATTATCATTATTATTATTATTATTTTCATTAAATCAAATTAAAATAAATTAAATTCAATTCAATTCAATTAATAAATAATTATATTTATAAAAAAATAAAATAAAAATAAAAAAATAAATGTTTGGTGTTACAGCTATAGAGACCTTGAAGAAAGAAACTGAACATGATTTAAGATCTGACTTCAAAGTTCACGATGATGGGTTGCTTCAATTCAGAGAAAGATTGTGCATTCCCGATGACCCTAACTTGAAAAGACTCATATTAGAGGAAGTAAATGATTCTAGGTTTACCATACACCCAGGCATCACCAAAATGTATCGGAGTTTACGACCTCAGTACTGGTGGATTGCGATGAAAAAAGATATCTATGAATTTGTTAGTAAATATCTCACATGTCAGAGGATTAAAGCCGAACACCAAAAGTTAGGGGGATTACTCCGACCTCTACCAATTCCAGAGTATAAGTGGGAACACATCACTATGGACTTTGTGATGGGTTTGCCTAGGACTAGATTGAACAATGATACTATTTGGGTGATAGTGGACCGATTAGCGAAGTCAGCTCGTTTTCTATTAATAAAAGCTACAGATCCTCTTGATAAACTTGTCAGATTATATATTAAGGAAGTTATTAGACTTCATGGAATTCCAATATCAGTAGTTTCAGATCGAGATGTTCGTGTCACCTTTAGGTTTTGGACAATCTTTCAATAGGCCGTAGGCACCACTTTATCATTCAGCACGACATTTCACCCACAAAAGGATGGCCAAATGGAAAGAACCATTCAGACATTAGAAGATATGCTTAGGGTTTATGCATTAGAGATGGGAGGAAATTAAGATGACCATCTACCATTGATTGAATTTGCCTATAATAATAGCTATCAGTCTAGTATTAGTGCAGCTTCATATGAAGCACTTTATTGTAGACCCTGTAGATCTCCTGTGTGTTGGAAAGAAATTGGGGATAGAAAATTAATTGGACCTGAATTAATTGAAGAAATTACCTCTATGATTGTCCTAATTAAGAAAAACATTCAAACTGACCAAAATAGACAGAAGAATTATGCAGATAACCGTAAAAGGAGTTTAAAATTTGAGACAAGAGATCATGTGTTATTGAAAGTGTCACCAATGAAGGGCCTTATGAGATTTGGGAAGAAAGGAAAATTAAGCCCTCGCTTCATTGGACCATTTAAAATACTGAAGAGAATTGGATTTACTACTTACTGATTGACATTGCCACCAGAGTTGGCTAACGTTCACGTGTCCATGTTACGTAAATACCAGCATGATCCATCACATATAATTTAGTATGAAGAGATTGCTATTGAAGAAGATATGTCGTATCAGGAAATATCAATAGAAATATTGGACAAACAAGAACGAGTATTGAGGAATAAAACTATTCTGATGGTTAAGGTACTTTGACGACACAATTCGCCAACAAAAGCTACTTGGGAAACTGAAGATTCGATACGAGCTCGATTTTCTCACCTAGTATAAAGTCATAAATTAAGTGCAGAAGCGAAATAATAAAGTTTAGAATTTATATTCCTTACATAATAATTTAAAATACCCAACAAGGATAGTAGAATGACCATTCTAAAAGAATAACCAAAATCAAAAAAATAAATAAAATGCAAGATGTTGAACATTCTAGAACGACCTTCACTAGTTTTTGAAGGAAGTCCAGATAGTGAACTATTCACAACCCTCTTATTGATCAGGATATAGGTTTTGGTTCTCTTGATCTGAAATAGTTAATGAAATAGTGAGTTATACTAGCTCAGTAAGAATATCACACCACTCACTGATACATAAACTGAATGTTGGTAAAAATCATAAAAACAATCAATAGAGCTCTTGATTTAAGTAAATTTATTTATCATTAGGAAAATCATTTATCGCATATATTTACCGTTGCTAGATTTTTAAAATCGACATATAGAGACAATAAATCAAATAATACCCTAATCTCATTTTCAAGTGAGCTATAATAATAACTTTTCTTTTTTATTTGTCTACTGGTATCCCTGAGGGCCCATAAGGATGTCCCATTATGCGTAAACCAATATTCCATATTATCAACTAACCGATCGTCCCCATACCTTGTCTGGTATGAGTGCAAAAAATTATAATCCCTCAATACCTCATCTGGTATAAGGGTGAATCGGGTCATCTCCATACCCCGTTCGGTGTGAGCACCAAAAATATCATTCCTCAATACCCCATCTGGTATGAGGCAACGTTCATGGTAGGGTTTCCTATGTACCCGGTTCGTCCACCATCTCTCAGAATATCCAGTAAGACTTTCATTCATTAATTCACGACCAAACAAATTTTTATTTACATATTAATTTCTAATTTCATAAATCAACTGTAAATCACGCACGACAAGCAACATATATATCAATGAAGCACAATTGAATCATTCAACTATTTCAGTATATCATCATGTATTTAAAGCTGTAAATTCAACAATCAATTACACATGACAACAAATAAATGACTAACCAGTTCTGACTCCATTAGTAACTTGTAATTATTTTTAAAATTTTTTAAATTACACAAAATATCATATTATCGATTATTAAGTTTCAATTCCATAACAGAGAATAAGGTGATGAATTTTTACCCAAATCAGTATTTGAAATACCAAACTTTCTACTGCGTCTATTAGCAGTCCCCAGATTTCTTGAATTTTCTTACGGAGATTAAAACACGTTTCACATACCTAAAAATATCCCAAAAAACTCAAAATTGGTGTTAAAAATCTTTTTTGACCAATTTCAGAATTTCGAAACGGCGGCATCGCTGTGCTCTGACGACGGCACTGCCGCTTGCAGTGGCGATTTGCCTCAACCTAGCCATTTTCGGCCAGTTTTGGTTGGTTTTAGCCGGTTTTATATCCATCCCTATGAGAAAACACATTAGCGGGCCTCGGTTGTCTGAAAAAAAGTCAAAAAATGAAAACCTATCGACAATGAAATTTTTTGATGTGGAGGCTCCACTGGCTCACCTTCACGGCTAGGCGTTTTTCTTCGGTCAATTTGTAAAAAACAAAACGGTGAACACAATAGTAGAAAAATTGCACAAAACGAAAAACGGAAAAAGGCTCATTGGAGGCAGTTGCGGGTTTTGTCTGCAGCAGCGCCGTCGGGCTTTGCCCACGGTTTTTTGCTCATCCGCTGTTTCTTTTTCTCCGATTTGGCTATGGGGGTGCTCGAAATTAAATTTTGAGCTGATAGGAGAATTTTTATCTTTTTTTACGGTTGGAGGTGGCTTCGATGCGGCGGCGGGCGACGGTCGGCTCCCTTCTCTAGTGACTGGTTCTTCTTCTCCATTAGGAGGTTGGCGGCTAGGGTTTAGGTTCGGTGTGATACAAAATATTTATACTCATGTTGCGTAAATCGAGATCGTTCATCACGTTTGATCTCGACCATTTGATCGCGTTTAAAAAAGAAATGAATCTAGACCGTTCATCGCATTTAATCTCGATCGTCTGATCACATTTAAAGAGAGAACAAATCTGGACCGTTCACTGCATTTAATCACGACCGTCTGATTGCGTCTGAGGAGAGAACAGATCTGGACCGTCCACGCACGTGAAAATGCTTCCGGACCATCCGATCGTAGGGCACACGAATCGTCAATGTGGCCTCCCGCGTGGCACCGAGTCAGCATACCTTGCCACGTGGCGTTCTCCGGGTTGTCGAGGCTACTGACTGGGCAGTCGTACATCGTGCAATTTTTTGTAATTACGTTCTGACCCCTAGTTTTTTATTTTTCTTTCAAAAACACCATCCGAACCCAAATTTTCATCCATTTTTTCCAAAATTATTTTCAATTTCATCCTCAACCTATTTTTTTTTCATAATTCCACATCAAATTAAATTTTATTAATTTCAAAATCATATTTTTATACATTTTGTAATTTTAAAATTAATTCTAGTCTAAATTTCGGGATCGGGTATTACAGTAATATCCACCTAAGAAAAAGTAAATTAATAAAATTTAAGTTTGGATATAAATGAAAGAAATTTTTAAAATTTGAGGCTTTTAATTAATTTCAGGGACCTAAATGAAAGTGGGTAAAAAAAGGTAGCAAAAACATAAATAAAGAAAAGTTGAAGGGGCAAAGGAAATCAGGAGAATGGACAACCTAGATTGACCGCATGAGGAGATTGAATGGAAGAGATTTAGAAAAAAAAAGATGGCCCAGATTGAGTCATGAAGATCTAACGGTTAAGGGAACGGGTATAAAAGGGGAAGAGATTAGGGTTTTTTTCAATTTGAGAGGAGAAGCCGAAAAGAGGAAGGGAGAAAGAGAAAGAGAAAGAGAAAGAGAGGCAATCAGGGAGAGGAGGAAGAAAACGGTCGTGTGGGGAAGCCATGAGAGATAAAAGAGAGATGAAAGAAGAGAGAGCCCAGAAAGGAAGAGGGGAAGGGAAAAGAAAAGAGAGAAAAAGGGAAGAGAAAGGGAGTGGTCGAACGAAATAAAGGGATGCCGAGAACGGCTGCGCAAGGGGAGAAAAAAGAGAGAGAGAACCGTAGAGGAGGAAGAAGAAGAAAGGGAATCGTGGCCGAGGAGCACTGTGTGACGTCAAAATCTCAACCCTAGGCTATCGGGTTTTCGAGCACCGCACTTGTGTTTAGGAGCTAAAGGATCGTCGGGTGATCGAAAGGAGGCAACCGGGAGCCAAGTTGAGGCCAAATCGCCCACGCCAAAAGGTAAAACAATTTTTTTTTAGGTTCTAAGAGTGGTTGAGCGACGGTGGGGCAGAGTTGGTGTCAAGTTGGCTGCATGGGCTCGATCGGGCCACCCACCTGTGCAAGAACCGAGGAGGTTTCCTCAAGAATGGGGAAAACCCACCCACCATGGTCTTCCGTAGGAATGGAGACTAGAATTGCATTTTGGGGTTCTAATTCACTATTCGGGAAGCTAAGAAATCTCCTTCAAAAAACAAAAATCTAATTTACTATCTGAAAAGCTGAAAGGTTTTTCTCGAAAATTGGGAATTCGATTCGCCAAACGGAGAGCCAAAAAGTTTTTTGGATATGGATTTTGATAATTTTGGGTATTCCGTTGGGTGCGTCGATGGAATCTGTAATTTGATTAAATTAATTTTTAATATTTTAAAATATTTTAATTAATAATGTCGTATGTATAGGAAAATTTGAACACTCAAGCATATCCGAAAATAAGCGTAGGAAAGTAAGTATTTCTAGATCTCAACCGGGTTAAATTTTGAAATGTGCATTCATTTTATAAAAATTATGAATTTTGAAATTGAACAGACATTGACCCAATTTTGATGGAAAAACAGAACCCAAATTATGATCAGTAAATATAAGCAATTGGAACCCTATGAGGAGATGAAACCAGAAAACAGAACCAATAAATTAAGAGTTATTTAGATTGAGTTATTTAGACTGATGAAATATGAAATTAAAAAGGAAAATTTCCAATTAAGGAAAAATTTAAAAGGAAAAAGAAATAAAATAAAAAGGTAAAAAAAATAAATAAATTATTGAGATTAAGGAATGATCATTTAAACAAATTAAGAATTTTGGAATGAGAAAGTAGGAGTGAATAGGACAAGGACCCTGAATACCTTCTCGTTTAGTCTGAATCAAGGAGGGGAGTGTGTGTGTGTCGC
Organism: Carica papaya; assembly: GCF_054855325.1. Classification (NCBI taxonomy): domain Eukaryota; kingdom Viridiplantae; phylum Streptophyta; class Magnoliopsida; order Brassicales; family Caricaceae; genus Carica; species Carica papaya. The sequence goes on from NC_142315.1 coordinate 20,054,820, forward strand.
TGAAGTTCAGCGGGCATGATAAACCTGCACATAGATAGAGTCTGAACCTAATTCAGACGTAGATAAGAATTCGTGTGAGTGTGGGTCACCTAGCAAACGTACCTGCTGTGGCCATTGTGTAATTTGTGTGTGTTCTATCTATGCAATGGGGGGATCCATTTCGCTTTTCTTCGATGATGACATAAATGACATCGCGCGATGAAACTATAGAAATGACCGTTCAAGTGTATCTGTTATCTTTTGTATGTGTGTGGTTATGTTTCAAGATTATAAATGATATTCAAGTGTATCTATGTTCTTTCAAGAATATGGAGATATACATTTAAGGTTTGTATGTGATATCCAAGAGAATTTATAAGATAGATCAAGAACATGTAAAATAGTAAAAATAAGAACATAAATTTTGCGCTGAAATATTTTTATTGCTTTTGTTTCTTACCGTGTGTTTTGCATAAAATTTTATCTAGGTTGAGAGAATGGGAATACGTATTGAGTTGGTGAAGCTCATTAAATTTCATTCTAATATTTTTCAGAGGATGATGAAGAGACAGCACCGCTGCCAAACGAGCAGAACTTGTAAAAAATGTTCTTATTTTTGTATATTTTGTGCATATTTGAAAAACTTTATTTTATTCTATTAGACTCTAAATTTGGACTTCATGTTTTGTATATATAATTGTTGTACATATAACAGGAAATGTTATATTGTATTATATTTTTTTTCTACGCATGTATATATTTTATGGGTCCACTGTATGAAAATGACATGAGTAGGAATTGCGCCTCATATAAAGTATCGGTGTAACGACCCCGAAAATTCCAAAGAAAATAAATTATGAATCTAGTGCGAAAGTGAAATAAATAATTAAGGTTTACATTCCTTACACATAAACTTAAAGTCCCAAATGGTGCTACGAAAATTACCTTTTTGAAGGAAATACAAAAAAAATTGAAGAAATAAACAAAAAATGAATAAAACTGGTATCCTACTCACATTCCTCTTGTGGATCGGGTTCTGGATCCTGGTCCTCTTGATCTGAAATGGTTAAATAAGAAATGAGCTACACTAGTCCAGTAAGAATATCATGCTACTCACCGACACAGAAATAAAGGTTGGTAGAAAATCAAAACAAGTAATGGAGCACTTAATTAAACAAATGCATTTATTAATAATAAAATCATTTACCGTCCATTTACCACATTGAGATTTATAAAAACAACTTATAGAGATAATAACATAACACTTATCATGATTTCATATGCAATTGGTAACATGCACACATTATAAATTCATATTCAATAAATCAAACAACCATTGTCCCTTTTCCATCAGCCTGCTGGTATCTATAGGGGTTCATAGGGATGTCTCTGCTACGCGTAAACTCTTTTCTTTAACATTATCAATTAAAGGGTCGTCTCCATACTCCATCTGGTATGAGTGTCAAACTACTAAATCTCAATACTTCGTCTGATATGATGGTGAAATGGGTCGTCCCCATACCCCGTCCGGTATGAGCACCAAATTACCAAATCTCGATACCCCGTTCGGTATGAGACAATGTTCATTATAGGATTTCCTATTGAACCCAGTCCGCTCAGAATATCCAATAAGGCTGTCATTTCATTTATTCACTTAATCACACAATTTTTCGTCTTTTCTTAGTCTCTATTTTCCAATTCAACCGTAATAACATAAACAAACAAACATGCATTAGGGAATGCAATCATACCTTGGTTTTCCAATTTAATAGTAGTCACGTAAGGCTGCTATACATGCATTTATACCATAAAATCGATAAATCAGATATTATTATGCATTCAAACTGTAAAATCAAGCAATCAGTTAAACATAGTAAACAGTAATAAGTAACTAGTTTCAACTCCATTAGTAACATGTAATTAATTATGAATATTTTTTAATTTATACAAAATATCGTATTATTATTAATTAAACTTCAATTCCATAACAGAGAATAAGATAAGGGATTCTTACTCAATTGGATGTCCGAAAGGCTAAACTGTTGACTGTGCTTACTAGCGGTTATCGGGTTCCCTGAATTTTTCTTTCAGAATTAAAACGTCCTATAAATATCTACAAATGTTCCAAAAAAGCTAAAATCAGTCTCAGGACCCAATTTTGGCTAATTTTGGAATTCCGACAAGTCAACCTCGAGTCGGCTGTTTTCGGCCATTTTCGACTGATTTTACATCAATCCCTGCGAGAAAATACGTTAAGGGGACTTAGTTTGCCAAAAAAATACAAAATATCTAAATTACATTTTGACCATTATTTTTCGATTTTTCTTTTAAAAATACTCTCATAACCCAAAATTTCACCCATTTTTCCTAAAATCGTTTTCAATTTCATCATCCATCAAATTTTCTTCATTTTTACACTAAATTAAAATTAAAAAATTTAAAAAATTGCATAAATTAATTTAATTTACATTAAATTAAAATTGGGCATTACAATCGGAGCGTGATATAATTAATAAAAATAAATAACTTATAAAAGAATTGGTGAAAAGCTAAACACCAAATAAAATCCAACTCTAAATGAATTGGTGAAAAAGTAGATAATGTATATTGATAAGATACGTATTAATAAGAGAATAATTGAAATAGGTAAATTGTTTGAATGTACGTAGATATTTAATTATTTAAAAATTATCAAAACTAACAATTATTCTCAATAAAATTTATTTATTTATTTTATTTATATAAAAAAATGATAATAATAAATATTATGCAATAGATAATTTTTAAATTTTTTTTAATTTATATTATAAATAAAAAATTATAATTTTAAATTAATTTTTTATATTAATTATAAAAAAGTTAAATATTTATTCTTTATAAAAAATTATTTTTTGATATTTTAAGAAAAAATTTATTACAAATTAGAGTTTAAATAATTTTACAAATTAAATGACTGAATTATAAATTAAATGAATATTTTTTCTTATTTTTTTATTTAATATTACATATAATATGATATGAATAAATTGGTAATTTGACTGAATATATAAACATATCATAGTATCAATTGAAACAAAACAATTATTATTATTATACATTAATATATAATTTTTTCAAATATAATATAATTTTAAAATTATCATTCAGCGCAATTACCGTATATTAATTACCTACATAAAAAAATCATACAAATAAAGCAGAATGAGACTCTTTCTTTCCCAAATTAAAGAAAACCAGTGCGCTCTATGGGGTGAAGAGGCTCATACGGGCTTCAAGGATTTGGTCCAAATAGTCTTAATCAAGACTGGTGATTTGAGCTTTGGTTAAAATTGATATGCATGGAATTCTGTAATTCGGATTTAATTCTCAATTAAGCTTTCATAACTTTTAATGAAAGATCAGTTCTGTTACTTGAAAATTCTATGTATTTAAAAAAATTAGAAAAATATTTAATACAAGTTACTAATTTATTTTTAATTACTTAATTATTCTGCGCCAATAAATTATTTTTTATTTATTTGATATAATTTTTTGCATAATTACTAGAAAAATAATATTTTGGGATGAAAATTCACAACCACTAAATGAGGGATTAAATTCCTTCAACTGAATTAAGCAAATACCAAAAATCCAGTTGTTGACGTGGTTAACGTAACATTTGGTTGGTGGGCCCACTGTTGGTTGATACAGTGTGGAAAAACAAGTCCAGGTTCATTGAACCTAAAATTCGAATTTTTAATTGGTTTCATCGACTTCCATGCTTTTGCTGCTCCTAATTTAAAACTACGTCCAGATTCAATGTATCTGTTCTCTTTTTGTTTGGCTATTAATTACCATGCATACATGCTAGTTACCCCATACATGGTTAGAAAATCGGACTGGACAAATAAATTTGAATTAAATTATAATATAATTTTTAAATTAAAAATTTAAATACATTTTGATCCGGTTTGTTATGGACCGATTAATATTTTTTTTTAATATTAAAAATTAAAATATTAGTGTATCTAAAAAATTTATTTTTGGTTTATTTAGATTGAGATAAAATTAAATTGAGAATTTCTAATTTGATATTGTCCAAAAATTTTTTATTCGAATTCAAAATTCAATCTTTTAATTTTTTTTTTTTTTACAAAAAATGAAAAAAAAAACAAATATTTCCTTTGAAGAAAAAAGAAAACGAAATGTATCTCTATTATTTATGTGTATGTGTATGCATCACATGATGGTAAGACGAGAGAAGACATCATGAGACGTTGACATACGCGGCATGGTGGATGCAACCTGTTTCAGTTTTTTTCTTTTTTCCAACTATAAATACAAGGTCGCCTCCGAGCACCTCTCAACTCGTTACGAGGAGATATTAGAGAGAGAGAGATTGAGAGTGAGAGAGAGGCGGAAAGGAGGGACACCGCTAACATTTTTCAATCGAGAAAAGCTAAACCCTAAATCGTTTAGCTTTTTCTCTCTCCCGGTTTCTCCTTCGCCAACATTGCCTTTTTCTCTTCTTCGTCAAACCGGGATACATATTTTTTTCTCAACTCTCTCAACATCCCTTGGATTTTCTCTGGAGCTTCCTCGATTCTGTTGTAAGTTCTTACTTCTTTTGCCTTTTCTATTTTAATTGGTGGCTTGTCTACTCTCTGTGTTATGGGCTTCCTTTTTCTGTGTTCTTGTCGATTTTTCCTTTTCCTGCTTTTGGGGCATGCATTGTACGATCTTCATATCATGTTTTGGTTACTGAGAGATTATGACACTGAACTCAGGCTGAGCGCCTTTTTCTTTTGCTGGGTTGAATTTAATTAGGCGAACCGGTTTTCCAACATAACTTGCAGAAATTAATAAATTCAAGTAGTTAACGGACGAAGAGTGGCGGTGACAATTGATTAGGCATTCTAATCATAGGATTAGGATGAAAGTTCAAATTTTCAAGACTTTGTTGAAGAAATTTTATAAAATCAATTAAGAATTGTTTTTTCTTTGGGAAATTAATGGAATTTTTTAGAAAGATCAACGAATGATAGGAGGAACAGTAAATTGCAAAATTAATCGCCTTTAGGAAAACAAAGAATTAAGAGAACCACTGAATTGCTTCCCGTAAAATTGGATGAGATCCACTCGTTAAGCAGTGAAATGGTCCCAGGTCTCATTCAGCGAGAGACACATCCAATGGATTAGACCCACTTGTGTATTCTTTTTTTACACTTAAAAAATATTTTTCAATTTTCAGGAACTTCACAACCATGGTCTTTTGGGTATTTGGATATGGGTCACTTGTGTGGAACCCAGGATTTGATTACGATGAGAAAGTAATTGGCTTCATCAAGGATTACAGGCGGGTATTTGATCTTGGTAAGTGTCATAGTGGTACATTAGAAATATTAGTTGTTACTGAGGGATTTGGCGGTAACAGTAGTTGAACAGGATATCTGATTTTAATGCGGACTTATTTTCTTTTCCAGCATGCATTGATCACAGGGGTACCCCTCAGCACCCAGCAAGAACTTGCACATTGGAAAATGATAGAGGAGCCATTTGCGTAAGTGGAAAGATATTGTGACTTTTGCGTTTTTTTTAATCCCCAAGAGTTGAGCGATTATGAAGCTGCTGATTAGATATGCAGAGCGCTAGACAAATTCTGGATTTTGCTTGTCATCACTCATTGTTTTTCCTTCTTTTGTTTCTAACTTGCATATATTCTTCTCACAGTGGGGTGCAGCTTTCTGTGTTCGGGGAGGACCTGAAAGGGAAAGACTGGCAATGGAGGTAAACATCTCTTTTAGTAATGTTGACCTAGAGCTACGGGTAGAAGTACCTTCTTGTTAGAAAAAGTGACAGCATTTAGACTTAATTTACTTGAAGCCGATTTGTATAGTTCTTTCAATCACAAAGTGATAATCATATTTTCACCAAAAAAGAAGTGATAAGTTATGTGAAGTAAATATTATTTTTTTTTTGGTCTCAAATCAATAAATGATTATTTGTTTCTCTTGTAGTACTTGGAACGGAGAGAATGCGAATATGATAGTAAAACACTTGTAGACTTTTACAAGGTGAGTTTTCTTCTTTCATTTCTTTTTCATTGGTTACACGCATCAATTTTGTGATGCTGATCTTTGACATATGTTGCCTGTGCTTTCTCCAACTTCAGGAAGGGAATCCTTCGCAGCCAGCTTTAAGGGGGGTCATAGTGTAAGTTACTAGGTCTTATGTTGATAAAATTCTCGAACCAAAATCTTCTTTGTGGAGATGTAATTAATAGACTCTGTTTCTGTATATGTAGATTCACATCAACCCCAGACAAGTTATTAAACAAGTACTATCTGGGCCCCGCTCCATTGGATGAAATGGCTAGGTAAGTAGATGTATATTAGTAATCCTTTATACTTTTGATTTGTTGCAAGTAACTTGGATCCTAATACATGAGTCTTGCGCCTCCAGGCAAATCGCAACTGCTGTTGGTCCCTGTGGGAACAATAGAGACTATCTTTTCCTGCTAGAGAAAGCTATGTATGATATCGGTAAGATGCCATATCTAACAGTAAGTATGAATATAGAGAATTAGAAAACGAGAACCATGAATCACCGAAGTTTGTTCTTCCGGTAAACAGGTCATGAGGACGATTATGTGATAGAGCTGGCAAATGAAGTGCGGAAAGTACTAGGGATTGTAGGAAGAGGGATCCTAATGGAGAAGCTGGGTGGAACAGGGCGAATTACAATGAAAGCTCAAACCCATGTCATAAATCAGACTCATATCTCAGCCCTTCAACTGCGCCCTCTGCCAGAAGCTGTTGCCATGGACTCATAGCTGCCGATATTGGATTTCTAGCTATCTAAGGCCGATTTGAGCTGAGCAGTAATTCTGGACCTTACTTTAATGTTACAGCAGGACAATTAGTCATTGTTAGTTGTTTTTTTCACCCTTTTTCAGTCAATTCTTTTAATTTTAGCTTTAATTTTGAGCGCTGAAAACCCTCTTTGAAGTGGAGAGGAATGACTAACATAGAAATTCCATGTAACCATGCTGATGTAAGTTTTAGTTGCAAAACAGTAATCAAAGCAGAGAGTCCATTTTCTTCATTTACATGTCTGTGTATGTGCGTTAGTGAATCAGCGAATGACTAGATATAAATTTGTCAGAAATTTGATGCTACGATGATGTTAGTTTGGTCCCTTTTTTAAGGGGGAAGAAGGAATGAAAGCAAGAGGTTTCATTCAGTTCATCTTCCTGCAACTGCATCGCATTTCTTTATCTTTTTTCTGTTTGAAGTGTTTGATTATTATTATTATTATTATTATTAATTATGAATAAATTGCAGATTCATAATAAGACAACTAATAATAAGAATGCAATAGATAAACTATATATATATATATATATATACATTTGATGCATTTAAAATATTTTGCTAAATCTTTTTTCCAAGAATCTACAAATGAATTTTACATTAATTATAAATTTACTGAAAGACATGCTTCCACTATGTTTGAATAAATTCACAAATGTGGGAAATTCAATTACAAATTTCTATTTAGTTTTAAGTAGGAGAATTTATAAATTATAAGAAGTTTTTTAATGGAGAACTACTTGAAATTTTTATAAAATTTAGTGAAAGTTGAATTACTTATTGCATGGATGGGGAGTCAAAAATCCCCAATACCAAGTCAATGAGTGAGAGTGATAAATAGTGAATAAATAAATACTTACCTATGATTGATTTAATTTAATTTTATTTTTCTTATAAATGCAAGCGGTGGCTAAAGGATTTGCAATATGTAATATCAAATTTAAAGTTGGAGTATATTACAACATGACAAATTTACAGAAAAAAAAAAAAAAAAAAAATCTCATGAACACATCTTAAAAGTGAAACAAAATATAATTGTAAGTGATTTTAAATTTAAACTTCTTAAATAACATAATCTCTTAATTCAAGTATAAAATTTAACCATTATGTTTTAATTCTCTAAATGGGATTTTTTTAAAAAAAAAAATAGATTTTTTTTTTTAAAATACGTCAAATTCTTTTAAATTTTCATATAATTCAATAAACTTTAATAACAATAATGTCAAAATCTACATCTCCACAAGTTTTCAACTGTGACTTTGGTTTTCTCGTTGAAAAATATGATTTAGTTCATTGTATTTGTTGACTGTGTAATGTGTAACTAAAATTAAAAATTCAATTCTATTAATCAAACTAGACATATAGAACTATAATTCAGAAAAATGAATGAATCAAAAAGGTCATTGAAAAATAAATATTTAAGGAATCATTACGATTTTGGGGGGCTTTTTTTTTTTTTAAACAGTAATTTTAAATATTTGAAAATTCATAATTTTTTCAGTTCTCATCCAAATCAGGCAACCTCAGTGTATATAATATATAAATTAATTTAATGGCCGAGAATTGACTGAAAGAATCACAAAATAGCAGAAAATTTGCAACTTCTTCAATTTTCATAAAAATGGTGTTTATTAAAACTTAAAAAATGTGGCCTATAAATAAAATAGTTTTAGAGGATAAAAAATGTTCTTGGAAAAATAAAAAAAGTATGCAACTTCGCAGAATTTACATTTTCTTACAACATTGAATCTTTAAAAATTCATATATTCTTCATTTTAAATCTGAATCAACAATCTTATTTTCTATAAATTTAGAATATGCATATTTATAAATAAAAGAAGTTTGTGGTTGAATACTGACAAAAAAAAAAAAAAAAAAAAATTGGTCATAAATTATTGGTTTTGTGTTCAATTCACAAGGGTAAATTAGTAAATTAAAAAAAATAAAAAACTAAAAAAATAAATAAATAAATTAGCCCGGCAGGTTTTTGGTGGGAACAGTTTCCGGGTATTTTTTTTAAATTGGTATTTTTGAATTAATTTTTCTAGAAAATTATTATCTTTAATTATCTTAACGTAGAGATTGAATTTGGTTTGAAAAATTTGTATATTTATCCAGAACGTTGTGTATTTAATTTTTGTGATGGTAGATTTGATTTAAAATTTATCATGTAGTTTTTTCCTCTAATACTTAGAGAATTTTTTATACAAATTTTGTATCTTTTTATTTTTATAATTATTTATTTATTTACATTAGAATTGATTTATTTATTGATTGGTTTGAAACTATTAAATTAAAATTCTCTGAGATTGTTTTAATTTACACTAAATAAATTAAAATATTTGGAAGATCCAACATAAACTAATATCACAATAACTCTTTCATCATTTGCATACATACATACATATATATATATATATATATATAATAGAGAGTTATAATTTGGAGTTTATGAGTCTTTCCTTCTTGCTGCATACATCTTCTTCTTCTCCTTTTTTTCTTCTTTAGAGTCTTTTAATTAAATCTAGCAACTAACTTATAAAGTTACTGCTTCTATAACTATTAAAAAATATAATAATTTATACTAAATTATAAAATAGTTTTATAAGTTTTAACATTTTATATTTATAAAAAAAAATTATTTTTAAATTAATTTATTTTAATTTTTTGTTGAATTATGGAAAAAAAATAGGTTATTAATGAAATTAAAAATAAATTTGAGAAAATAGATAAAAATTTAGGTTCGGATGTATTTTTGAAAAAAAAATCAGAAATTAGAGGGTCAAAGTGCAAATAAAAAGAATTTTACTACGTAGGACTGCCTAATCAACAACCCCGATGAACCAGAGTACACTGTGTGGCAAAGCACACTGACATAGGACGTCATGCAGGTGATTCGCGTGCTTGCGATCGAACGACCCATGATCGACCCTGCGAGCGTGGACGATCTAGATTTGTTCCTCCTTTAAATGCGATCAGACGGTCGAGATCAAATCGTGATGAACGGTTCTGATTCATTTCCTCTTTAAATTCGATCGGACGATCGAGATCAAACGTGATAAACGGATCAGATTAACGTAAGATGAGTATAAATATTTCGCATCACACTGAACCTAAACTCTAGCTGCTAGTCTCTCACTGGAGAAGAAGAACTAGTCGCCGGAGAAGGGAGCCAACCGCCGACCGTCGCCGCATTGGAGCCACCTCTAACTGCCAAAAAAGGTAAAAATTCTCTTAACCACTAGGAATGAGATTCCAAGCACCCCCATGGCCAAATTGGAGTAAAAGGAATAACGGGTGAGTCAAAAACCGCGGGTAAAATCCGGCGACGCCGCTATGGGCAAAACTCACAACCTCCTCCGATAAACCCCTTTCCATTTTCCGTTTTGTGCGATTTTTTCACCGTTGCATCCGAAAAACTCTACCTCCGGTAGGTCTCCGTTTTTTTATTTTTTCGGTCAATTGAGAACCCCTAACATGTTTTTTTGCAGGGATATATATAAAACCGGCTTAAATCGGTCGAAATTGGCTGAAAACGGTCAGGCCAAGGTAAACCACCACCACAGAAGGTGGTGTCGTCGTTGGAGCACGGCGGTGTCGCCGTGCCGAAACCCCAAATTAGCCGGAAAGGATTTTTTTTCACCAATTTTAGATTCTTATGGTATTTTTAGGTATGTGACAAGTGTTTTGGATTCTGCATAAATAATTCAGGAAACCCGGGGACCACTAGTAGGTACAATAGAAAGTTCAGTATTTCGAACACCGATTCTTGTAAGAATCCTTCACCCTTTTCTCCGTTATGGAAAATTAAAGGTTAATAATTAATAATTGCGTATTTTTATGAAAAATTAGAGAACTCTAAAAATAATTACAGGTCACTAGTGGAGCCGGAACTGGTTAGTTCACAGTTATTTTGATTTCCTATTTATTTCTTTATATTTCCTATATTTATTTACTATTATACTGTGTGTAACTCAATTGATGATTTTTGGGATCTTTTTAGTTATTTTGTTATTTATTTTCCCCATATTGCGTGCTGGTATCCCGAACATTAGTTTTTTGGTGGTGTGAAACTATATTGTTGTTTAAGTGAACGGTGAATATAAAATGAAATATGGTTATTGTATGGTTGATTATTATGCTGATAGAAATCTGTATAGGAAAGACTTACTGGGTACCCGAAAAAGGGCGGACGGGCCCGGTACATAGAGAACCCTACTGTGAATGTTTCTTTAATCGGACGGGGCTGGAAAGTTCCTTACCAAAAAAGTTTGGGAGATATGGTTCACCCTCATACTAGAAAGAGTATCGAGGTGGTGGCATGTTTGGCGCTCATATCGGATGGGATATGGGGTTAACTATTTAATTGGATATTGGGTTCACGAGTAGAAGGACATCTTTATTGAACCCCAGGGGCACCGATAAGCAGGTAAAAATGTAAAATGATCGTTTCTTGTAATATTCTATGTGATAAATAATTGTGCATGAATATGAGTTTTCATAAGTTATTATTGGGAGAGACTTGTTACACAAATGTAGAATAAATAGCTTTTTTCATGGTAAATGAATTTATAATAAATTAAGGGCCCATTGGTTGTTTTTTTTTATTTTTACCAATCTTTAGTTTTTCGTATATGTGATTAGTATGATATTCTTACTGGAGTAGTGTATCTCATCCCTTCATTAACTATTTCAGATCAAGATGACCAAAATTCAGATCCCAATCAACAAGAGGGTTACGAATAGTTCACCACTCGGACTCCATTTAAAAGCTAGTGAAGGTAATCATAGAATGCTTAGTGATTTACTTTTCGTTTATTTCTTTGATTTTTGTTTGCTATTTTAAGAAGGAACATTCTCGTATCCCTATTGGGCATTTTAAATTATTGTATAAGGAATGTAAACTCTACCTCTATTATTTCACTTTCACATTTAATTTATGACTTTATTATTTCCATTTAAGTTTCGGGGACTTTACAGTTGGTATCAAAACCGCGTTTATCGAAACCATTCCTTACACAAAGACCTAAAGAAACACCAAAAAATGAATTATCACTCAACTATTTTTTTTGAAATATAGGTACAGATAGATAAGGAGAGGAAAACCCCCACTAAACTAAGCAGCCCTGGAGGGTTCGCTTTAAGAGGATGTTGACTGATTATTTGAAATGCTGGAGAGATTCATCGCTACCTAGCAGGCCTGGAAGGAAAGGAGGGAGTTACCTGAGCCTCCCTTGCTGCCACAGTTTGAGTCACCCCTGCAGCAGGAAGATCTTAAGCCACCTCGGTACAATCCTGTTCCTCCACAGTACCATCCAGTACCACCACAATATAATCCGATGTCCCCACTACATCACTCGACACTACCACTGTACAATTTGATACCTCCACCATATCATCCAATACCATCACAGGGTTATCTGGTCTCTCCCCAGCACAATTTAATCCCACTTCCACGGGACTCAGTTCTACCCATGATGGACCCAGGCTACATTAAGATGTACAAAAGACTAAACTCATCTACTTTTAGAAGTGTATCCTCCTTTGAAGATGCTGAGTACTGGTTAGTTGAGACAGAGAAGGCTTTTACAACTTTTGGGGTGGTTCCCGAACAGAGAGTTATACTTGCCACCTACATGCTGGTGGAAGAGGCAGGTCCCTGATGGCAGCTCAAGCAGGCCACCATGCCCGTTCAAGTCACTTGAGAACAGTTTCTGATGGCCTTCAATGCAGAATACCTACAAGAGCATCTCTGACATTTGAAAAAAATGGAGTTTGCACACCTAGTCTATGGGGATATGACTGTGTTAGAGTATGCCTAAAAGTTCTTAAAATTGGACCGCTATTCTCCTAAGAACATGACGGATGAACGTAGAAAGGCAAAGAAGTTCGAGTGGGGCCTCTATCTTGAGATTAGACAGCAGTTATATGTGTTAGAGCTCAGTACCTACTCAGCCACTTTGGCCAAGGTACAACTAGTGGAGAGGAACCTTTGCATTTTTTCTCCAGCAGTAGGGAACCTCAGGCTCCCAGTTTCATACCACAGACCAATACCCACTGCACATATTCAGCAGAATAAGAGACCTAGGCCAGTGACTCAGGCTCATCCTCAGATTTCAGTAACAGGACGCGGTAGGACTTGCCAGCGCTGTGGTAAGGATCATGTGGACCGAGCCTGCTATCGCCACAACAATACTTGTCATATATGTGTGAGTGCCCAGCACTACATGAGAGAGTGTCCAAAGAATCAGAACTAGCCCAGATCTTTTATCTAGGGCAAGGCTTACAACCTCACTCAACAAGATGCAGAAACTAACCCAAACGTGATACATGGTACATACATTATCTGTAATCATCTTGCACATGTTTTGATTGATATTAATGCCTCACATTTATTTGTCTCACATGCTTTTACACCAAACTTGAATATATTACCTGAAAGATTTGATTTTATGTTATTTGTGTCTACTCCCAAGAGTAAAATACTACTAGGGGAGGTTATATACAAAGCCTTTATCATAGATATAGTATATAGAAAATTAAGTGTGGACCTAATAGAAATTGACACGGGGGACTTTGATGTAATCCTAAAAATGAACTAGCTAGCGGCGTATCACACCACCATATATTGTTTTGACAAAAAACTTGTATTCAACTCTCCTAATGAAGAGTCATTTATAAATTAATAAAATTTTTAAATATTATTCCCTCATGATAATTTTCCTATTACAAAGTACTTTAACTCGGCTATTTTTTCTAACTAGGCAAACCTAAGAAAGAAATTTGCATTCGAGAGATTCTGGTAGTTCGAGACTTTCCAGATGTATTTTTTGATGAACTACTCGAACTGCCAATGGACAAAGAAGTTATCACCATAGATATTCAACCAGACACCCAGCCTATCTCGGTTGTCCCTTACTGCATGAGCCGTGTTGAGATGAAAGAACTTAAGAAATAGATCAATGAATTATAGGATAGTGGATTCATCTGACATAGTGTGTCCCATTGCGATGCTGGAGTCACATTTGCAAGAAAGAAGGATGGGACGTTAAGGTTATGTATTGACTACAGGGGACTGAACAGGGTCACGATCAAGAACAAATACCCCCTCCCCAGGATCAATGACCTTTTTAATCAGTTACAGAGTGCCCAGGTCTTTTCCAAAATACACATGTGTTTAGGTTACCATCAGGTAAAGATCAATGTAGAAAATATTCCCAAAACAGCTTTCCGAACTAGGTACGGATACTATGATTTCTTGGTCATGCCATTTGGACTAACCAATGCACCAGCCATCTTTATAGATTTGATGAATAGGATTTTTTGACAATTTCTATATCAGTTCGTCATTGTATTTATCGATGATATCCTGATCTATTCAAAGAGTAGAGAGGAACACGCTCACTATCTGACTCAGGTTTTATAGGTTCTCAGAGAAAAGAAGTTGTATGCAAAGTTGAGTAAGTGTAGGTTCTGGCTCGAGCAGACTACCTTCATAGGGCACATCATATCAAGGGATGGAGTGTTAGTGAACCTCAAAAAAGTTGAGGCAATGTTTAGTTGGGAGAAATTGACATCGGTCAAGGAGATTCGTAATTTTTTGGGAATGATAAGTTATTGCCGTAGGTTCGTATAATGATTTTCTAGCCTAACTGCTCATTTGACTCAGCTCACAAAGAAGAGTTTCAAGTTTGAGTGGAACGAGAACTATGAAAGGACCTTTTTAGAACTAAAGAAGCAGTTGACGACTGCACCCGTATTAGCTTTGCGAGTAGGACAAGTGGATATACAATTTATAGTGATGGCTCCTACTTGGGGTTGAGTTGTGTTCTGATGCAGCATGAAAAGGTCATAGCCTATGAGTCTAGACAGTTGAAGAGTTATGAAAAAAACTACCCCACCCACGACTTAAAACTTACCGCAATTATCCATGCCTTGAAGACATGGTGCCATTACTTGTATGGGGAGACTTTTTAAATCTATACCGACCATAAGAGCTTGAAACACATATTCACTCAAAAGGATCTCAACATACGTCAGAGACGATGGATAAAAATCCTTAAGAACTACGATTGCAACATTTTGTATCATCTGGGCAAAGGCAATGTGGTAGTCGACACACTCAGCAGAAAGAGTGCAGGTATGTTAGCTCACCTAATAGTTTCAGAATATAGGGTAATAGGGGCTGCACGATAAGTACGACTTTAGAACCTGAAGAGAGTTACATGCTTGGCCCATCTGATTGTTCAACCTGAGTTGATCCAGAGAATAAAGGAATCCAAATATGCCGATTCTACCATAGCGACCCTTAGGAAAGATGCAGAATAGGAGTAAATTCAAAATTTTGAGTCTCTGCCGATGGTTGCTAAGATTTTAGGATATAGTGTGTGTTCCATGTGACAGTGAACTGAAAAGGGACATTATAACAGAGGCTCATAGCTCAAAATTTATCATGCATCCCGGAAGTACTAAGATATATCAAAGTATGCGACTCTGGTTTTGATAGAATAGGATGAAAAGAGAGTGGTCGACTTTTTCTCCAAGTGTCTAGTATGTCAGCTGGTCAAGGCAGAGCATCAGCGCCCAGGCGGCTTGCTTCAGCCATTATCGATTTCGGAGTGGAAGTGGAAACACATCACAATGGATTTTGTAACAGGATTGCCTAGGGCACGCTCGAAACATGATGCTATTTGGGTAATTATTGACCGACTCACCAAGTCTTCTCACTTCTTAGCCATCAAGACAATCGACCCCTTGGAAAAGCTAGCAAGAATGTATATCCAGGAGATAGTCAGGTTACATGGAGTGCTAGTAGCAGTAGTATCCGACAGGGACCCTAGGTTCACTTCTCGGTTCTGGTCTAGTTTTCAGCAAGCTGTGGGAACGAACTCTTAATACCACATTCCATCTTCAGACCGATGGACAATCAGAAAGGACGATTCGCACACTAGAGGATGTGCTTCGAGCTTGTGTTCTTGACTTCGGGGGACATTAGGATGATCATTTACCCTTAATAGAGTTTGCCTACAATAACAACTACTAAGCAAGTATTAGTATGGCTCCGTACGAGGCATTATATGATCACTCATGCAGATCGCCGATCTGTTGGGAAGAGGTAGGTGATAAAAAATTGTTCGGCCTAGATCTTGTGGAGAAAACTATAGCCAAAATACTTAAGATTAGGAAGAACATCCAGACGGCTCAGAGCAGGCATAAGAGCTATACGGACACCCGGAGGAGGGATTTAGAATTTAAGAAAGGTGATCGAGTGTTCCTTAAGGTCTCCCATTTCAAGGGAATCAGTAGGTTTGGCAAGAAGGAGAAACTAAATCCCCAGTTTATTTGGTTATTTGAGATCTTAAACAGAATTGGTACCGCCGCCTATAGATTGACACTACCTTTAAAATTATGCAGAGTTCATAATGTGTTTCATGTGTCCATGCTACGCAAGTACAACTCGGACCCCTCTCACATCACTATAAACTATATATCCACCTGTCCTACTCTATAAGGCTAACACAAGTGCAGTCGTCAACTGCTTCTTTAGTTCTGAAAAGTTCCTTTCACAGTTCTCGTTTCACTCAAACTTGACATTCTTATTTGTGAGCCGAGTCAAATGAGCAACTAGGCTAGAAAATCTTTCTACGAACATACGGTAATAACCTGCCATTCCTAGAAAGTTACGAATCTCCTTGACCGATGTCAATTTCTCCCAATCAAGCACTGCCTCAACTTTTTTGAGATTCACTAACACTCCATCTCTTGATATGATATACCCTATGAAGGTAGTCTACTCAAGCCAGAACTCACACTTACTTAACTTTGCATACAACTTCTTTTCTCTAAGAACTTACAAAACATGAGTCAGATGGTGAGCGTGTTCCTCTAAGCTCTTTGAATAGACCAGGATATCATTGATAAATACAATGACGAACTGATCAGGAATTGTCTGAAAACCATGTTCATCAAATCCATAAAGATGGTTGGTGCATTGGTTAGTGCAAATGGCATGACTAGGAACTCATAGTGTTCATACCTAGTTCAGAAAACTATTTTGGGAATGTCTTCTGCCTTGATCTTTACCTGATGGTAACCTAAACGCATGTGTATTTTAGAAAAGATCTGGACACTCTGCAACTGATCAAAAAGGTCATTGATCCTAGAGAGGGGTACTTGTTCTTGATCGTGACCCTGTTCAGTTCTCTATAGTCAATACATAACCTTAACTTCCCATCCCCCTTCCTTGCAAATGTGGCTCCAGCACCCTAAGAGGACACACTATGTCAGATGAACCAACTATCATGCAATTCATTGATATGTTTTCTCAACTCTTTCATCTCAACACGACTCATGCAGTAAGGGGCAACTGAGATAGACTGGGTGCCTAGCTGAAGATCTATGGTGATAACTTCTCTGTCCACTGGTAGTCCAAGTAATTCATCAAAAAACACATTCGGAAAGTCTTGAACTACCAAAATCTCTTGAATGATAATTTCTTTCTTAGCTTTGCCTAATTAGAGAAAACAACCAAGTTAAAGTACTTTGTAATAAGAAAATTGCCATGAGGGAATAATGTTTAAAAATTTTATTAATTTGTAAATGACTCTTCATTAGGAGAGTTGAATACAAGTTTCTTGTGAAAACAATATACGGTGGCATGATACACCACTAGCTAGTTCATTCTTAGGATTATATCAAAGTCTCCTGTGTCAATTTCTATTAGGTCCACACTCAATTTTTTATCTACTATATCTATCATACAGACCTTGTATATAACCTCTCTTAGTAGTGTCCTACTCCTAGGAGTAGACACAAATAATACAAAATCAAATTTTTTAGGTAATATATTCAAGTTTAGTGCAAAAGCATGTGAGACAAATGAATGTGAGGCATGAGTGTCAATCAAAATATATGTAAGATGATTACAGATAGTGTATGTACCCTGTATCACATATGGGTTTGCTTCTGCATCTTACTGAGTGAGGTTGTAAGCCCTACCCTGGATAGAAGGTTTGACCTAGTTCTGATTCTTTAGACACTCTCTCGCGTAGTGTTGGGCACTCCCACATATACAGTAAATAATATTGAGACGATAGCATGGTCGGTCCACATGATCATTGCCACAGTGCTGGCAAGTCCTACCACATCCTGTTACTGGAATATGAGGATGAGCCTGAGTCACAAGCATATGTCTATTGTTCTACTGAACATGTGCAGTTGATGCTGGTCTGTGGTATGAAACCGGGGGCCTGAGGTTCCCTACTACTGGAGGAAAAAAGTGAAGGTTCTTCTCCACTAGCTGTGCCTTGGTCAGAACGGCTGAGTAGGTACTGAAATCGAACACATACAGCTATTGTCTAATCTCATGACAGAGACCCCACTCGAATTTTTTTACCTTTATGCCTTCATCCATCATACTCTTAGGAGAATACTGGTCCAATTCTAGAAACTTTTGGCTATACTCTGACACAGTCATATCACCCTAGACTAGGTGTTCAAACTCTATTTCCTTCAGATGTCGAAGATGCTCTAGGAGGTACTTTGTATTGAAGGCTATCAAGAACTGTTCCCAAGTGACTAGAATGGGCAGGGTGGCTTGCTTGAGCTGCTACTAGGGACCTGCCTCTTCCACCAGCATGTAGGTGGCAAGTATAACTCTCTGTTTGGGAACCATCCAAAGAGTCATAAAAGCTTTCTCTGTCTCAGCTAACCAGTACTCAGCCTCTTCAAAGAAAGATATCATTGCAAAAGTAGATGTGTTTAGTCTTTTGTACCTCTTAATATAGCTTAGGTCCATCGTGGGTAGAACTGAGTCCCGTGGAAGTGGGACTGCATTGTGCTGGGGAGGGATCGGATGGCCCTGTGGTGGTATTAGATGATACGGTGGAGGCACCAGATTCTACTGTGGTGGTGCTCAATGATGTGGTTAGGGCACTGAACTATACTGTGGTGGTGCCGGATGATACTATAGATGAACAGGATTGTACTGGGGTGACTCAAACTGTGGCAGTGGGGGAGGGTCGAGTAGCTCCCTCCTTTCCTCCCGAACCTGCTGGGCAGCGATGTGTCTCTCCAACATTTCAAATAGTCTGTCAATATCCTCTCAAAACGAACCCTCCCGAGCTACTCAGTTTAGTGGGGATCTTCCTCTCCTCATCTATCTGTACTTGCATTTCACAAGGAATGGTTGAACGATAATTCATTTTTTGGTGTTTCTTTAGGTCTTTGTGTAAGAAATAGTTTCGAGAAACGCAGCTTTGATACCAGCTATAAAGTCCCCAGAACTTAAATGGAAATAATAAGGTCATAAATTAAGTGTGGAACCAAAATAATAGAGTTTAGGGTTTACATTCATTATATAATAATTTAGAATGCCCAATAGGAGTAGGAGAATGACAATTCTAAAAAATAAATAAAAATAAAAAAATAAACAAAGGGCATTATACTGACCATTCTAGGACGACCTGGTCGTTTTCGGCCAGTTTTGGCTGGTTTTAGCCGGTTTTATACTTGTCACTGCGAGAAAACACGTTAGAGGGCATCGGTTGGTCGAAAAAAAAATCAAAAAATAGAAACCTACCGTTGGTAGGATTTTTCAGTACTGCAGCTCCGTCAGCTCACCTTCGTAGCTGGGCACTTTTCTTCGGTCAACATGTAGAAAATAGAATGTCGAACACAATGGTGAAAAAATTACACGAAATAGAAAACGGAAATGGGTTCATTAGAGTTGTCGATTTTGCTCGCGATGGCGGCGCCAAATTTTGCTCGCGGTTTTTGGCTCACCCATAATTCTTTTTGCTCTGATTTGGTCATGGTGGTGCTCAGAATCAAATTCTGAGCAAATAGAAGAATTTTTACCTTTTTTGGCGGTCAGCTCCCTTATCTTGCGATTGGTTCTTCTTCTCCGAGGGAAGACTGGCGGCTAGAGTTTGGTTCGATGTGATGCAAAATATTTATACATGTCTTGCATTAATATGAGTCATTTATCGTGTTTGATCTCGATCATCCGATTGCGTTTAAAAAAGAAATTAATTTGGACCGTTCATCGCGTTTAATCGTGATCGTCCGATCGCACCTGATAAGGGAATGGATCCAAACCGTCCACGCACGCGGGAACGCTTCCAAGCCGTTTGATCGCAGGGCATGCGGATTGCCAGCGTGGCCTCCCGCATGACACTGAGTCAGCGTGCCTTACCACACAGTATGCTCTGGTTCGTCGAGGCTGCTGACGGAGCGGTCCTATATGGCGCAATTTTCCTTAATTGATTTCTGACCTCCAGTTTTCAATTTTTCTTTCAAAAACACTATATGAATCCAAATTTTCACCCTTTTTTTTCTAAAATTGTTTTCAATTTCATCGTTAACCTATTTTTTTCATAATTCCACATGATATCAAATTTTATAAATTTCAAAAATAGGCTTTTATACATTTTTTGATGTTAAAATTAATCCCGGACTAAATTTCGGTCCAAGGTATTACAATTATGGCAATTATTTTTGTTTGAATTAATAGAATAATATGATTATATATTTGATCAAATTATCTATTTTGCTTCTCCCTTATTATATGTAATGATAAATAAAACAATAAAATGATAAAGATAAAATATATATGTATATAATTAAACAAATATATTATATATTATATATACATATATATATAATTAAATATACAAATATATGTATATATATAATTAAATATATTATATATATGTCACGAGCCACACATTGTCTTATAAGATATTCACCGAAATATACTTACTTAAATCACATAAACTCGAGTTAAGCAAAATAATTTAACCTTTTTAATTATAAAAGAGTCGCAGAAGCATTACATTCTTTAAATGTAAAATATAAAAATAAGTATGATGCTCTAAATTTTTTTATTTACATTACTAAACAAAAGTGTGAAACAGTAACCTTAATATCAGAGTCTAACTTCAGAAATTTCTTCCGTATCACCGCTCACTCTGCTGCAGTACCTTCAATATTTTGAGGGTGATAGGGGATGAGATAAAATATCTCACTAAATGATATTATAAAATTACAATATAGTATATGCAATATGTAGTTTCTTTACACACAATAAAATATATATCATATAATCTTTACAAAATATATATGAATAAGAAGACGAAAGCACAAATCAGAAAACAGATTCATTTTGTATATTTCATCACTATTATGGAGGATAAATCAGTTACCATACATTAGGCACAGATACTTATAACTGGTTTGTCATATACTCGAACACGAAACAACATACATGAATACCTTGAAACACTGTTACCCTCCGAACACGAAACGATTAGGGCACGCAGATCATATTGTTTTCTCATACACCCGAATATGGAACAGTTCTGTATGGGTACACACTTATCACTTTGTCAATACACCCAAACATGGAATGGTTATGTATGGTTAGATTGAAACCTAGCATAATGCAGGTGCTTTTGGAATAATTTCTTTTCATAATAAGTAATGCACATATATCAAAATTATATTTTTAAAACAGAAAACGAAATAACATTTATATCAAAGTAAAACTTTAACAAATACATACTTAACAAATATGGAAGACTAGTAAAGCATGTGCATATTTTTATACTAAAAATACATAAAAATACTTCAAAACTATGTATGCTATGAATCTGTAATATCCAGTTACCTAGATCCTTAACAATCGTAGTTTTAATTCTAACAGAGTTCTGACCTTATTTACAACTTTTTCCTCTAAAAAATCTGATAGAATTTCGAGATGATTTTTATTCATTTTCTTGACTAAAAAATATCTAACAAAATACTCAAAACTAATCCCAAAAATCAAAGAGAAACCGAACTTCAAACTTTCGAAAAGGCTTACTTTTCTAACGATTTATAACCTCCTTTTAATCATGAACTTTTTTTCTCTTCTCTTCATCTTTCTCTGCTCTAAAAAATTTAGCCGAGTTTTACTAAGGTTTTTATCTAAAATTTTAAAATAATCTAAAAAATGACACACTTCGTACTCCATTTTCTTCCTTCACCTCTAGGTTTCTCACTATTTTTCTCTCATTCAGAATGTCTTTTCTTCTCTTCTCCCATCCCCTATTTATAGGAGTAGAGATCCACGAGAGAAAGGTTGCCACCATTTCATTATAACATTTCATCTAACAGTTGCCACCTTTCATCATGTCATTTCATTTAAAAGATTACTACTTTTCACATGTTGTTTTATCTAAAGTGTCTTTTCACATGTCACTTAATCTAAAAGGTTAGCACTTTTCACATATCACTTCATCTAAATTGTCACTTTCTGTGATTTCACTTTATGTAAAAGTTACCACTTTTCACATATCATTTCATCTTAAAGTTGTCACTTTTCGTTATATTATTTTATCTAAAAGTTATCACTTTTCATTATCCCAATTCATTTAAGAGGTTGTCACGTTTTTTCATGACTCTTCATGCTTATTGTAACTCCTTCATCCTTATTCATCCTCTTTTCGTTTGACTCTAAACTATAACTTTAACCTTATTATATATTTTCAAACACATATAAAACTAAATTAAATATATTAAATATAAGAAATTAATTTGGAGTATTTTCAAGCTATCACATCCTCCCCCTCTTAAAAAAAAGAAACTTCGTCCTCCAAATTGGACTTACCAGTAGTCACAAATAGATGTGGGTATTTAGCTTTTATTTCCTCTTCTGATTCCCATGTGGCTTCTTCAGTCGAATGATGCTGCCATAGTATCTTTACTAAGGAGATTACCTTGGACTACAATTGTAATGGTCCCAAAAATTCAAAGAAAATAAATAATAACCTAAGTGCGGAAGCGAAATGATTAGTTAAGATTTACATTCCTTATACAACGACTTAAAATACCAAATAGTGTTACGAAAATTACCCGTTTGAAGGAAATACAAAAAATTAAGGAAATAAACGAAAAATAAAATAAAACTAGCATCCCATTCGCAACCCTCTTATGGATCAGGCTCTGGCTGGTCCTCTTAATCTGAAATAGTTAAATAAGAAATGAGCTACACTAACCCAGTAAGAATATCACGCTACTCACCGACACAGAAATGAAAGTTAGTAGAAAATCAAAACAACTAATAGAGTCCTTAATTAAACAAATGCATTTATTAATAATAAAACCATTTATTGTTCACATACTGCAGTGAGATTTAGAAAAACAACCTATAGAGACAATAACATAGCATTTATCATGATTTCATATGCAATTAGTAACATGCACACATTACGAATCCATATTCAATAAATCAAATAACAACTGCCCATTTCTATCAGCCTGCTAATATCCATGGGGGTTTATAGGGATGTACCCCCTACGCGTGAATCCTTTCCTTTAATATTCTCAATTAACGGGCTGTCCCCATACCCCGTCCGGTATGAGTGTCAAATTACTAAACCTCAGTACCTTGTTCGGTATGATGGTGAAACGGACCGTCTTCATACCCTGTCGGTATGAGTGCTACATTACCAAGTCTCGATACCCCGTCCGATATGAGACAAAGTTCACGGTAGGGTTTTATATTATACCCGATCCGTCCACCATCTCTCAAGATATCTAGTAAGACTGTCGTTTCATCCATTCACTTAATCACATAATTTTTCATTTTTCTTTAGTTTTCATTTTTCAATTCAACCGTAATCACATAAACAAATAAATATGCATCAAGGTCATCTCTCGGTTTTCCAATTTAACAGTAGTCAAATAAGGGAGTAATACATGTATTCAAAATCATAAAATCGATAAATAAGATATTATTATGTATTCAAACTGTAAAACAAATCGACATAAATCAACAGAGAATAATTTCTGGTTCTGACTCCATTAGTAGCCTGTAATTAATTATAGATATTTTTAAATTACAAAAATACCATATTATTATTTATTTAGACTTCAAATTCATAACAGAGAATAGGGTGAGAGATTCTTACTCAATTCGATGCCTGAAAAGTGAAATTTGTTGCACCTATCGGCGGTCTCTGGATTCTCTGAATTTTTCTTCGGGAATTAAAACGTGCTATGAGTATCAGCATCGGGGCTCTCCGGTGCGGCAGCTCCTCAAGCTCACGTTGCGATTGGGTATTTTGCTCCAGTCAACCTTTTTTGACAGTTGGAAGTAGCTCCGGTACAGCGACAAGTAGCGGCGGCTCTCCTTCCCGGTGGTTGGATATTCTTCTCCAGCGAGGGTGTCTGGCGGCTAAGGTTAGGGTTTGGTGTGAAGATGGTTATTTATATCTGTTTTCATTTAATTTGGACCGTCCATCGCGTTTGATCTGGATCTTCTGATCGCAATTAAATAGGGAGTGAATCAGGACCGTTCATTGTGATCTAATCTGAGTCGTCCGATCGTGTTTAAATTTGATTGTTTGATCTTGTTTGGGGAGGGAACGCATCCAGGTCATCCATGCGCGCGGGAACGGGTCTAGGTCGTTCAATCGCGAGCACGCAGATCGCTCGCGTGGTCTCCCACGTGGCACTGTGTCAACGTCCATTGCCACGCAGCGTATTTTGATTTGTCGGGGCTGCTGACCGGGTATCCTACGTGGCACAAGTTTTTTAAATTGTATTTTGACCACCGTTTTTTGATTTTTCTTTTAAAAATACCTCTATAACCTAAATTTTTACCAATTTTTCCCAAAATCGTTTTCAACTTCATCCTCCATCAAATTTCTTTCATTTTTACACTAAATTAAAATTAAAAAAAATTAAAAAATTGCATAAATTAATTTAATTTACATTAAATTGAAATTGGGTATTACAATAATATCCTTTCTTTTTAATCAACTATCTGCACAGAAACCTCAATGTAGGATATATTATCCTGAAGTGTAAGGGGTTCATAACAGAGTACATGCGATGAGTCTGGGTGATATTTCTTCAATATCAATACATAAAAGACATTGTGTGTGTTTGTCACATCATGTGGCAACGCTAAGTGGTAGGCAATAGCTCCCACTCTATCCAATATTGTAAAAGATTTAATAAATCTATGACTGAGTTTTCATTTCTTCCCAAATCTCATGATCCCTTTAATTGGTGAGATTTTAAAAAATACATGGTCGCTTACTTTGAATTCTAAATCTGTTTTTCGATTGCCAGCATAAATTTTCTGCGTACTTTGAGCTGTCAAAAGATGTTTCCTGATTAATTTCACCTTTTTTTATAGTTTCTTCCAGTAATTTAGGTCCAACCAATTTTTGTTCCCCAACTTCTTCCCAACAAATAGATGATCTATAAGGTCTTTCGTACAAAACCTCATAAGGTGTCCTTTGAATGCTGGACTGATAGTTATTGTTATACACAAACTCAATAAGAGGTAAATGATCGTCCTAATTACCTCGCAACTTAATGACACATGCTCGTAGCATATCTTCTAAAGTTTGGATTGTCCGTTCTGATTGATCATCCGTTTGAGGATGAAAAGCTGTATTAAATGATAGCTTGGTCCCCATAGCATTCTATAGACTTGTATAAAACTTGAAGCAAATCGGGGATCTCAATTCGAGATGATTGTGGCTGAAATTTCATGCAATCTCACAATCTCCTTGATATAGAGCATGGGTAACCTTTTTAGGGGATCATTTACTCTAATAGCAAAGAAATAAGTAGACTTAGTTAATCTATCAATGATAACCCAAATAACATCATGCTGGGATCTTGTTTTAGGTAGACCCACCACAAAATCTATGGTAATATGTTTTCATTTCCACTCTGCTACTGACAAGGGCTGAAGTAGTCCTGTTGGGCTCTGACATTCAGCTTTTACTTGTTGGCAGGTGAGACATTTGGAAACGAACTTTGCTATATCCTTCTTCATCCCACTCCACCGATATCTAGTCTTTAAGTTCTGATACACCTTAGTGTTGCTAGGGTGCGTAGCAAATCTAGAACAATATGCTTCTTTTAATATCTCATTTTTCAAACTATTATTATTCGACATATATGCTCTGTTTCTAAACCTTAATACACCATCTTATGATAATTTGAATTTTGGCCTAAGTCTCTTACTAACATCTTTCATAGTTGACTTCAAGATAAGATCATACTGTTGGACTTTTCTAATTTTCTGCACCGAAATGGATTGTACTTTTATATTGGCTAGGTATCTTCCTGATTTCATATCTCGGATATTCAGGTTCAACTTCTATAACTCCTCTACGAGCCTCCCCTCTAAGGCCATCATGTAGGCAAGAGTGCAATTATTCTTCCTACTAAGTGCATCTGCAACCGTATTGCCCTTTTTCAGATGGTATAGGATCTTGCAATCATAATCTTAGTAAATCCATCCATATCCTTTGGTGTATGTTAAGTTCTTTCTATGAGAACAAGTACTTCAAATTCTTATGGTCTGTGTGAATCTCGAAACTCTTCCCATATAGATAGTGGCACAAGATCATTCATGCAAAAACTATAGCGGCTAGTTCTAAGTCATGGGTATGATTGTCTTGCTCATGATTCTTTAATTGTCTAAAACCATCAACTATCACTTTTTCGTATTGCATTAGTATGCATCCCAATCCTTGCTTTGAAGCATTACTGTAGATAGAAAATCCACCAATACCATTAGAAATAGTCAATATTGGGGCTGTAGTCAACTATTTCTTTAGTTCTTGAAAACTTTGTTCACACTTATCATTCTGCTCAAATTTTTTGTGTCATTTCTAGTGAGCTAAGTTCATGGCATAACAATCTTTGAAATTTTTTTAATAAACTTCTTATAGCATCTAGCTAGACTGAGAAAAGTTACCATTGTAGGTCTTTTCTAGTTTACTACTACTTATACTTTAACTGGATCTACTGATATTTCGTCTTTTAAAACTATATATTCGAGGAAGGAAACCTCTTTCAACCAAAACTCACACTTCTTAAACTTGATATACAACTTCTTTTTCATAAGTATACCAAGCATTATTGCCAGATGCTTTGTATGTTCAGTCTTACTTCATGAATAGATTAATATATCATCAATGAAGATGATGATTATCTTATCCAAGAATGGCTGGAAGACTCTGTTCATTAAATCTATAAATATTGCATGAGCATTTATTAGATCAAAAGGCATGACTAAGAATTCATAATGTTCATACCTGGTCTTGAAGGCAATCTTGGGAACATCATCTTTCTTAATCTTTACTTGATGGTATCCATAACATAGATCAATCTTTGAAAATACTTGAGCTCCTTGAAATTGGTCAAATAGATCATCGATACGAGGAAACAAATACTTATTCTTTATGGTAACTTAGTTTAGTTACCTATAGTCGATACAGAGCCACATGGTATCATCCTTTTTCTTTACAAATAATACTGGAGCTCCTTATGGTGATACACTTGGTCAGATGAAACCTTTATCCAATAATTTTGGTAATTATTTCTTAAGTTCCTCTAATTCAGCTTTTGTCATTCGATACGGAGCCTTAGAGATAGAGCTCATACCAGAAATTAAGTCAATAAAGAACTCGATCTCCCGGTCTGTAGGTAGACCTAGAAGATCTTCTGAAAAAATATCAGAAAATTCCTTCACCACTAGTATCTATTGTATATTGATTTCTCTACTTTTATTCTCCACTATGTAAGCCAAATACCCTGCACATCCCTTCTCAATTAATCGTTGAGCTTGAATGCAAGATATGAGACATGGATGTTGGGGCTCCCTAATCCCTTTGAATTTGAAAGCCTTATCATTGGGAACATTAAAGGTCATTGTCTTCCCATGACAATCTATATTGGCATGGTACGTTACCAGCCAATCCATTACTAATATGACGTCAAAATCATACATGTTGAAGAGTACGAGATTTACTGGTAACTCTCTGTTAGCAATCTCTACAATATATGCTCGGTAGACTTTACTAGTGGTCAAGTCCTTATTGGCTAGAGTAGAGAAGACTAATACATAATCTAAAGGTGACTGTTCAATGTTTAGCTGCTGAGCAAACTCATATGATGTAAGAGTGTGTAGATTCTGGGTCTATTAAAACTTTAACCAAGGTATTAGAGATAGTGAACATACCTTAGATTATATCTCGAGAGGCTTGAGCATCTCGCTCTGTAATGGCATATACTCTTCCTTGCGTTCTTAACCTAGCATGCTCTTTATTGATAGGAAACTCTTTGATCCGATGTTGAGTACTACCATATCTGAAGTGTCCATTTATCAACTTGTAGCAGGGTTTGCTACCATGGTTCTTTCCATAATAGGGGCAAATTTGCTCTAACTCTTGTGTTAGGGCTCTAGAAAGAATTATGAAACCTGTTTTCTACCTTTTATCAGGTTGTTGTGGTTCTTGGACCTTCCTCTTATTATTTAGTATGAATGGTTAAGCCCTTTATATATGTTGTGAGACTAGGCTTATAGGCTATTCTATAATTTTGGCTTGTTCCAGTGCTTATTAGTAGTCATTAATCTTCATAATTGAGATTTTATCCTAGATCTCCTTACGTAGACCTCTATGAAACTTTCTAGCTATTAGGCTTCCATCTGTTACTACGTTGGACACGAACCGAGCCAATTCTATGAACTTTTCTGCATATTCTACTATTATCATATTCTCTTGCTTTAACTCTAGGAACTCCATTTGCTTCTACTCTCAAACAAAGTTAGGGCAATACTTCTCATAAAATTTTGCTTCAAATGCTTCCCAAAGGATCGGTGTCTTAAAGGATCCCTTCTTCAGGCGCCACTAGCGTTTTGCAGCTCCCTTGAATATGAATGTGGCTAATTGTACCTTTTGCTCTAATGTGTAGCTGAGAACATCGAATATCTTCTCCAACTCCATGATCCACTGTTCGACTAATATCAGATTGGTTACTCCAGTAAATGATGGTGGATTCATTCTCTTAAATCTTTTAATTAGTTTTCCATTATTTTCCTTCATCTGCTGGGTGTTACTGGTACTAGCATTATTACCGTTAGTAGCACTTTGGTTCTGGACTATGTGTTGAGTTACCATTGTAGCCAAACCTTCAACTATACTCATGAGTCTATCTAGACTCTACTCGATCAAGTCTTCTAGAACTTGATATGCCTGCTCTCTTGGTATCCTTACCATTTTCTACATTTATAAAATTCAAATTTACAGACATTTCCCTATATTTCACAACCCTGTCTAAGTCTCGTGTAACCCTAAGCCTCGTATTCAAGGGATATTCTAAAATCCTGCTCTGATACCACTTGTCACGGACCACACCCTGTCTTTTAGAGTAATCATTGAAGCATACTTACTTAAATTATATAGACTCAAGTTAAGTAAAATAACTTAACTTTATTAGTCATTAAAGAGTTGCAGAACCGTTACATCCCTTAAATGTAAAACATCAAAATATGTACGAGACTCTAAATTTTCTTATTTACATTACTAAATAAAAGTATGAAATATTAACCTTAATGTCAGAGTTTATCTTCAGAAATTTCCTCCGTATTACCGCTCACTCTGTAGTAATACCTTAAATATCTGGAGAGTGATAGGGGGGTGAGATAAAATATCTCAATAAGCGATAGTATAACATCACAACATGCTATATGCAATATATAGTTTCTTTACACACAACAAAATATATATCATATAATCTTTCTAAATATTTATGAATCAGAAGACGAAAGCATAAATCAGAAAACAGATTCATGTTGTGTACTTCATCACTATTATGGATGATCAATTAGTTAACATATATTATACGTAGGCACAGGTACTTATCATTGATTTCCCATGCACCCGAACACAAAATGACATACATGAGTACCTTGAAATACTGCTACCCCCCGAACACAGAATAGTTAGGGCATGCAGATCAAACTATTTCTCCATACACCCCAACACGAAACAGTTATGTATGGGTACACACTAACACTTTGCCAATGCACCCAAACACGGAACGGTTATATACAATCAGATTGAAGCCTAGCATAATGCAGGTGTTTTTGAAATAACTTCTTTCTATAATGAGTGATGCACATATATCAAAATTACATTTCAAAAATATTAAACGAAGTAACATTTATATCAAAGTAAAACTTTAACAAATACTTAACAAATATGAAAGACAAATAAAACATATTCACATTTCTATACTGAAAATATTTAAAATACTTAAAAATTATATAGACTATGAATCCATAATAACCACTTATTTAGGTCCTTAGCAGTCGTAGTCTTAATTCCGACAGAGTTCTGACTTTATTTATGACTTTTTCCTCTAAAAAATCCAATAGAGTTTCAAGATAATTTTTGGTCACTTTCTTGGCTCAAAAATATCTAACACAATACTCAAAAACTAATCCAAAAAATCAAAGAGAAACTGAACTTCAAAATTAAGAAAAGACTTACCTTTTTAATAGTTTATAACCTCCTTTTGATCGTGGGCCTTCTTTCTCTTCTCTTTATCTTTCTCTGCTCTAAAAAATTTTGGCATAGTTTCACCAAAATTTCATCTAAAACTTCAAACTACTCTAAAAAATTACACACTTCGTAGTCCCTCTTCTTCCTTCATCTGTATGTTTCTCACTATTTTTATTTCATTCGAAATGTCTCTTCCTCCCTTCTCCCATCCCCCTATTTATAAGAGTGGGAAGCCACAAGATAAAGGTTGTCACCATTCCGTCATACCATTCATCTAAAAGTTGTCACCTTTCGTCATATCACTTTATTTAAAATGTTACCACTTTTCACATACCGCTTTATCTAAAAGGTTTTTTCATATGTTACTTCATTTAAAAGGTTACCACTCTTCACGTGTCACTTTATCTAAAAGTTGTCACTTTTTGTGATGTCACTTCATCTAAAATTTACCACTTTTCACACATCAATTCATCTAAAAGTGGTCACTTTTCGTTATATCATTTTATCTAAAAGTTATTACTTTTCATTATACCAGTTCATTTAAAAGGCTCTCACTTTTTTTCATGACTCTTCATGCTTATTCTATCTCCTTCATCTTTATCCATCTTTTTTCCGTTTAACTCTAAACTATATCTTTAACCTTATTATATATTTCCGAACATATATAAAACTAAATTAAATGTATCAAATATAAGAAATTAACACGGATATATTTTCAAGCTATCACAATATATATAATTAAATATATAAATATATATTTTAAATAAATATATATTAAATTTTATTAAAAAAATCAAGTGACAATATGAAAGATGATCAAGTGGCTATTTATATATATATGTATATATATATAATTAGATAAAAAATTAAAGAAAAAGAAAATTGGGAATAAATGTAAATAAAAAAGATTAAGGGTATAATAGAAACAAAATTATTAAACCACCGATTTAGTAGTTTGAAAAAATGAAAAAAATTGTAACTTTTGAACCATGCAATAATCGTGAAAAAACTATATCATATGTTTGTAAATACAAACAAACAAGATAAAACCATTAAAAAAACTATAGCATACATTAATATACTATCATCCAAACAAGGTCTTAGTATTATTTTCGTCTACCGGTATCTTTAGGCCCCATAAGGATTCACCCTATTCATGGATACTTACATTTTTTTTATAATTATTGGTCGTCCCCACACTCCGTCCAATAATGGGCGCCACTTATACCAGCCATTCCATATCTCATCCGATATGAGTGCCAGTTTTATTGGTCGTCCCATACCTTGTCCGGTATGGGCACTATTAACAATCTCTCAACCTCATCTTATATGGAATTTCTTAGCCCTGTACGATTGAGGACCATATCCATGATAGAGATCAGCCTATATACTCCCCCTTGATACATGATAATGGTTTTGTTCATCTCATTGTCATATTTTATTTTCATAAGCAAACTTACTCCACAATATGCATATATCCAATTAAGTTCTTACAACTTTTTAATTTCAACCATTGAGATTCAATGCATGCATAAAAAATAATGGCATAATACATAACCCTTAATTGAATACACATCGAATGATAAATAATCACCAAATAGGATAAAATAATTACAGTAAATATAAACTACCATAAAATACAACATGTCAAGATGAAATAAATTAATGTAGATTCAAATAGTATAAAATAAAGTAGAACAAAATAAAATAAAATTAATTCAAATGAAATAGAATATATATAACATCATAGTAAAATAAAATTATATAATATAAAATAAAACAAAACAATTAAAAACAAGACATCAATATTTTACTCCATCGGTAACCTATAACCGTATTAACAAAACCACAATATATAGTTAGTGTAACAACTTGCTTTCTCTAGAAAGAAAGGAGTGCTAACTCATGCATATAACCTGATAAATATGTGTAGCAATATTCTAAAATTTAAAATTCAATCATATATCCCCAGTACGAAACTATAAATCATGAGGTTCACCAAAACTCTTTACATTACATTGTTATAATATAATTAAATCTATTTTATAAAGTAATACTCCCAAAGTCTCTAAAGGTTCATCTAGAATTTTCTTTCGACTTTGAATGTGCTCCTGATATGAGCTAATCTACACTAAGAGAGGTGTGAAATAGGGTGAGTTTCACATGCTCAGTAAGAAAAGAGGCAGTGCCCATAAATAAAAACATGCATTCATCCATCACATCAAATTTATAAAACATATGTAGATTTTATTTAAACCAAAATCCAAAAATCATACTCATCATCATTATCCCTAAATATAACCTAAGGAAACAATCAAGAACCCCATACTTTTCATTACCTATCCTAAACATGTTCATATTTAGATATTGTACATATTATTCTCATTCATAAATATCATCAGACCATATTAGATTTAAATTTAGATAATTTCATTTCACTCACAAATATCATCAATTATGTTAAGTATGTATTCAGATAGTTTTTATTTTCAGAAAAAAAAATAATACTATCAGTTCACGCAGTCATCCATACATAATATTAAGATATCGTTATAATCACAGTGAGAAACGCAATCAACACACATCTCAATAAATGTGAAACTTTAGATTTCTTACCATTTCATCGAAACCATGATCACTTACCATTTTCATTTCCATTACATATTGTCATTCCCATTACCGGTATCACTGGGGGTCTATAGGGATCCCCACTACACGCGGATATATAAAATATTTCTTTTATAATTTATCGGTCATCCCCATATCCCATTCGGTAATGGGGGCCATAATTATAAACCGTCTCAATACGCCGTCCAGTATGAGGATAATTAAATCAACTCCCAATTTCATTCAGTATGGAACTTTTCAGTCTCGTACGACTGAGAACACATCTACAGTAAGGTTCACCCTATATATCAAGTTCATACACTCTCTTCCATGATAACTAGTAAAGATTGCTTGTGGTTCACCATGAAATTTTTTAGTATGTGAAGCAATCCATTATCATTGGCCTTTTCATTGAATTACAGGACATGAACTGGTTAAATTTTGCCACATGTGCATATTAATATCATTGATTACTCAAAAATGGAGGTTCATCCTATATATCAAGTTCATACACTCTCTTCCATGATAACTAGTAAATTATTTTCTCTTTAAATGTTACTTTTATTTTATATCTCAACTTCAAAAACTCAAATATTCTTGAGATCTTATTTTTTAATAGAAAAATTCACTTCCAACTATGCATATATATGCATAACACACTACATATTTACATCCATATCAATATATATACACAATTAAATAGAGTCATTCACGTGCAGTCCACATTCATATGCAAAATTTTTAGAAATATATATATAAATAAATCAAGAAATAATTTAAAAATAATCTATAAAATTCTAAATAATCTATAACAGCCCGAACTTCAATATCGGATGGTATGAACATTAGCACAACATTTCTAACTAGTGAAATAGATAAATATTAAATATGCAGTGAAACTACACTTTAATATATATCCCTTGTGACATGATAATTATTTATTTACATATAATTGAGGCATCTAAATTAATTTATAAATCAAAGTAGAAACTAACAAGATTTTCTTCGTCATCTTCCTTTGATTTTTGACTTCCTCTGACCTGTATGTAGGTGAATTGAGGTGAGTTTCACGAGCTAAGTGAGAAAAATAATTCTATAATGGAGACTTATGTATATACACTAACGCAATATGTAAAATATAATAATATTTATAATCAAAAAAATGTCAAACAAATTTTCACAATCAAAATATATAACAAAACAGAATTCATTACACGAAACATATTTTAATCCTCACTCTTATAACCTAATTCTTGTTTTTATTTCAAATCAAACTTACACTAGAAATATCACAATACACTGAAAATATCACATGTAAGGTTTTATCGTGTGATGAAGTTTATATCATCATCGATGCGAGACGAAATGAATCCCTCTATCGCATGGATAACACACACACATAAATTTTACAATGGTCACAGCAGTTACGTTTGCTATGTGACCCACACTCACAAATACCTATCCTTGTCTGGACTAGGTTTCAAACTTTATCCATGTGCAGGTTCACCATACCTGCTGAACTTCAGCTACACACACACCCTCCCCTCCTCGATTCAGACTAAACGAGTAGGTATTCAGAGTCCTTACACTCTATACTCTTTCCAAATCTCTCTCATTTCTAATTCACTTATTTTTTACCTAAGATCTTAATTTTTATGTATAATTTAACACAAACAAACACACAAAATACATAATATCATCACGCACATCAGAACCATAAATTTCAAAACATTTTTTGAATCATCTTGTACTAGATGACACAGCCAGCACATGATACTCAGATTCTCGTGCAACTGTACTCGATTATACAACAAGTACAGTGCACCATATATCTACACCAGATCACACAGTCAGTGCAGTGTATCAAAATTTCACACGTACACACACTGGTTATATATTTCACATGCATTACATATGTACACACATTTTAATACACACACATATTATAATACAGACATGTATCTTCACTACATGTCTCAAATAGAATATATATTTATATTCACACACAAACAATCTCTATTGATATATACACACACAACATAACATATATATTTATTCATACATTTGTTCTTATCAGTTCTGTTCTTATCAATTCTGTTGTTATTAATTCATATCATATTCATCATATATTTTTATATACACACACACACATGCGTAACAAAATATATATATATACACTACATAAACACAAACAAATACAAATTAGACATACTAATTATATTCTTATTATATTACATATATTTTTAAACATCCACACACAATGCATTATACATATACACATTTATATAAATATATAATTTATGTCTCCATATGGAATACAATAATTCTTACCTATGGTGTGATCAGGAAAGCTTTGGAAATCTTTTCCACCTCAGTCTGCACTCCTATCAGAAATTCTAATATCGTTTGGATAATTTTCATTGTTTACAATAGAAACATATATATTAAATTATGAATAAGTTTGAAAACTGTATTACGCGAAATTAAGAATGAATTTTACCCTTGGACATGTCGTCCCGGTCGCTAGTGCCAACATGCGTCATTATACGTGTTTCATCGAAAATGTCAGGCACTGATGATTGAATCAATGCGCGTTGTAACATGTGGCACACCAACATCATATTTGGTCACCACCCCTCCATTTTTCTTCCTTAATTAATTTTTTTTCTTTTTTTCCTTCCTTTTTTTTCTTTTATTTCATCATTTTCTTCTTTTATTCTTTTTTTTCTCTTTTTTTTCTTTCTTTCCTTTTTTTCTTTTTTTTTTTCATTCCTTTTCCCCCTTTTTTCCTTTTCTTTTTTTTTTTCTCTTCTTCCTTCTTCTTCCCCGTGGCCTTTCCCTCTCCTCTTTTTTTTTTTCTTCTTCTTCTTCTCTCCCTTTTTTTTCATTTATTCTTCTTCTTTCTTCTCCTTTTTCCTTATTTTTCTTCTTCTCTTTCTCTCTCTACCCGACATGATTCATCTCTTTCTTCTTCTCCTTTTTTTTCTAGCTTTTCTTTCCTTTTCTTTCTTTTTCTTCCCTGCAACTGCTTCCTCTTTCCACCATCACATGTACCATGGTCTTCGTGCCTTATTTCCTTTCTCTCTCAGCTGCTGCGTTGCGCAATGCAGTGAGACCCTTCTCTTTTGATCGTCGATGCTGCTCGACCCTCTCTCTTCTCACAGTCGCATCTTTCCCTTCTCGATCTTTCATCTCTTTTTTTATTTTTTTTTGTTATTTAATTATATATATACGTATATATATTTACCCTTGTATATTACATATATATTTGTTGTCACTTGGATATTACAATCACCCCCCTTTAAAACAATTTGGTCCTCCAAATTGCATGTTAAGAAATTGAAATTAGTTACCTCCTTACTTTGGAAATTTTTGTTAGGAGAGATTTTTCTCTCACTAGGAAGATGCCTATTTTTTGTTAGGGAATTTTTATCATTTAGGGAAATTTTTCTCATGTCAGAATCTCCTCTCCTCCTAAAGTTTTGGTCCCCAAATTTTCATTTGTGAGTTTAAACGGGATGGTGCCTTAACCAAATTTTCTTAAGAACAGTTAGTAAAATTAGTGAAGTATTATTTTATCTAAAGCCATATCGATCTTTAAGTTTCAGGTGTCTAATTTAACTTATTATTTTTAACTTGTAACAATTAAGGTGTGATTGGTCGAAATGGGCTTAGAGAGTTATGGAATCAATGATTATCCTTGAAGGTGATTATGAATTCTTTTAGTAGCAAATTTAATCATTAGTTTTGTTGCAAACAGTTACATTTAGTTCTAATTCATGTAAGTACACTCTATGTTCCCAAGAATTATGTAACTACTCTTAAGTATGGCCTTAAGATATGACTCACCGTTTACTCACATCATCCATTTACTCTTTTTGGTTTAAAGAGAAAAATCACCTAGGTGTGGTGATTGTGGTTCATCATGCTTTCGCTACACTACTTTGATGAGTAATGTATTGAAAATTTACTAATAGTTAGGTGTGAGGACAACTCTTACGACCATACCCCTCACCTCGAAATTTTTTTTTTCTAAGAATACTATAACTTATAGATAGGAGGATTCTAGTTAGGCGTTATTTGATTTTAATTCCTTGAATGATGGTTCCATTTCCGAAGGATATGGTTATTAGTTTCCCTAGGATTCGAAACCACTATTGGAGTTTCTAAACATAGTTGGAAAATAATTTTAAAATATTAAGGGTATTTGTTTCCC
Source organism: Carica papaya (assembly GCF_054855325.1). NCBI lineage: Eukaryota > Viridiplantae > Streptophyta > Magnoliopsida > Brassicales > Caricaceae > Carica > Carica papaya. The sequence continues at coordinate 20,091,833 of NC_142315.1, forward strand.
TAGAGGGATAAAACGAGATTTCTTAGAAAAATTTGAATAATCATTTGGCTCCAATCAGGTTTAGAATTTATTAGGTGGAGTATATCTATTTGAGGGTTTCTCTCATTTTGATAATTTTTTCATATTGGAAAATGTTCTCACTAGAGGGATTTTCTATCCACTTAAGGAATTTCTCTTATTTAACAAATGTTGCTCTTATTCGGAAAACCTCCTCACTAGGATTTGTTTTATCTTTTTTATTGAATCCCAAATTTGCTTGGAGGTATCTTTGCATAAGATGGTCTCCAAGATCAAACGATCAATAGCCTAGAATAAGTAATTCTTTACTTTGAGGTCCTTCAACTTCAATCCCTCAATTTCTATTTTTTACATATCAGACACAGCTATTCCAATTGCTAGTTCTGGAACCCCTTCCAAAATGACTTGTCAATGCTCTTTATATATAAGGAAATTTTCCATCAATATGCTCCAATAATCATAGTGACCATTAAAGTGAAGAATTTTAGGTTGTACAAAATTGTCAGATGCCATTGATAATAATAATTTTAACAAAAGAAAAGCTACTGCTTTTCTTGTACGAACAAAAAACTTGTGGCTCTAATACCATTATTGACTCAAATTTAATTGATTGCAGGAATAGGATTGATAGAATAAGAAGACATAAACTAAACTTAAAATTTTATTTAAAAGTGATTCTAAATTAGCCTATAAATGGACATTACAATCAGCAAACAACTAACTCATAATTCTTATAAAATATGAAGCAATAATCTCACTAGCATAAACTGAAATGCTAAAACTTAATAACCATCAAAGCATTAACCATAAAAATCTGTAAAAATAAAATATCTTCAGCAAATAACTAAGCTACTGTTGACACGATCAACTAAAAAGGTAAGGATAAGGAAGGAAGCCTCTGGTTTAGGAATGAATAACGATGAAGAGGCATAATCTATAGGTGATGAAGAAATGGATGAGGTGAAAGACATGGAGATTGTTGTGACCGAAGAAGAGGATTATGTGGAAGCAGAAAGAGACGGAATGAAGGACAATGGTACCTGGAGTCATAAAAGAGTCTCATTTCAAAATAAACTTACAAACACTAGGCATTCCGAGAGGAAAATAAAAGATATTGAGATTAAGGATGAGGACATTATTATCAATTTATAAAATGGTCTCCCTATAATTTCATTCCCTGACAAACTTCATAACTACATTTCTCAATCCATGAAGAACCATGTGATTATATGATTCTTGAGCAGAGCCATTAGCTATTGCACCTTACTTGACCGCCTTTAGAATCTTTGGAGACCAACAGGAACCTTCCAACTCATTAGTATGAACAATGACTAAGTAAAATTCACTGACCCCAATGATTTCATGCATACATTCACTGGGGGTCCATGAGTTATCTACGAACACTACCTAACAGTGCAACCATGGACATCAATTTTCTCCATCAACAACGATACGGTGACCTTTGTGGTAGCATAGGTGAGATTCCTTGGGCTTCCACTTGGATCTCTCAGTCGGGACATTGGCTCCCAATGGGAAAGTGTTTCTCGTTCTTGGAAAATTTTCTCTCTGTTGGGAGATTTCTCCCCCTTTAAGAACTACGTTCTTATCTTAAAAAAAATTAAATGTTTTTTTCTAAGAGCTTGATTGCTATCATTTGACTCTACGGGGTCAATAGGTCAATAAAAGGTTAAGGCTCTGATAGTTTTTCTTAACACCTATGAAGTTCAATGACGGTGGTTGGTTAAGTATCATCATCTGTTAACTTCATGGTGAACCCCTAATTGGTTGAGTTCTAAGTTTCCTCGAAAATAACCTATGTGGTTCATATTGCTAGGTTTGTGGAATACTGTTCGCCTATTTTTCATTTGAAAAATATTTCAAAGAAAGTCCAAAGCATTTCTTAAGAGTCATTTTCCTACATTCTGTTAGTCCTACGCCTCCTAAGGTTCTTAGGCCTCATGTCACAAGGGTTGGTTCCGAGGAACGTGTGCTCTGATACCACCTGTAACAACCCGAACCCCAATGTTGGTAGGTACGGACGTTAGTACAACATTAATAAACTAGTAAAACAGATAAATATTAAATACGCAGTAGAACTACAATTTAATACACATCCCTTATGACTGGATAATTATTTGTTTACCCATAATTGAGGCATTTAAATTAATTTATAAATTTAAAATAGAAACTAACAAGGTTTTCTTCGTCATCTTCCTTTGATCTTTGACTTCCTCTGACCTGGTTGGGGGTGAATTGGGGTAAGTTTCACGAGCTCAGTAAGAAAAATAATTTTATAACGGAGACTTACATATATACACTCATGCAATATGTAAAATATAATAATATTTATAATCAAGAAAATGTCAAACAAATTTTCACAATCAAAATATACAATAAAACAGAATTCATCACACGAAACATATTTTAATCTTTCAATCTTATAATCTAATTTTTGTTCTTATTTCAAATCAAACTTACACTCAAAATATCATAATACACTCGAAATATCACATCTAATGTTTCATCATGCGATGTCATTTACATCGTCGTCGATGAGAGGCAAAATGGATCCCACTATTGCATGGATAGCACACACACATAAATTTCATAATGGCCACAGCAGTTACGTTTGCTAGGTGACCCATACTCATAAATACTTATCCACGTTTGGACTAGGCTTCAAACTCTATCCATGTGCAGGTTCACCATACCTACTGAACTTCAGCCACAAACGCATCATCCCCTCCTCAATTCAGACTAAACGAATAGGTATTCAGGGTCCTTACACTCTACACTCTTTTCAAATCTCTCTCATTTCCAATTCACTTATTTCCTACCTAAAATCTTAATTTCTATGTATAATTAAACACAAACAACACACAAAATACATAATATCATCACGCACATCAGAACTATACATTTCAAAATATTTTTTGAATCATCCTATACCAGATCACACAGCCAGCACAGGACACTTAGATTCTCGTGCAACTGTATTAGATCACACAGTAAGTACAGTACACCGTACATATGCATCAAATTACACAGCCAGTGCAGTGTACCCAAATTTTACACGTACACACACTGATTATACATTTCATATGCATAACATATGTACACACATTTTAATACACACATATTACAATACAGACATATATCTTCACTACATGTCTCAAACAGAATATATATTTATATTTACACATAAACAATATCTACTGATATATACACACACATTCACTCTTAAACATGTATATACAATTACACACAACATAGCATATATATATTTATTCACGCATTTATTCTTATCAGTTCTGTTCTTATTAATTCATATCACATGCATCGAATATTTTTATATACACACACACACATGCATAACAACATATATATACATAAACACAAACAAATACAAATTAGATATACTAATTATATTCATATTATATTACACATACATTTAAACATCCACACACAATGCATTATACATATACACATTTACATAAACATATAATTTATGTCTCCGTACAGAATACACATAATTCTTATCTATTGTGTGATCATGAAAGCTTTGAAAATCCTTTTACCTCGGTTTACGGTCCTCTCGAAAATTCGAATACTATTTGGATAATTTTTTTCGTTTATAATAGAAACACATATATTAAATTATGAATACGCGAAATTAGGAATAGATTTTACCTTCAGACACGCGGTCCTGGTCGCTAGCGCCACCACGCGTTATCATACGCGTGTCACCGAAAATGTCAGGCGTTGATGATCGAATCAGCACATGTTGTCATATGCGACCCACCAACATCATATTTGGTCGCCACCCCTCCATTTTTCTTCCTTTTTTTTCTTTTCTTTCATCATTTTTTCTTTTTTTTTTCTCTTTTTTTTCTTCATTCTCCCCTTTTTTTTCTTTTTTTCTTTTTTCTTTTTTTTCTTTTCTTCTTCCTTCCTCTTCTCTGTGGCCTTTTCCTCTCCTCTTCATTTTTCTTTTCTTCTTTTTCTTCCCTCCCTTTTTCTTTTCATTTCTTCTTCTTTCTTTTTCTTCTCTTTATTCTTCTTTTCTCTCTCTCTGTATCTCTCTCCCTCTACCCGATATGATTCTTCTCTTTCTTCTTTTCTTTCTTCTTCTTCCCAGCAACTGCTTCCTCTTTCCACCGCCGCATGCGCCATGGCCGTCGTGCCTCATTTCCTTTCTCTCTCGGCTATTGTGTCGCACAATGTGACGAAACCCTTCTCTCTTGGTTGTCGATGCCGCTCGACCCTCTCTCCTCTCACAGTCGCATCTCTCCCTTCTCGATCTCTCATCTCTTTCTTTATTTTTCTTGTTATTAATTACTTATATATATATATTTACCGCTAGAATATTATATGTATATTTGCCGCCGCTTGGATATTACATAATCATTTTAAATCAATAACCAAAATTTTTATAAAAATATGGAGTTTCGAATAAAAACTTACCCAATTCTTATTGCTTTACAAACTTGAACTAAATTCCGTAAACTGATCGATTCTAACAAATTTCAGTTCCTAAACCGGTTCCTCAAACCTGTGTAGAAAATCTCAATCCTTCAGTGTTGGACCCAACTTCACTTGACTTTACATTTTTTTATCCAACCACTATTAGTCTAATTTTACCAATTAATGTGTTCCCAATTTAATTCTACCAAGATTAATTTCCTAAACCTTCTTAAAACTTGTCTTCAACATTTCTTTTTCCCAAGTTCCAAAACCTAAATTTTATTTACTATTTTTTTTTACATATATTCATATATATATATATAGGCTACACGTACATGAACACTATATGTATATATATATATACACACATACAATGCGCACCATACCCGCCGTATTTACATACATCTATACTAACACGCATATATATATTGTGCCTATATATACATATTTGCAAATGCACAAACATATATGTGCTTATATATGGACACAAATACATAAACACTGCATACATATATATTTTATATATATAAGATGCACACACAGACTTAATGTATACATATATATAACTACACTAACACGCATATATATATATATATATAGCATATGTACTTATCTACAAATACACATATATATATATATGGACATGCAAAAATAAACACTGCACATATATATAAAATTCGTACACATCTGCCATATATATATGTTTATGCGCTAACACCTATACATATTTATATATACTGCATATATACATATCTATAACTGCACATACATTTATATATATATATATATATATATACACATATACAAATATACATACATGAACATAAAACGGGGGATTGGTGGTCGACACTACACCAATCTTACCTCTGAATGTCCGATGAGTGACGACATTTGTGGCGCTCCTTTCTACGCACTAACGCTACTCTCCTCCTCCCCTTCTTCTTCTTCTTTTTCTTCTTCTTTTATTCTCTGCCCCTTAGGGTTTTCTTTTTTTTATTTTTTTTATTTTGTTTCCTTCTTTTTTTTATTTTTTTTTATGGTTGTTTCAATATTTTTCCTTTAAAATAAATTTGGCCCCCAAATTTGCTAGACCTTCTCAAATAATTTAGGATACTTCACCCTCCTTGTCTCCTCAAGCTCCCATGTTGTCTCCTCTTGAAGTTGATGTTGCAATAGGATTTTAACCAATGGTATTATTTGTTTCTCAATGTTTTCTCCTTTCGGTCCAATATGTGCATGGGTACTTCTTCATATGTTAGATCTTTTTCTAGTGGGTCATGTTGTAGCATATGGATGAGTCGTGATGGCACTTATGTGGTATTAATAAATGAAAGACATTGTGAACTCCTGACAACTCCAATGATAATGTTATATTGTAGGCAATTGTATCAATTCGCTTTAGTACTTTGAAAGGCCCAATGAATCGATGACTTAGTTTCTCTTCCTTTACAAATCTCGAGAGGCTTCTATTCATAGTACGTTTAGAAACACACGGCCATCTGCGTATATTTGTGTATATATATATATATATTATGGTAATTATTTCTACTAAATCTAGGCCAGTTACATTCCTTTCTCCAACTTCATCCCAAAAGTAAATGTATTTTTACTAAGAACTTGTCTTCCAATATCAGAGATTTTAAAACTTAAGGGGGTTTGACAGTACTTTACCATAGACCTCTTAAAATTTATTATATTTGAAAGAGAGACTACTATTTTATATTATGTTGAATCTCAAAACTCATTAGAGTCGAATATCCCTAAGCAATAACTTATACTATTATTATCACTATCCAACCATGTCTAGAGCACTATATCTTTGTTTTATTATCATCATGAAGAGTCTTTAAGCAATATACACCTCATTCTCAATTATCCATAAGATTAAACTCTTAATTACCTAGATAATCTCAATGTTGTGTTATGTTCACATCATTTCCAATGTTTATATGCTTAAATAATAACCATTTGTTTTCTGACTTTTGGAAATTGATATGAGGATATTATAAAAATATTCTCCATAACTTCTAATTGATATACTCTTTAATTATCCCCAAAATAACATACATATTATTCCAATGGCTTGGAATTCTAAACAATAAGTTTTTTTGCTCCATACTCATCTTAAAAATTCATTTATTGTAAAGTTTTCTAACTACACTAACATACATATATATACATATATGTACTTACCTGCAAATACACACACACATATATATATGGACATGCAAAAATAAACACTGCATATCTATATAAAATGCGTATACATATGTTTATGCACTAACGCTTGTATATATATTTATATATACTATATATATGCATATCTATAATTGCACATACAATTATATATATATACATATACAAATATACATAAACGAACACAAAAAGGGGGATCGGTGATCGACACTATGCCAATCTTACCTCCAAACGTCCAGCGAATGACAATGTTTATGGCGCTCCTTTTTGCACGCCAATGCTGCTCTCCTCCTCCTCTTCTTCTTCTTCTTCTTTTATTCTCTGCCTCTTTCTTATGCCCCTTAGGGTTTTCTTTATTTTTTATTTTTTTATTTTATTTCCTTCTTTTTTTATTTCCTTTTTTTTTTCAGGTTGTTATAGTTAGATTGATTTTATTGGGTTAAGACTTTGATTAAACTATCACAGATGAAAGATTTAGGTATTCTTATTTGAATCTCAAACAAAAAAAGGGATCAGAAAGTCTGAACATATTCGATTCTCACCATGGTTAGTTTCCCTTCAAGTTTTTTACTCTCTATTTTTGAATATATATGTATACATACGACTAATGGTTTAATTTAAAAAAGGAATTACCAAATATAAAATGAAAAAGATTTACCAAAACTTACATTGGATTTTAACTCTTGAACCAAAGAAACACGATTTTATTTCCTCCCTCCGATGACTCCTTCATTGTTGCATTTTATTGCCCGCATGAGGTAGCATATGCTCGAGTCGCTGTCACCCACTCTTTTCTTTCGTCTCACCATTAACCTCCTTCTTTTTCCCTTCTTTCACGTGGCTTTCTCTCTCTACTACTTCCTCTCTTTATTTCTCTATCTTCTCTTTTTTTTCAGTGGAAGCTAGGTTATTTTTTTAGGTGGGTTGAAAAGAGAGCTTATATATAAGGCTTTTTTGGTGATGTTGGACCGTTGGATCTCAATATGAAATCCTAACCGTTCGATTCTTTTGGATTGTTATAATATTAGACAATGGTTCTTACATATTTACAAACTTAAAAAAATGAATCGATGAAAAAGGCTAATAAAAGATGGAAATTCAGAATTCCAAAATATGGTTTCACAATTTGGTTTTTTCCAACAGTTCTAAATGTTTAAAAATTCAAAACTCTCTCGGTTCTCATTCAAATTTTATAATTTTAGTATTTATGAAAAACTTATAATGTATAGATTATGGATGCATTAGTTTATTAGTTGAGAGTTTGTAAAAAAAAAGAAAGAAGAAGAACCACAAAACAGCTAGGAAGCTTACAGTTGTGTAATTTACAATTTTTTGTAACCATGAATTTTCAAAGATTCATAATTTTTCAGTTATCATCTAAATCATGCAATTTTAGTGTAGAGGCCTGGGACTTAAAAGGAACTAAAGTCATAAATTAAATACAGAAGTGAAATAATAGAGTTTTAGAATTTTCATTTCTTATATAATAATTTAGAATACCCAATAGAGGTACGGAAATGTCCCTTATAAAAGAACAAATAAAAATCAAAAAAATAAAGAAAATACAAATAACTGAGCATTCTAAAACGACCTTCACTAGCTTTTAAAGAGAGTCAGAGTGGTGAACTATTCACACCCTCTTGTTGATCGAGATCTGGATCTTGGTCCTCTTAATCTAAAATAATTAATGAAAAGATGAGCTACACTAACCTAATAAAAATATCACACTACTCACCGATACAAAAACTGAAGGTTAGTAAAAAATCATAAAAACAACCAATGGAGCTCTTGATTTAAGTCAATTCATTTACTATAAAGAAAAACCATTTATTACATATATTTATCATTGTGAGATTTCTAAAATCGACCTATAGAGACAATAACTCAAATAACATTATAATCCCATATTCAAGTGAGTAAGAACAATAACTTTTCATTTTTATTTGTCTACTGGTACCCCTATGGGCCCTAGGGATGTCTCACTACGCGTGAACTAATATCAAACATTGTCAACTAACTGGCCCTCCCCATACCCCATTCAGTATGAGCGCCAAAAATACCATCCATCAATACCCCGTCCGGTATCAACGCTAGAAATACCATTTCTCGATACCCCATCCGGTAAGAGGCAACATTCACGGTAGGATTCTCTATGTACCTAGTTCATACACCATCTCTCAGGATATCTAATAAGGCTACCATTCATTAATTCACATGACCAAATAATTTTTAGTTTGCATATAAATTTTTAATTTTACAAATCAACCATAAATCACGCAGGACAAGCAATATATATAAAGGAAGCACAATTGAATCATTTAACCATTTTAGTATATCATAATGTATTTAAACCTGTAAATTTAACAATCAGTTAAATAAGACAAATAAATATCGGTTCCAGCTCCATTAGTAACCTGTAATTATTCTCAAAGTTTTTTAAATCATATAAAATACCATATTATCGATTATTAAGCTTCAATTCCATAACAGAGAATTAGGTAAAGGATTCTTACCTAAATCGGTATTCAAAACACCAAACTTAAAATTGTACCTACTGGCGATCCCAAGGTTTTCTGAATTTTTCTGTGGAGACTAAAACACATTTCACGTATCTAAAAATACCTCAAAAACTGAAAATCGGTATTAAAAATCATTTTTCGACAAATTTTGGGATTCTGGCATGGTAGTGCCGTCGCCTACGGTAGTGATTTACCTCAACCTGGCCCTTTTCGGTCAATTTTAGCCTGTTTCGACCGATTTTATACCCATTCCTGCATGAAAACACGTTAAAGGGCATCGGTTGGCCAAAAAGTCAAAAAATAGAAACCAACATGTGGTGGGATTTTCCAGTACGATGACTCCGCCAGGTCACCTTCGCAATTGAGTATTTTTCTTCGGTCAACTTGTAGAAAATAGAACGGTGAACATAATGATAGAAAAATTGCACGAAACGGAAATCGGGAAGGGGTTCATCAGAGGCAGTTGTAGGTTTTGCCCGTGGTGGTGCTGGCCGACTTTACTCGCAGTTTCCAGCTCACCCACCATTCTTTTTGCTCTGATTTAGCCATGAGGGTGCTCAGAATCAAATTCCGAGCATATAGGAGAATTTTTACTTTTTTTGGCGGTCGGAAGTGGCTCCGGCACTGTGGCGGTCGACGATCGACTCCTTTCTCCGATGACTGGTTCGTCTTCTCCAGCGGAAGGCTGACAGATAGGGTTTGGGTTCGTTGCGATGCGAGATATTTATACTTGTCTCGCATTAATCTAGATTGTTCATCACGTTTGATCTCGATTGTCTGATAGCGTTAAAGAGAGAATGAATCTGGGCGGTTCATCGCGTTTAATCACGACGGTCCGATCGCGTTTAAAAAGAGAACGAATTTGAACCATTCATTGCATTTGATCGCGACCGTCTGATCGCGCCTAAGGAGGGAATGGCTCCAAAATGTCCACACGCACAAGAACGCTTCGGGGTCGTCTGATCGTTGGGCACGCGAATCGCCAGCGTGGCCTCTCGCGTGGCACCGAGTCAGCGAACCTTGCCACGCGATGTGCTCTGATTTATCGGAGCTGCTGACTAGGCAGTCCTACGCTGTAAAATTTTTTTAATTGCATTTTGACCTCTAGTTTCTGATTTTTCTTTCAAAAACACCATCCGAATCCAAATTTTCACCCATTTTTCCCAAAATTATTTTTAATTTCATCCTCAATAAATTTTTTTCCATAATTCCACATTAAATTAAAATTTATTAATTTTAAAAATAAGTTTTTATATATTTTTTGATGTCGAAATTAATACTAAGCCAAATTCTATACCCATATATTATAACTCTCCCCCTTTAAAAGAAATTTGGTCCCTCAAATTTTTCTCTCTCTCACTCAATCAAACAGTTGAGGATACTGGGCTCTAAAGTCTGATTCTAGCTCCTATGTGGCCTCTCTGTGTGTGTGATTCTACCATAGAACCTTAACGAAGAGAATTTTCTAGTTGCAGAGTACTCTGCTCTTTCAATTTACAATGCCCACCGGTACCTCCTCAAAGGACAGATTCTCCTAGAGGAAAGTGGCTCGTGGGCCAAGATGTGAGAGAGGTTTGAGTTGTACTTGCATAACATGGACACATGAAATATATTATGGACTGTGAATAGTTCTGAAGGTAGTGTCAGTCTGTAGGCGGTGGTACCAATTCTGTATAAGATCTCAAATAGCCCAATAAATTGGGGATTTAGTTTTCCTCTCTTGTCAAACCTACTGATTCCCTTAAAATGGGTGACCTTAAGAAACACTCGATCACCTTTCTCAAATTCTAAATCTCTCCTCTGGGTATCTGCATAGCTTTTCTGTCTGCTCTAAGCCATCTGGATGTTCTTCTTGATCTTAACTATTTTGGTTGTAGTCTCTTCCACAAGATCTGGGACGAATATTTTTTTATTACCCACCTCTTCCCAACAGATGGACAATCTGCATGGACGGCCATATAACGTCACGTATGGAGCCATGTCGATACTTGTTTGGTAGTTGTTATTGTAAATGAACTCTATTAAGGGTAAATGATCATCCCAATGGCCCCCGAAGTCAAGAACACAAGCTCAGAGCATATCCTCCAGTGTGTGGATTGTCCTTTCTGATTGTCCATCGGTCTGAGGGTGGAATGTGGTCCGAAAAGATAATTTTGTTCCCATGGCTTGTTGAAAACTAGACCAGAACCGAGAAGTGAACTTGGTTCACTAGCACTCTATGTAACCTGACTATCTCCTGAATATACATTCTTGTTAGCTTGTCCAATGGGTCGATCATCTTGATGGCCAAGAAGTGAGAAGACTTGATGAGCCGGTCAATAATTATCCAAATGGTATCATGCCCCAAGCGTTCCCTAGGCAATCATGTCACGAAATTCATTGTGATGTGTTCCCACTTCAACTTTGAAATCGGTAATGGCTAAGGTAGACCGCCTAAGCGCTGATGATCTGTCTTGATCTGCTAACACACTAGACACTTAGAAACAAAGTTGACTACCTCTCTTTTCATCCCATTCCACTAAAACCAAAGTTGCATACTTTGATACATTTTAGTGCTTCTGGAATGCATGATAAACTTTGAGCTATGAGCCTCTGTCATGATGTCCATTTTCAGCTCATTGTCACACGGAACACACACTCTGTCTTGAAATCTAAGCAACCCATTGGCAGAGACTCAAAATTCTGAATTTACTCTTTGTTCTGCATCTTTCCTGAGAGCTGCTAAGGTGGGATTGGTGGATTGGGCTTCATTTATTCTCTGGATCAACTCAGGTTGAACAGTTAAGTGGGCCAAACATATAACTCTCTTCAGATCCTGAAGTCGTACCTGTTGTGCGACTCCAATTACCCTGCATTTTGAAACCATTATGTGACATAACATACCTGCACTCTTTCTACTGAGTGCGTCGGCTACCACATTGTCCTTGGCCAGATGATACAAAATATTACAATCATAGTCCTTGAAGAGTTCTATCCATCGTCTCTGATGCATGTTGAGATCCTTTTGAGTAAATATGTGTTTCAAGCTCTTATGATCGGTATAGATCTGAAAAATCTTTCCATACAAGTAATGACACCAAGTCTTCAAGGCGTGGATAATCGCAACAAGTTCTAAATTGTGGGTAGGGTAGTTTTTTCATGACTCTTCAACTGTCTAGACCCATAGGCCATGACCTTTTCATGCTTCACAACTCAACCTCAGGTAGGAGGTATCACTATAAACTGTATATCTACCTATTCTACTCGGCAGGGCCAACACAGGTGCAGTAGTCAACCGCTTCTTTAGTTCTGAGAAGCTCATTTCACAGTTCTCGTTCCACTCAAACTTGACGTTCTTCTTTGTGAGCTGAGTCAAAGGAGCAGGTAGGCTAGAAAATCGTTTCACAAACTTGCGGTAATAACCTGTCATCCCTAGAAAGCTACGAATCTCTTTTATCGAGGTCAATTTCTCCCAATCGAGCACTGAATCAACTTTTTTAGAGTTCATTGACATTCCCTTGATATGATGTGCCTTAGTAAAGTAGTCTGCTTGAGTTAGAACCCACACTTACTCAACTTTACATACAATTTCTTTTCTCTAAGAACCTGCAAAACCTGAGTCAGATGGTGAGCGTGTTCCTCTCTACTTTTTGAATAGACTAGGATATCATCGATAAATACAATGAAGAACTAATCCAGGAATTATCTGAAAATCTTATTCATCAAATCCATAAAGATGGCCGGTGTGTTGGTTAGTCCAAATGGTATGACTAGGAACTCATAATGTCTATACCTGGTTCGGAAAGCTGTTTTGGGAATGTCTTATGCCTTGATCTTTACCTGATGGTAACCTGAATGCAAGTCTATTTTAGAGAAGACCTGAGCACCCTGCAACTAATCAAAAAGGTCATCGATCCTGGGGAGGCGGTACTTATTCTTGATCGTGACCCTGTTCAGTCCACTATAGTCAATACATAACCTTAACGTCTCATCCTCATTCCTTACAAATATGACTCCAACACCCCAAGGGAACACACTATGTCGGATGAATCCACTATCCTACAATTCATTGATCTGTTTTCTTATCTCTTCTATCTCAACACGACTCATGCAGTATGGGGCAACTGAGATAAGTTGGGTGTTTGGCTGAAAATCTATGGTGAATTCAACTTCTTTGTCCACTGGAAGTCCAAGTAGTTCATTCAGAAACACATCCAAAAAGTCTCGAACTATCGGAATCTCTCAAATACAAATTTCTTTCTTAGGTTTGCCTAGTTAGAGAAAACAGTCAAGTTAAAGCACTTGGTAATAGAAAAATTGCCATGAGGGAATAACGTTTAAAGAATTTTATTAATTTATAATGACTCTTCATTAGGAGGGTTGAATACAAGTTTCTTGTGAAAATAATATATGGTGGCGTGATATGTCGCTAGCCAATTCATTTCTAGGATTACATCAAAGTCACCCATGTTAATCTTTACTAAATCCACACTCAATTTTCTATCTACTATATTTATGATACAGACTCTGTATATAATCTCCCCTAGTAGTGTCATACTCCTAGAAGTAGACACAAACAATACAAAATCAAGTCTTTTATATAATACATTCAAGTTTGGTGTAAAAGCATGTGAGACAAATGAATGTGAGGCACCAGTATCAATCAAAACATGTGCAAAATGATTACATATAGTGTACGTACCTTGTATCACGTTTGGGTTAGCTTCTGCATTTTGCTGAGTGAGGTTATAAGCTCTGTCCTAGATAGGGGGTCTGGCCTAGTTATGATTCCTCGGGTACTCTCTTGCGTAATGTTGGGCACTCCCACATATACAACAAGTATTGTTGAGGCAATAGCAAGGTCAGTCCCCATGATCCTTGCCACAGTGCTAGCAAGTCCTATTGTGTCCTGTTACTGGAATCTAAGGAGCTTGAGTCACTGGTCTAAATCTCTTGTTCTGTTGAACATGTACAGTGGGTGCTGGTCTGCAGTGTGAAACCGGGGGCCTGAGGTTCCCTACTGCTGGAAGAAAAATGTGAAGGTTCCTCTCCACTAGTTATACTTTTGCCAGAATGACTGAGTACGTACTGAGCTTGAACACATACAACTGCTGTCTAATCTCAATATGGAGAAAGTACTGAGCTCGAACACATACAACTGCTGTCTAATCTCAATATAGAGACCCCACTCGAACTTTCTTACCTTTCTGCCTTTATCCATCATACTCTCAGGGGAATAGCGGCCTAACTCTAGGAACTTTCAGGTATATTCTGACACAGTCATATCACATTGGACCAGGTGCGTAAACTCCATTTCCTTCAAATGTTGGAGATACTCTAGGAGATACTCTACGTTGAAGGCCATAAGAAACTGTTCCCAAGTGACTAGAATGGGTAGGGTGGCCTGCTTGAGTTGCCACCAGTGACCAACCTCTCCCACCAGCATGTAGGTGGCAAGTATGGCTCTCTATTTGAGAACCACCCCAAAAGTCGTGAAAGTCTTCTCTGTCTCAACTAACCAGTACTCGACCTCTTCAAATAAGGATACCCTTATAAAAATAGATGGGTTTAGTCTTTTGTACCTTTTAATATAGTATGGGTCCATCATGGGTGGAACTAGGTCCCGTGGAAGAGGGACTAGATTGTGCTGGGGAGGATCAGATTGCCCTATGGTGGTATTGGATGATATAGTGGAGGCACCGGATTATACTGTGGTGGTGGTGTCGGGTGACACAGTTAGGGCACCAGACTATATTGTAGTGGTGGCGGATAGTACTATGAAGGCACCAGATTATACTGTGATAGTGCTGGGTGATGCAGTTGGAGGACCAAACTATACTGTGGTGGTGCCAGATGGTACTATGGAGGAACAAGATTGTACCAGAGTGGCTTAGTATCGTCCCATTGCAGGGGTGGCTCAAACTATGGCAGTAGGGGAGGGTCAAGTAGCTCCTTCCTTTCCTCCCGGGCCTGTTGAGCAGTGATGAGTCTCTCCAGCATTTCAAATAGTCAGTCAACATTCTCTCGAAACAAACCCTCCCAGACTGCTCGGTTTAGTGTGGGTCTTCCTCTCCTCATCTATTTGTACCTGCATTTCACAAGGAATGGTTGAGTGGTAGTTCATTTTTAGTGTTGTCTTAAGTCTTTATGTAAGGAATGGTTCCGAGGAACGCGGCTCTGATACCAACTGTAGAGGTCTGGGACTTAAAAGAAAAAAAAGTCATAAATTAAATGTAGAAGCGAAATAATAGAGTTTTAGGGTTTTCATTCCTTATATAATAATTTAGAATGTCTAATAGGGTTATGGAAATGTCCCTTCTAAAAGAACAAACGAAAGTCAAACAAATAAACAAAAGGCAAATAACTAAGCATTCTAGGACGACCTTCACTACCTTTTGAAGGGAGTATGAGTAATGAACTATTCACAACACTTTATTGATCAGGATATGGATCTTGGTCCTCTTGATATGAAATAGTTAATGAAATGGTGAGCTACATTAACCTAGTAAGAATATCACACTACTCACCGATATAGAAGTTGAATGTTGGTAAAAAAAATCATAAAAACAACCAATGAAGCTATTGATTTAAGTAAATTCATTTACTATAAAGAAAAACCATTTATTACATATAGTTACCATTGTGAGATTTCCAAAATTGACCTATAGAGACAATAACTCAAATAACATTCTAATCTCATATTCAGTGAGTAAGAACAACTTTTCCTTTTTATTTGCCTACTGATATCTCTGGGGGCCCATAGGGATGTCCCACTACGCGTGAACCAATATCCAACATTGTCAACTAACCAACCGTCCCCAAACCCCGTCTAGTATGAGCGTCAAAAATACCATCCTGCAATACCCCATCCGGTATGAGGATGAATTGAGTCGTTCATCCGGTATGAGGATGAATTGGGTTGTTCGTCCGGTATGAGCGCTAAACATACCATTTTTCGATACTCTATCTGGTATGAGGCAACATTCACTATAAGGTTCCCTATGTATCCGATCCATCCACCATCTCCCAAGATATCCAGTAAGGTTACCATTCATTAATTCACATGACCACACAATTTTTTGTTTGTATATTAATTTCTAATTTAACAAATCAACCGTAAATCACGTAAAACAAGCAATATATATATCAAGAAAGCATAATTGAATCATTTAACAATTTCAGTATATCATCATGTATTTAAAGCTGTAAATTCAACAATCAGTTAAACATGACAAATAAATAACTAACCAATTTTGACTCTATTAATAACTTGTAATTATTCTCAAAGTTTTCTAAATTACACAAAATACCATATTATCGATTATTAAGTTTCAATTCCATAACAAAGAACTAAGTGAAAGATTCTTATTCGAATCGATGTTCAAAACACCGAACTTTATACTATGCCTATTAGCGATCCCAAGGTTTCTTGAATTTTTCTGCGGAGACTAAAACACGTTTCACGTAACTAAAAATATCCCAAAAACTCAAAATCGGTATTAAAAATTATTTTTCGACAAATTTTGGGATTCTGCCACGGCGGCACCGTCGTCGACGGTAGTGATTTGTCTCGGCCTAGCCGTTTTCGGCCAGTTTTGGCCTGTTTCAGTCGGTTTTATACCCATTCCTGCGAGAAAACACGTTAGGGGGCCTCGGTTGGCAAAAAAAAAGTCAAAAAACAGAAACCAACCTGTGGTGGGATTTTTTAGTACGGCAGCTCCGCCGACTCACTTTTGCAACTGAGTGTTTTTCTTCGTTCAACCTATAGAAAATAGAACGATGAATACAATGGTGAAAAAATTGCACGAGATGGGAAACAGGAAGGGGCTCATCAGAGGCAGTTGCGGGTTTTGTCTGCAGCAATGCCGCCGGACTTTACCCGAGATTTTTGGCTCACCCACCATTCCTTTTACTCCAATTTGGCTATAGGGATGCTCGGAATTAAATTCTGAGCGAATATGAGAATTTTTACCTTTTTTGGCGGTCGAAGGTGGATCCAACGTGGCAACAGTCGACGGTCGGCAATCGACTCCTTTCTCTAATAACTGGTTCTTCTTCTCCAGCGAGAGGCTGGCGGTTAGGGTTTGAGTTCGGTGTGATGCGAGATATTTATACCAATCTCGCGTTAATCTAAATCGTTCATCACATTTGATCTCGACCGTCTGATCACGTTTAAAGAAGGAATAAATTTGGACTGTTCATTGCATTTAATCGCGACTGTCTGATCGTGTTTAAAGAAAGAACGAATCTGGATCGTTCATTGTGTTTTATTGCAACCGTTCGATCGCATCTGAGGAGGGAACAGATCCGGACCGTCCACACGCGCAGGAACGCTTCTGGGCTGTCCGATCACAAGGTACGCGGATCGCTAGCGTGGCTTCCCACGTGACACCGAGTCAGTGAACCTTGCCACGTGGCACGCTCTGGTTCGTCGGGACTGCTGATTGGATTGTCCTACGTGGTAAAATTTTCTTTAATTGCATTTTGACCTCCAGTTTCTGATTTTTCTTTCAAAAACACTATCCGTAGCCAAAATTTCACCTTTTTTTTCCAAAATTATTTTCAATTTCATTCTCAACCTATTTTTTTCCTATAATTTCACATTAAATTAAAATTTATTAATTTCAAAAAATAGGTTTTTATACATTTTTTGATGTTGAAATTAATCCCGGGCCAAATTTCGGGCTCAGGTATTACATTTAGTGTTTATGAAACTTTATGAAGTATCTTTATAAATAAAAATAGTTTAGAGGATAAAAAGTTTTTGATATAATTAAAAATATTAGGACATATTTTTCTTGAAAAGTAATAAATGAGAGAACAGAACTCACTTTCGACTTAGAGAAAAGAGAGAATATAATGTCATTAAAAAATTATTACATGTGATTCATATTTTGTTATAATACAAAATCTTCACAAATTCATACATTCTTCAATTTTAATTTAAATCTTAATGTTTGTAAAAAGTTTGTGTAAATTATAAATAAAATTAATTTGTAACGAAACATTGACAAAAATAAAAAAATTTGGCCAAAATGCTACAACCACAATAATTATTTTCTCATTTGCATATCTAAATATCATTCTTTTAGCTTGTCGGTCTAAATATCATGAAATAAGACTGTAATTTAGGATTTTGGTGATTTACTTTCTTATTGCATACATCTTTTATTGTCTCCCCCTCTTCTTTTTCTTTTCTTTTATTATTAAGGTTTCAAAATCTTTGAAGTATTGATAATGAATTTATATATAGGTTACTCTTTCTATAATTATGAAAGAATCTAATAACTATACTAAATTATAAAATAACTCTATAAATTTTATGAACTATTAATATAATTTCTTCTAGATCCATAATTAAATAATAATTATTTTTGGACTAGGCATTACAACATATTTTCCTAACATTTTCGGCTTGAAAGCTCAATGATAGACGTTGAAGTCTTATAAATTTATTTTATCTCTAAATAGAGAATGAAAGTCGCTTCTAACAAGTTTTATTTTTTTTGGAAGACACTAATCCTTTTGAATTGTGTGACTTAATATGAAAAATATTATAGGGATAAAACTTGTGAGATCATACGATGCTACAATTTTTTTTTTTTTTAAGTATTCAAAGGACTTGATATGTTGCATTTTGAAGGTCAATTCTTTTCTTTAAGGGATGACTTTTTTAATTAAAAAAACTTGATATTATAACTATAAGAATTCTCAAATATTTTGATTATTTAATAGATATTTTTAAAAAGAAAAATAGAATATTTATGACTCATCAACAATATTATTTATAATGTTAAAAATATTCTTATTAACAAGATTATTAATTATTATTTTTTCATTATTTTTAGTTAAAATATTTAAATTTATTTAAAAATACTCTTATAATTTTTTCATTTCATATATTGAATAAAACAATTGGTTGATTTCAAACATGGTATAATTCTTTTTTAAAGTGCAAAATTGACATGCACAAAATTTTTCACTAACTCAGAAAAATATTTTTTAATAAAATAAGTCAGTAAGACTTATTTAGTTTGAAGTTGCCAAATCATAAATGTTAATATAATTAGAATAATTTTTAAGATTATTATTATTTTTGTTATTACATTTGTATTATTCTAAAATTATTTTTATATTTCAGAAATTAATAAAAATTTAGATTTTATTATTTATTAAATTAAAATATTTAGTAATATTTAATTATCCAATTTAAACATAATATATGGCTATATTTTGATTATTGATCTTATTATTATTTGTGAAGAAAAAAAAAATGAAAAATATTTTTTTTTTTGCTAAAAATGGAAAATAGTTATTTAAAAAAATGAAAACTATATATCTTTTTTGGGTGAGAAGATGAAAAAAAAAAAAAAAGAAAAAGTAGGGACTCTTAAAAAACAAAAGTTGAGAGAGCAGACTTGAGCAATAAGTCAGTGTCGTCGGGAGCAACTGCAAAATACGCCCTTCCTCCTCTTTATTTACTCTTGGCGATCAAAGCTTCAGCTTTAGCCGCATCTCAGAAGAGAAAGAAGAGAAAGAAACAAGCAATAACTGAGCTTGAGCTAATTAGGGTTTCTTCTTCGCTTGATTTCTGATTACACAAAATGGATCTGAATATGGATTTGAACGCACCGCACTCCATGGGCACCACTATCATCGGAGTTACTTACAGCGGTGGCGTTGTCCTTGGAGCCGATTCTCGTACAAGCACCGGTAGTATCTCTTCTTCTTTTCTTTCTTTTCGTGTTTTTTTGCCTTATTTCTGTTTGTTTTCACCCTTCGTTGGTTAATCCCTAATAATATCTTTTTTCAAAAGAAAAACATTCGGTTGTATATTTTGTGGTTGAATTTGAAGAAGAGAACGGCATTCATGTTGTTTGTAAAGTGGTTTGATGGCAAGGTGTTTTCATTTATGTGAATCTGATAATGGGGAAATGTAATTTCATGGGTGTTTTGGTAGGGATGTACGTTGCTAATCGAGCATCCGACAAGATCACAAAGCTTGCTGATAATGTCTACGTCTGTCGCTCTGGATCGGTATTCTTCGTTCTCATATTTCTTCTTCGATTTTCGGTTCTATGCTTATTCGTTTCTTCCCCATCTCTAACGTTTTGATTATTCCTATTTTACTTTTAGTTTTGGCTTAGTAGTGCCTTTTGTTTTACAAAAAATAGAAGAGGGAACGGTAATACATGGGACGAAGATGCTTTGCTTTATCCTGTTCCGGAGTGTATACTTCAACTTAAGAGATGAATGCTAATATTGTCAAATTCTCAGATATACTTGTCTGCACTATGCAGGCTGCAGATTCTCAGGTTGTCTCTGATTATGTGCGCTACTTCCTTCATCAGCACACGTGAGTGCTTCTTCCATTCCTCGTGATGCTGCTCTATTAACTTTCGCAATTTGTTATTGTTTGATAACAATGTAGTGGTCTAACTCTCTTGTGATGCTTCATTGCGATGCTGGTTATCATTGAAGCTTAAATTTTCAAAGGAAAGTCCTGAATTTTTTGTCTCTGGGATAGTGTGCTGACTTTGAGAGATCCTGCATTGCGGTTGGGTGATTTTTCTTGATTTCTTCAATACAACTAGGATACTTTTTCTTTTTGAAATAGCAGTTGGGAGTAGTTATTCAATCTGTCAGTATGATTGGTAGAGAAGAATGACTTTGGCAGGCATGGTGAAGAGTTGGTTGACTGGTGGTTCTAATCTAAGGATACCTGAAGCAAACAGAATAACACTTTGTATAAGAAATGGTTCTTTTTCTTCTTTACCATGTGTCTGTGGTTTTCTTTTTTTGGGGGTTTGGGCGGCGTGTATACTTAGAATGTTGCGCATTATTGGTTACTCAATGTAGACTTAGTTTTGACATTAGGTTGTTGCATTGGCTGCATATATAGAGTGAATGTTGCGCATTATTGGTTACTCAATGAAAACATGGATTTACTATCATTATCTACTCTTTTTCTCGAATGGTTGTACTTCTACATTGTGTATGGGTCAGATTATTCCCACTAAATTTGTAGATGTTAATATTTGACACATAGACATTAGTCATTATTTAAATATTTAATATATAACTAAATCAACTCCAGTCATATCTTCAATTCCATAATTATGGTTTTGTATTCACTTGTTAAAGAAAAAATTTAATTACACATGGAATTAACTTGGAATCGGAATATTATATTTATTCAAACTTTATATTATCTGTACTATATTCTTATTCCTATACTATATAATTGAAATTTAAACCAACTGATTGTTACTGTTGAATTGATATTAGACATTGAATTAAAAAGGAATTAAATGCTTTTCTTAGTCAAACTTTTAGTTATTTGTATTATATTCTTATTCTTATTTTATTGAATTGAAATTTAAAGCAAACTCATTGTTTGCATTGTTTTGCAAAACATACCCCTTCCTTTTTAGTTTTCAAGTTCTTGTATCCTCCTAATACCAAATATTCTTGTGGACAGCATACAGCTTGGGCAGCCTGCAACTGTCAAAGTTGCTGCAAACCTTGTTCGGCTTCTGTCATATGGTAACAAGGTTTGTGTTTCCTATCTTGATGTATTGTCTGCTTTGTTGCTTTAAAATGGGAAAAAACATAAAGAGGAAAAAATTATCGGTACATTTATTTTGATTTTATTTGAAAAAGAAAGATTTCTCTGAAAAAAAAAAAGTTGAAAAAGAAAGACTACTGATATACGCAGGCTACCTTTTTTTGGTTGATGTTGAATGTTCGGTTTCAGATCTTCATGAATTCTGTGGAACAATAATTTGTCTTGCTACCTTTTTTTTTTTTGGTTATTGTTGAATGTTTTAGAGGTAATCTTATTTTTCTGTATCTTTTAAGAAATTTGTCGGCTGATTTCCTCTCACCTTTTTATCTGCATTCTAGTTCAACACTCTCTATGTCAGAATAGAATTCATGTAGGAACCTCACAGATCTAACCATGGGTTGTGTTGCCCCCATCAGTTTTTGATGGAATGCTATGTTTAAGTGATTCTGTTTAAGATCTTACTTTTTGTTTCTTAACTTTCTATATGATTTATTAATTGTATTTTGTAGCTTATGCCTTTATGCTTGGTTGAATATAATCATCTATACTTGGCAGAATATGCTACAAACTGGCCTTATTGTTGGTGGGTGGGACAAATATGAAGGTGGCAAAATTTATGGAGTTCCTCTTGGTGGAACACTAATTGAGCAGCCTTTTGCTATTGGAGGTATATTTCCTTTACCTTTTGAAACTTGTCAACTGAATTCCTCGTCTAAAGAATTGCACATAGGGCCCTTTTTTCTACAGTTGCCTGTTAATTTGCATTTTTAATTATGTCTTCTAGCTGAAGTTTATTTGAATCTTTCTTAGTATCTTGTTATTTTTTTTAAAAAGTAAAAGTGTGTTGTGTATCATTATTTCATCTTCTTATTCCATTATTTCTTCTTCTTCTTCTTCTTCTTCTTCTTCTTCTTCTTATTCTGCTTTTTCTTTCTCTTCTTCTTATTTGAAAGAAGAAGAAGAAGAAGAAGGAGAAAAAGGAAAAAAAGAAGAAGATTGAGTAATAAAAGAAAGAAGACAAGAAAAGGCCTACATTAATTAGACTATATTTGCAACTACATCATTGTTCAAAGATGACCTACCTAAATACTTATGGTTTGAGGCCATGAATACATCTTGTTATCTTTTGAATCAGAACCACTTACTAAGGGAGAGACTTCTTGAACTGAGAAAGGGGATACTAGCACTAAAGGGGTGCCAACCCATGTACAAAAATTATTTACAATTCAAGCTAGGATGTCTAGTAGGTTTCCAAAATCCTCCATAACTTGCAAAGAATTACCCATTATCAATAAACACAAGGTTTGGAACCATTTATCTTTAATTCTATTTAAACCCGCTCCCGTTCCCTCAAAAGTTCTCCTATTTCTTTCTTTCCACACAACCTAAAACATAGCAAGAGGAATGAGACCCACTGATACCCTTCCATGCCCTTTAGTATTTGCAAAAATTATAACTTAACTTAAGCAAACTATCCTTGAGTTTCTACTCTACTTGTTGCTTATCAATGTGGAGAATGACAATCAATCATGATAGGCTCTGGGGAGATATAACCAGAAGTTGTGATTTAATGATCATTTAACGTTCTATATCTGCTACTTGATAACATTTAAGTGCTGGTTTGGTTATAGATCACAAATAGGCATCACTTTCTTTATTGTCTTCCATCCTCTTGGTGCTTATGACTGGGGCTTATGGCTGCCGTCTTTTATTAAATCACTTTTGAGGTATATGTTGTCAGCCAGTTTATGGTTAGCACAGCCAGTTTGTAGTTCATCCTTTGATATGCCTATTTGATTGCAGGGAGTACCTTTTTTTAAGGAGGTGAATTACAAGAAGGGAGTTCTTAGATTTTGGTTCTAAGTACAATTGGGTTCATTAGTTTGAAGAAAAATTAGAATTTAATTCAGGTATTTTTGAATTAACAATACAACTCAATTTGATGAACTAAACAATGTTAAAATCAACGTTAAAGTACCTATTTATAATTTTTGTTTTCTCAAAAGGATACACGACCAACTTCTCTAAGAAAGAAACCAGATATAATTTTAAAAAAGAAAGAAAAGTTGCCAAATTGGAAGAGGATTTGGAGAACTGCAACTGGAGCAAGCTTGATTGAACTTTGGAGAAACTTGATTAGAATCTGGTAAATACAAATTTGATTTGAAAATTTTGGAAAAATCTTAATTGAGTTGCTGGTTTCTGATTGTTTGTGGTTTGCAAAGAAAATAAAGTGATGGCAAGACATGGTTCTTACTTAACTAGCTCACATCCAAACTTTGATCCAAATAATTAAAACTTTGGAAATCCACATCAAATTTTTTCTCCAAATTTCTGAATTCAATATTGTATATTGCATATTTTGATCAAGCTTCTCCAGACTCTGATCAACCTTCTCCAACTGCAATTTTCATGTGTTTTTTAGAGGAACCTTGTCATTGTGTCCTTCCAAAGTTAAAAGAGCTAATTTGTGTTCGATGGATATGTGGGCATTTGTTAGTCTATTGGAATGAGATTTAATATTTGATCAAATACTGGAACTGAATTGTAATTTTTTTAGTTAATGAAACCAGTTGTCAGTATGCCCAAAATTTAGAGACTTGTGTGCCTTTGCCAAAAATAAACTGATCATAGAACTATGAGAATTGCTAGTTCTTTTCTAATCTACAGAGCCCAGATCAGCTATGATGCACCATTTTCCGGGAAAAAACAAATTAAATACCATAATATTAAATTTTGTTTAAATTTCAATTTCATGAATTGGAATGGGAATGCAATATAAATAGGATGGAAAATTTGAATGAGTATAGCATGCTATTTCTGAGTCACTTGCATAAGGTTTTGTAGTTCCTTTAACATGTGAAAATACAAATTTATGATTGTAGAAGTAGGATATAAGGAAAGTTAATTTAGTTATACATCAAATATGTAAATTATGATTAATTTCTTTGTAGACATAACTAACACTTGGGGATTGAATGTGTTTAAAACAAGCACAAGAGTAAATCAACATTTGATAATAATATCTTGCCTGTTTTAGATTCTAGTTATCAATGATTCAATAGGCAGAAAATTTTGACTCAGATAACTGGAGGTTTTCCTTGAGAAAATCATCTGTCATATACTGATTAATCAATTGCTATTATAACCAGTTGTCTGCATTATCTTGGCCCAACTCACTGAATTGTCTGTTTCACAGGCTCTGGGTCTAGTTATCTGTATGGTTTCTTTGATCAAGCTTGGAAAGAAGGAATGACCAAGGAGGAAGCTGAGGTATGTTGGTTACCTTGTTATAAATATTCACTTAAGTGCCGAAGTACAAAATGTTAGATGTTTGCTTGTAAGTATGAGTTGGGACTTGATCATGGTGATGTGTGAAAGTTCTCTTCTGGTAATTTACAAGGAACATGAGAGTGAAATATTATTGCTTGCTGTTGGGTTTTGATAGCCAAGGCATCAGCCAAACAACTAGCAAGACTATCTTGGATGTCGTATTGATTTCTAATAGCATTTGTTTTAATTATATGTTGCAGCAACTAGTGGTTAAAGCAGTTTCTCTTGCCATTGCACGGGATGGTGCTAGTGGGGGTGTTGTTCGCACTGTCATTGTAAGATTTCTTAAAGATCTGTATCCCATATAGACTTCCATGTGTGAATATTTTATTAAGGTGAAATTGCAGCAGGTAAAAAGGCCAGGATTTATGTTTGATATGCTTTTTTTGCAGATTAACTCAGAGGGGGTGACAAGAAACTTCTACCCTGGTGACACACTACCACTTTGGCACGAGGAGTTGGAACCTCAAAACTCATTATTGGATATACTGAACGCATCCAGTCCAGAACCAATGAACATATGATCAGGAGGGCTGCACCCCTTGAATAGTATCGAGCTGCACTTAGTAAATCATGATTAATCTTTTGTGCATGCTCCTCCAAATCTCATGTTTGTTTATGATATGTTTGGGAAGTATGTGTTGATTCTCTCCGCAGGGGATTCAATTAAATTTGAGCCTTAGCTTTTTCTACTGGCCTTATTTATATATTTAAGTAGCTCAAGTATTTTAAAACTTGGTTTAAATTAACTTAAATTGATTGCTTTGGCAGTTGATATTAAATTTATTGAGCATTCATCAAATTAGGCATTTTTTTGCTCCAAATTTGCAATTTTCAGTTGACATAATTAAAATATATATATATATATGGGATGTGTTTGATTAATTAATTATATATTTCTTTAAATTAGACTATTAATTAGAGTTAGTTTTATAATTTAAAAATCAGGTATATATATTTATAATTAAGTAACTATATAATTGAATATACAAAATAGATGAATTTATCATATTAACCCAATAAAATTATGTTCTTTATCTCTAATGTATTTTCCTTGAAGATGGATTCCAACAGTCTTTCAAATGTACATGTTCTTGCTTAATTTTTCCTTTAAGGTATTGTTTAGTAAAATTTATATCTGCGAGTCAGTCAACCCTTTATTTTTAATCGATGAATAAAAAACGAAAAGTCATTGTTATGACCAAGTCATTAATTTCTTTTACAAGTAATAAACATGATAAACTTGAGCAGAAAACAAGTTACAGCTATACATACATATATATATATATATATATAAAATAAGATAGCTTGAGCAACAAAATTGTTATGGCCAAACATACATAAACGAGCTTTCTAATTAAATGTCAAACTATTTAAAATAATAATTAGTCTGTGTAAGAAAAATTAAACCCAGTAAATA
Source organism: Carica papaya (assembly GCF_054855325.1). Taxonomy (NCBI): domain Eukaryota; kingdom Viridiplantae; phylum Streptophyta; class Magnoliopsida; order Brassicales; family Caricaceae; genus Carica; species Carica papaya. Next base: position 20,118,330 of record NC_142315.1, read on the forward strand.
AAATAAAATTTTGATTTAAAAATTTCAGGAGGTACAATTGGGTTTGAAAGGGGCAGGCAACACGCTCTACTTATAGTTTTCGCGTTCGGCAATCTGAAACTCCAACTCCCATCGACGACGATGGGGACAAGTGCATTACACAATGTATTCGTCTATGGCAGCCTCTTAGCTGACGACGTCGTACGAGTTCTCTTGAAGCGAGTCCCTCAATCTTCCTCCGCCATCCTTAACGGCTAGTTCGTCTCTCTCTCTCTCTCTCTCTGTAATTTCTAGTATTCAATTTTCATTCGTTTATCAATTTAGTCTTGATCGCCAGTTATTGTAAACTCTCTAAATCCGATTTCTTTTATTTTTTTTTGTATGAGATTTCTTAATACCCGTTATCACTCTCGGGAATCCATCGTGGTTCTTCATTTCTTTCTCCATTTTCCAAATTCTATGGAATTTTATTTTGCCTTGTCTTTCAACTGAAATTTATCCAAGCTTCTGCTTGTTGTGTTCGTTTCTCAGTTGGTTAATTGTTTTTTTGTAAAAAAAAATAATAATTCGATTGATCGCGCTTGCTAATTGAGAGCGGAGTTGCAGTCACAGGTTTAGCATCAAAGGACGTGTTTATCCCGCTATTCTTCCCGTCGAAAGCAAGAAAGTTACTGGCAAGGTCTCTATCCTGTTATTCTCATTTATTTTCCCTACTGATGTTGTAATTCACCAACTATTTGTAGCAGCAAAGTGGAGCATATCAAGAAAACCATGGTGCCAACCTTAAGTACCGATAATTTAGACCATAAATTGGCATTGATATAAAGATGAGATTATGTATTAATCCATATGGAGTTCTGCCATTGGAAAGCATGTGCGTCCCTACATCTGGAAATGCACAAATTTGTTCTTTGAATGATTTCCTAGAGAGAGTCATTGATCATGCCTATGCTGGCATATGCTGCATTCCCTTTATACAGCGAAATTAGAGACCATGATCATATAATTGTGCTAGTTTTCTTTTCTCGCAGGTCCTGTTGGGAATTACAGATCCTGAGTTATATATTTTGGATACATTTGAAGATGTAGAATATGAAAGAAAAACAATTGAAGTTTCTTTAACAGTGAGTTAATTTAACATCACTTTGTGAATTGGGTGTAGGCTTCAATTTCATGGGGATGGTTTAGCAATTTGTACTGAAACATATGAGGGTTTTTGGTCCATATAATGTTTTTTGACAAAACAAAAGAATTTGTCATTGTGTCTGCAGGATACTTCTGAGAAATTACTAGCTCACACCTATGTATGGAGTAACACGAATGATCCAAAATTATATGGAGAGTGGGATTTTGAGGTAAATTTATCATTTCCCTGTAATGAGCAGCTTGAAGTTCATAACATAGAACAAACTTTAACAGCTTCGTTGGAAGTCAATAGGAGGAAGGGACGGGATTTTGGGGGTGTGGGAGGGGGTTGTTTCTTGTTAGTAAACAATAAGTTGTTCTGTTGTGGCTTCAGAAGGGCTTATCCTGCCTTATGAGCTCTACCAGGTAGAGTGCGCGTCCGTGAAACTAAAATTTTGTTCTGTTTGCACTTTGCACTGAATGGGAGAAGGAAGAGAGATAGAGATTAATTTCTTTTCTCCTAATTCCAATTTCTAGGTAGTGGCTTGCCTTCTTTTTTTTTTTTTTTCTTTCATTTCAGACACTAGTATAGTATGTCTTTAAATCTTTCTCTGCAAAATCTCTTTTTGGAGGACTTTTCATAATGCTATCTTGAAGCTTTAAAGCCTCTTCATTAGTATTCTTTTCATTTCAATTACTGAACTATTCTTTCATCTGGAACCATTGCATCAGCAGGCCGTGAGCAGCCAAAAAATTGAGTGATACTTGATCTTTTCTACCCGATAACCTTTCAATGGTAGGCATTTGGGTTGCTGATCTTTGCTTATCTAGCACTCCTTATGGGGGGGGGGGGTGATGGATTTTGAAGGAATGGAGAATAATACCCATGGAAAATTTTAGCAACATGATTGTTCCATTCCATTCCAGACATTGAATAAATAACCCATCACCCTTATTTGACACTCCTCGTTGTTTTCCTACTTTGAAGGAATGGAGAGGAGCTCACATGGAAGATTTTGTGAAGATGACAAGCGGTTTTATGGAAGAACTGGAGCTGCCTGAAGCAAAGCCGAGAGTGTCCACATATGAAATCTTTTATCAGCAAGATGCTGGAGATCATCAAAAGTCTTGATGCTTTCTTCCATTTTATTTCTGAAATACGGAAATTAGCTTGCGCACATCAGTGCCATTTGGTTGTTTTCTACCTTTATATATTTGTAAGCGCATGTAAGACTTATAAGCTCTTTAAAATAAGTGAAAATGTGTTTATCTTAAATGTATTTGTAGTCAATAATCTTGAAGTAAATAGCTGAATTTTTGGAAAAAATAATACGTGTAAGTTAAAAAATTAATAAACTGATTAAATGGATGTTTCAAATAATATAAAATTTTAATTTATATGAAACGAATATGTTTTGTTCTCAAATTCGTTGTTAAATGTTTTGATGAAATAATCATTTTTTAGAAGAATTTTTAAAACAAAAAATTCAAAGTATTTTTGGCAAAAACAGAATCAAAATCTACTTTTAAAAAGATAAGTTAAGTTTTTATTAAATTTACACTTCAAATGTCAAATTTCATTCTCATCAAACACAAAATTTTTACTATTTTAAGGTGATAGTACTTTATAAAATTATTTATACAAAACACTAATCAAATTTTGACTAAAATCACTTTAATTGAACAATTATGTCTAACCGCACTTTTAAAACTCCTCTACAAGTTACAGCAGTACCAAAACACCTACCAAAATAAACACAAATGCAACTTTTATATTTCTAGCAAATCAGATTACATAACAACTTAGAATTACTAAAACCAAACAGCCTAAACTATCTTTTTTTTAAGGAACAGCTCGCTCCTGAGGATGTTGAAATTGGGTGCCATCATCAATTTTTAGTGGTTTACAGGTCTGTTTTGTCATTGAAATAAGCAAATGCATAATTCTATTCTTTCAAAACGTTTTATTGAACTTGAATTGTCCGTACATAATTTAGCACTCAAATTTTTATCCCTAACATTCTCCAGCAGACGTGAGTCTGTGGAAGCTTCAAATATGAGAACACATTACTTAACTTGGTTAAGAGACATCCGACGGCAAATTCTCAAATGCCCAAATTTTCCAGCACCCGGTGATGAACCCTCAAAAATAAGTGGCAAATAGCCCGTTGCACCTTTGTATCTCTGCTGAATCTGGATATTCATTTTGGCAAATAGTTAAGAAAAGGTGTTGAAAACTTGAAGTATTAAGATTCTTCCATTTATGCAATGTCAAATAAGGTATTCAAGTTATCAGCTCCAAATAACCATGAAGAGAAGATGATGAAGCCATTCTTTGGCTAATAACCATATGGGGAGAAAGTGTTACCCAGTCAGTAAGGCCTGTTATTATATGCATTAATATCCGAAGGGCAGATTTTATTTCTCAAGGCAGCCTACTATAGAGGTTCTAAAATTCGTATTATTCTTTTAGACATTTTAGCCAAGAAGTTATAAATGCTCCGATGACATAATTGTTTTGGCAGATAAAGGTTAAACATTACCTCAAGAATTTGTTGGCTGCTCCTTAGACAGTTTCTGCCAATCACACAGACTGTTCCACCAGACCCACCACCTGTTATTTTAGCTCCATAAAATGTCCCATCCTCAGATCTAGATGATCTGGTGTGCTGCATTTCCTGTACCAACCGTACAAGCCGATCCGTCCCGTCTGAGCCAAGCCCACAAGCGCTATAGCTGTAATGACACTGCAAACCATGATCTCGGTCAAGAGCAATATCTTACCTTAAATTTCATTCATGTGCTCACAAAATGATACCCTCTTTTAGTACGATTTATGAATAAATTATCTTGAAAAATTATTAGTGGGTAACAAGTCTTCCATTTGTAGCACATTACAACCATCAATGTATCTACCGTGGGATATGTATCCTGTTACCTAGATCTTGATAAATCTATTTTATACGTGTTCTACTGTGAAACACCATTTTGCAAAGTATCAGTAAGATATGTGCATAATATGCATGATAAGAAACAAAGGAACAATAAACAATTAGAGACTGATTCAATGATAAAAAAAACCGGTCCTCAGGAAAAAGAAGAAAAGAAATCTGTAAGCCTACCTGATAAAGTAGCTCTCCAAGGGCTGTAAGCTGCTCTTCTGAACTAGCAGATGTTAGCAGTGCTTTAAAGGCCTATAAATAAGTAATAACCTTAGTTAGCTGATTAAAAAGGAAAAAGAAAAGATTAAAGTACATCCGAGTGAAAGGAATGCCTGGAAAAGGTACAGCAAAGACATCATTTAAAGAGTTCAGGTATAATAAGCAACCTCATAGGGCATTTATCAGGCACAACCAACCAGAAGAAAACCACTCTTTTCTACTTGGACAATTAATGCCGGCATGCAACCCAAGTACACAAGTGTAATGCACAGGCAATAAAGAAAAAAATGCATGACTACCATAAAAGAGGTGAAAAGGTTGAACAGCATGGAGGGCAAGGATCTTGAGTCTTCTGTGCTTTATTTTTTTTCCTTCAAGATCTGGCAACAATCTCTTATATGTGAAAAATGCATATCTTTTTCCTGACTATCAGATAAGCCGTCAAAATTAAATTAATTACAGACCTTGACCCGGAAATTTTCATATATAGGATGTCTAGCAGATGCTCTCACTCCATATGAACGCTTGCTATCAATAACTGTGACTGGATCATTATGATCAACATATTTCTCCAAAAATGCCTCTCCAAGCATGGAGTCAGGAAGCATCTTGGCATAAACAGCTTCATACCTGTTTTGTAACAAATGGAAGAAAAAGAATATGAATATGAATATTCAATGCACGAAAGCACTAATTAATTGCTATGGTTCAACCTCACAAGAATTTCCATAATTTCAAAACATGAAAACAAATTCAATTGGTTTCAAGAATGTGCATGTCACGAGGTTAACAAAATAAGACAAGAGACAAATAACCAGAACATCAGAGTTTTAATTTAAAAAATCTACACATTCCCTCCTTCATTGCCACTTCCCAAGAAGAAAAAATATCCAAGACCTAGATAAGGCATCTACCTGTGAGGTGACAAGTTGCACAAGCAATCTAAGGAAGCTTCAGCTTCGAGGAGTTCAACACTATTATCCTCCAATTCATCAGGAATTATTCCATTAGCACTAGATAATGATGAAGACAAAATCAGAGATGCTGTAGACTTTATCATCTTTCGGCCCATGAAGGCTCCTATTCTGACAGATCCATAGTCTGCACCTCCAACACTACCCGAAAAAGTGCCATAAAAAGAACAGAAGATAAATAATCTTTGCTTTAGGAAAACAACAAAAGGGTCTGTCATAAAACAAAAGTAGGATACTCTTATAAAGGATGTTACAACCTCTTATAAGTTACAAACAAAGAGTGAGATGATACAAGAAGAAATCTTTAAAGGCGAACTCAGAAGACAAAATACAGATACAAATTAAGTGAAAGAAAAAGACAGATCATAATCAAATTTTGCATACTGTTCTCTCATTGATCTGCACATGTTTAAGCATACTATAGTCATCCATAAAAAATGATAATACTACAGCATTAACATATTTGCAACAGGCTAAGAGATATCAGAATGAAAGCAGGAAATGTGCATGAATAGACCTGATACCTGTGCCTTATTCCAGAATCAATTCCCCAAAAGCGGATATGGTTAGGAATTTCTACAAGCCCAACAACCTCAGCCGGCTACATAAACAAAAGGCAAAAGTTACCATTATTTCTTATGAAGAAAAGTTACATTCTAAATCAGATGTAGATGCTATTAGAAATCCTGATGTAATACTTGCCTGGCAAATCATTGCAAGAAGTTTGTTTGCTTCTCCACAAGCTGAAGTCATCTGGTCCATCACACCACATGGAGCTCCAACAATGTGATTCTCCACCTAGTAAACAACTAGAAAAATCAGTTATGCCGCTTGTTTGTCTAGTAGGATCTAGGAAACTGATGGTGATCAGAAGGCTGAGATTATATGCAACCTTTTGGCACAGCAAAGCAATCTCTCTTGGATCAATACTTAAACCTGCATAAGATAGATGAAGAAAGGAATCAACTAGTTATCTGGAATAGAATAGTCATTACTTCACAGAAGAATTAAATAACCTCCATGGTAAAATAAAGTTCATAGTAGCCCTTAATGACAAACAATAAGTTCATCGTATGTCTTTGTTGCCCCATTCACACTGTAAATTTTCCACATTGATAAAGATATTAGGTGCTCACATCCATTCATGAAGTTTTTTGCTTTCAACCCACAAAGACTCCAGAAATTCTAACCATTCCATGTGATAATCACTTGGTTATTATATACATACCAAACTGATGATAAAATTGAGTTCTACCTCAATGCATCAGTTCCCGGTTGATTTTTAACAGTCAGAGGGATGACTTACCATGAGCAGCAACTGCAGCAAACATGCTTGCAACCTCCACAGATGCAGAAGAAGATACACCTTTGCCTTCTGGGACGGCAGAAGAAACCTGAAGATCCACAACATAAACACTTAATACCTTTAACACTAGCAGTCACCTGATTCCAATTAAATGGAGAGGTATCAATCAAGAACTGTCGGGTTTTAGATAACCTTGTCACATTGTGACACAAATATGAATTTCACAAAGAGGTAGAGTAACCAATACAAGAAAATACAAAAACTGATGAAGATTGAAAGGAGTAAAAATTTTTTTACAAACAAAGTACAGCATGGAGCTGAATGAATTTGAGGTCCTATTCCTTCTCACTATACCACAACTATGCCCTACAATTAGTATATTCATTTTCTCTTCTATCATTGCAATACAAATTTTCTACATATACAACATTTCATGCACATTCCAGGTCAACTTGCTGTTGTGAGCTCACAGACAACATATTTATAACTTAAAAACAATAGGATGGTTAGATGAATAAGAGAAAGTGATGTATATATTCATTTTTCTCAATATAAGAGGACCCATACCAACATGCTAATACTATCATTAAAGCGTACACCTAGCTCTGTCATCAAAACTAGAATTGTGCCTGCAACATATGCCGCCCACCTGAAAGAAAAATCATAAAATTAGCAACAGAAAGTATATAAAAATAAATCAGACAAGAAAGAGATGCTCACTTTTGAGACGGATCCTGTGCAAAGTATTTCTTCGCCTTCTCATATGATATTGGCTTGTCCCCATCCATAAAATCAGATAAATCCATGTCGAACGTAGGACCACGATTGCTCAATTCTGACCCATATGATACCTGAAGCAACCAGAATATAAATAACAGAAGATGCTGACAAGAGGACAAATAATAACTAAATGCATCAACAGGATTCTTTTTCTGCTACTCTCTGATATATGCGGTAGTCCCATGATGCTTATCATCCCATACTTCAACCAAAACTTTTACAAAGGGACGGTGCCATGAACAAAGCAGGTCTATTTTGCATTTAACTGAACATCCCTGCTTGAATCCTCTGGATGCAAACTAGAAACATCATCTTCTTTCTGAATCAAAATCTTTTCCATAGTGTTCAGAACATTTTGCAAGTTAGATACATACAATTTGTAGAACAGGTGTTGATCCCTGTCCCTTTGTCTGTTGCCGAGCTTGGGCATGTTTCCAAAGCCTATGCTTACTTGGATGATTCCTTTGTACAGCTACATGGCAGGCTTCTCTTATAGGCATCTGCAGGAAGAGGAGAAAAGTCTATAAAAAGAAAATAAATAGATGAAACTTAAATAGATTATATAAAAAAATGATAAACTAATAAAACAAGATAATTTTGAGACAATCAGTTAATAAAGAGAACGTAAATGAGATGATCAAAATCTACGATAAATTGAAAAGGACTCCTGGACCTTGAAAAGACAGCTCAAGCTTTTTGTCCTAATGGTATTAAAGCCTAACAACTGACTCTCATGAAGGAAAGATTTAGATTCTAAATTAAAATACTAGCAAGTGAAGTTCGACCTCTTATGGTACTGCATTGAAACAAACAAATCGTGAATCTTATAAGTTAGCAAGGATTCCTAGACTTGAACTGACCACTTATGTATTTCAAATCAATAAGTTTATCATGGCAGAAGTACAACGGCAACAATTTTGGGATTTAAAATTGAAAAAATATTGGCTGACTGTTTTGACAAAATGGAAAGTAACTTGAAAAGAGAATTAAAAAAGCTCGACAACTAATAGAATTGCAAGAATTTCATCTGTGTGTCCAAACAAAAAAAAATATAGGAGAGAAAGGAGATATAGTATCACCATAACTAGAAATACCATGCTCTCCCTATATATATATATATAAAGAGAGAGAGAGAGATAGGGGTTGTTAGAGCATGGGAAAGGAGAAGCTTAAAACCACTTAAAAATCAGTGGCTACGACTCTTTCTTCCTACAACATTTGAAAGGGATCACTGCACCAATAGATGTTAGGATACTGCATATTCCTGTTAACTTTGGACACCACACAATTTTACTTTGTTTAGGAGGAAAAAGAATAATGATTAGCAATTAAGACACTAGAAGCCTATGAAGACAAATTGTCAGAACAAGCAAAAGTTAATTCAAACCTGCAAAACAAGGCTTCCTGAATAATCAGCAATGCCTCCCATTACATCCAATCTTCCAGGCGCTCTAGCCACAAAAATTTCTTCCTGCAGAAAGTGTAAAAGCCCTTTCATTCACATTTGCAAAAAATGGGTCATAGGGCTGGAAAGAGAATCGACCAATTCAGTGTAGATGAAATTACCTCCCAATTAAAGAGGCCGGCAGCAGCCTTGCGCTCACGCATGTGACGCTTCTCGGTATTCTTTCCAGAATCATATATACTATCCAATTCTGCCAAGCTCTTTAGAAAACTCATTGTGTCAGAAAGACCTTGAAGATCTCCATGAAGAATCTCAAAGTCCTCAGTGCATCTACAAAAAAGAAACAAAATGATGTTATAAAAAGGAAAAGATAAATATTTTATCATCATAGTTATGAATACATAAGAAAATAGAACGTACGAACTCATCAATGAGTTGCTTTCACTTGTTTGATCAGTTGGTGATCCGGTACATAGACCAAGCTCATTTTCAGCATTTGCATACCATTCAGGAATGCTAAGATCTCTTCCAGGAGCCCTTTGTAGTTGATATCCAAGAACTATGGCATCCCGTAATCTTCTTGCTCCACTAAACTGCAATACATAAGATTGAAGTCAGTCACAAAATTTAGTAGCCAATATATACTTGTTCTATGTTTTCTCTAGCAATAAGTTTTGAAATTGTTTTTCATAGGCATCTACATATTGGTAGTGAAAAATATATTTTTCTGGCAACAACTTTTGAAATTGATTTGCAATGGGCATCTACATATTGGTGGTGAACAATAAATTTTTTCTAGCAATAAGTTTTTAAATTGTTTTTCATCGGCATCTGTAGATTGGTAGTGAATAATATAGAAAAAAACAGATAAAGTGATGCAATCGGTAAACATTGGACTGATTTTAAAAAATGTGTTTCTGCTACCCAAAGAACAATAGAAAACATAGTGTATACTTATTAAAATGCTTAAATACATTTTTGGCCCCTATATTTTTTCTTTTGTTTGAGTTAGTTCTTGTCCTAATTTTATATTAAATAATACCTTATATTTTCAAAAAAATGTTCAAATTAATCCATTTCTATCAGTTTCTGTTAAACTCCATTAACACCTACACCATGTATCAACGAACTTGACACATGACATCATTTGGTGGATTACTTTTCTACATTAGATGTCACGTTAGTGGTATCATTTGGTTAGTTACTTTTCTATGTCACATACCACGCAGCATATAACGCGCATTTGACTAGGAAAATTTTTTAAATCTAGACTGGCCTGCATGGTTCAAAAATAAAAAAACTGAACCAGTCATAAAAACTAAATCCCTAAATCCCGAATCTCTCCCCCTCTCCCATCTCTGTTGAAGCCTCCTTGTCCATCAAACATTTTCTTCCTCATCTCTATTGACAGTGTTGTTTCAGGCAATTTTCCGTCATCATTCTAGTATTCAGAGCATAGCTGCTTCATCATCGGTCTTCTTCTTCCAGTCCTCCCTCATCTTTTCAATTGGATTATAATCAATTTTTGACAGAATACTGAACTATGCATATCAATTAATTACTCAAAATAATAACAAATCTAACTAGTACATAACAGAGTTATTTAAACAACAGAATTTTAACTCAAAGGAACATGTTAAGTTATCAAATATGTTGAAACTTGTGGTTAGATAATAATATGGAGTTATATCTTTTATACAAAGGCAAGAAGATAATTTAGGAATTATGAGAAATATATAAATTCTGATATATTAAAAGTTTGACTTTGTGATTCTTTGGAACAGATTAGTCTCATCAAAACGAAAGAAAAATCTTTGCTGTCTGTTATGTTTTGATCTGCGCCAAGCATTTTTTTATGGCCACCAAATCTAGATGATATAATGGGTACTAGACGATAGGGTCATGTACCTTATCTGATGCACAATTCCTTCCAATAGCGGTCTCCTGCAAGATGTGACCTGCCACCTATAATCATACCATCATATCAGGAACAAGTAAATTCATGTCAAAACAATACAATTGCTAGTGTTTGACACACTTCAAATACAAAAAACTAAGTAATACATTAAAAACAAATAACATGCATCAATAAAAGACTAAAACTTTACTTACTAAATCCTCCACTCCCCCAACCAAAAACAAAAAGAAAAGAAATACAATAGTGAAGAAACGAAACATAAGATTAGAACAATATTGCCATAATGCTTGGTCGTAAAATGTGTACTGTCAATGTTACAGAGATGTAATTTGTTCTTAAATATACACTCATCAAGGCTTCTAATCATGAGAACAGCTTGAAAGTGGATGTAAACATGAGAACAGCTTTAAAGTGGATGCAAATTCAACAATAATTTCTTCCTTTATATCCAGGAGCTTTCAGACTTGACTTCACTTTTTTTCTAGGAATTTTTTTTTATTTTTTCTAAAAAGCTTCTGTGAAGCAATAATTAACATGTTTTGCAGAGAATCAGCGAAGTTCAGTATCAAAACCGTAAAATAATTTACTCCAATAATCGTTTATATGTGAGAACTCAAATAGTCAATGTGATTCCATTGCTGCCTATGATAATTTACAAATTTCTAAAAGAGAACTGATGTTACATGCAACACGACCCTGTGGTACATAAAAGTGCAATAGAATCATGAGAATACAATTTGAAAAGCATAAAACTGCAGGAAAGGAAAGCCTACCTCACCACCATTGATGCCACCTTCATAGCACGGTCTCAAACTAACTGCACGTTCAAGGTAAGGTTTCCAGTGACCCATTAACAAGTCTCTCCTGATCATCTCAACACCACATTGATAATACTACAAAAGAAATTAAAGTCCCAGTGCTTGATAATCATGTGATATAGGCACATAGAACAAGGTTAGACAGGAAACATTAAACTAGTTGTACCTCAAGCATATTTCTAAGGAATGGTTCTTCATTGAAATAGTCTCTGCGGACAAAGACAAACGGCGTCTTATAAGCCAGGGCTTCACTGACAGTGCCGTAACCAATTTTTCCTGAAATCATGAAGATTCTATTTAATGTTATTCCAATATATATAATTTTATTCAGCCACCAACAAGATTTTCACTGACCCAGCATACAGTCAGATGCAGCTATAAGATCAGGTGTGTAAGCATCCTTTGCAAGCTTAATGAAATTAGGTGGCAGCTCCTGAGTATCAGAAGCCCCACAAACCTGAATCATTGAATAAAATGCAATATAGGCACACTATTCACAACATTAACAGTACAGAATAAACATAAAAAGAACATGCTGGAAAAGGTACCAGGCACAGCCAACCAAGTGGTAAGCACTCTTCCTTCAGCTTCCAGCCCGAAGGCTAATTACAAAAAAAAGAGTACAGAGGTAAAATGAGAATCAGAAAACAAAGTTAGCTAAAGTTTATGTAACAAAGTCATTAATGCATTTCTTTTTTGAAAATAAGTAAATAATTATAAAAGGAAGAAATATCGTGTATGTACCAGAAAATCAGGTCCATTATAAAGAATATTAGATTATTCAATGGGCTTTTCATGAAATACCAGAACCATCAGAAGTTGTTAAACATACAGCATCAAGACAACTTATTTATCGTAAAAGCAAGGAGGGAGAAAAGAGAATGAGAGAGAGAGAGAGAGAGAGAAATTAATTCACTGGTTTATATTCCTCCAGTAAATGTTACAATTCAAGGGAAAGTTTTGGAGGCAGAACTTGTGGTGTTGACTGGGTTGCCTTGTTAAGAAGAGTTTAAGATGTTAAGTATCCTAGTTCTTGTTCTGGATGACCATTGTATCATAAACTTTGTCCATATGTATACCGCTTTTGTTATGGAATGGATGTATGTACACTATTGTATTTTGTGACCTAGTTTGCAAACACTTTGTCTACACTGCTTATTTATATTTATATAAATAAGTTTTTAGTTCAGAGTCTAGTTTGTTAGTTGCATTCCAAGTCAAAATCTTGATTTTGGATCTGAAATGGTACATAGAAACAAAACCAATCTTTCCTCTAAGTAAACAACAATTAAAGAAAATTATTTAATTAGGACTTAAACCTGTCCACCAAAGTTAAGAATAACCAGCTTCACATCATCCCCAATTGAAAGCTCCTTCCTAACCTAAAGCCAAAAAAGGAAATTGAACAATTTCATTTGATATCTAGACAATGAGTTGAATCATACGAGGGCATCAATAAAGCACTGTAGAAAAACCTCATTGCGGGACTTGTGTAACCTCCTCACAACAAGTGGTATATCAATAACATCACGGAAAGCAGGCACTACAAAAATAAAGAAAATTTCATGCTTCATGGTAAAGATTCCTCAGTGAAAAGAGAATGAAAACAAAGTGGGAAGCTATAATGGAGTCAAGGGGTTGTGCAATAAAGAACATACTTGGGCAATAACCTGGGAGACGGATGAGGAACTCACAATGAGAATAATCTTCTGCTATCTGTCTCAAAATTTTAAAAATAACAAAAAAAAGCGTTAACTTTAGACTGCTTGCCATGAGGCCATTAACAAACACAAAGTAAAACCTTGAACCAGATAGAAACGAAGGTGCAAGGACGAAAAGAAACTATGCAATAAGGACTTCGTAATTAGAAATAAAATTAATGTGTAAATTGCAAAGTGTCCTTGCTGAGATGTAAAACCATTAATAACCCCTTGAAACTATAAAAAAACAATTTCAGGGGAAACTTTAGTTCACCTGCCAAACTATGGACCGATGATGATTCCCAGCAGCCATTACGTATTCAGCATAGATGAAGTCCCAACTACAATTATATGTACATACAAGAAAAATGGTCCAATTTTTCTTGTGAAGGTGAGAAGAATATCAAGACTTTGATTAGCAAGCTTAGCTATCCAGTTGCTATAACCATTGTCAAGTGATAATGAGACAGATTAACATGTGAATCATAAGTTTAAATAAGAAACAACTAGTAATCATGGAAGTCGGTATCAGGTACTTTCAAACTTAACCCAACAAAAAACAGAGAAACAGTCTAAAGCAAACAGCAGGACTTGCAAGAAGATCAAGTGGATGGAGGGCAAGTAAGAACACAGTACCTGAAATTGGTGACACAAACTGAGCGAATGCCAGCATCAGCTGCTGCACGGCAAGCCACTGAGACGACATCAGAAACCTATTTTTATTCACAAAAAAGACTTCCTTTAATGGTAGAAAACTTAAACATAAATCCACTTCTAATTTAAGAATCTCTATTCCACTGAGATTTTGTGCTAAAAATGAGAAACTTGAAAATCCATTCCTAGACAAACCCCAAAATACTGCCAAATAGGTTTCAACTGAGGATTAAGGAAGCAAGAAGCATATAACTACCACTAAGTCAGCTTTGATGGAGTTCAGCCAGTTTATTTCTGCTTCCAAAATAGAAGTTCGAGGCACCACAGCTGTCTCTACATACTAACATGTCCAACATAGAAAGGAAAAATATGAGAGGTGCAATAAATAAACAACTAACAAGAACGGGAAAAGCCAACGACTCAGAAGAGCACTTACATTGAACAAAAAAGAACAGACAATGATTTTCCCAACAAGAATAAACCGTAACAAATGATGGTAATGGAGGCACTTGCTTGTTAACAGTCATAAGAAATATCAAGTGAAGATGATCGCATTAGACGTACCTTCTCCAGAGAAGCAAGGCGATCAACAGTCAATGCATCTGCCTGAACAGCTCCGCAGTCTAGAAGAACCTGATAATCCGGGAGAGGATAATTTTATTACACAGAACCTTTCATCTTGATTGTTTCTTGGGCATAATCATATTGTAGTTCGTATACTACTGTTTCACTTGGTCCAAGACTAAAAATAGAAATGTAGTTAATGGCTACTATTTATAAATGGTACTTCATCGTATTACAGTATCGTTACTACTACTAATAACAGAGAACAAACAAGGGGCGATCAAGATTGTATTCCGAAGTTACTTTGCGAATGAAAAGTCGAGGAGAATCGATTTCGGAAGTGAAGACAAAGTCAGGTGCACCCGTGACCACATGAACGTCATGCCCCGCCGCAATCAGGTGCCGAACGACCTAATTACCCAATTAAATCATGAACATGAATTAATCAATCATATAAATTCCCATCAAATCATCATCATCATCATGACCAAACCAGGCTAAAATCAAACGAATAATTGAAACTAACCGCATTTAGAATCAACGGGAAACGAGAAAAAGAAGAGAAAAAAAAAAGCATATTCACCAGGAGACGAATATAATCATCATAAAACAAATCAAACATAATAGTAATGACCTTACAAATCTCGAAACGTAATTCCTAGCAAGAAGAAAAAAGAAGAAACCAAAAAAAAGAAAGTGAGAAAGAAGTGGAAAGAAGAAAACCTCAACGACACGAGTAGCGTGGCCAAAACCATGGCCAGTAACATAGTAAGCAAAGACCAGGTGCTTCCTTGACGCTGATACTCCGTCACTCTCCTGTATCCTCATTTTCTTACTTGTTTCAATACTCTGAACGTCACAAAGGCTGTTATACGTATATCGATACTGATGAGGGAGAGGAAATACTTAGATTGAAAAGACTAGTGAAAACCCCAAGGCTATCTATGATTTCGCTGTCTAATCCGTATCACTGTAAATACATTCATGTAGAGAGAGAAAACTCTTGAGGGAGGTGGAAGATAGAAAGATGATGACGGAAGTTTTTATTTCTTTCTTTTCTCTGGCAGTCTTTTTCAAGTCGTCCCTAGCGGGGAAGATCTGACGTCTTCTGCTCCGAGTTTGTTGCAAATTGCCTCCCGCTTTACGTAATTCAAATCCAGTTAATGAAGTTTTTGTGGGAAAAATGCCCGTCTATGAATCAGGCGTTATCACTGCAGTGTTTGAATGATTTGGAAGGGGAGCAGAGAGAATTGTGGTGATTTACTTAAAAAGAAATCAATTATTAACAGAAATAGGTAATTTATTATCAAGAGAAGAAAAGAAAACTTGTCAATTTTTCATTTTTAATTACCTTTTTTCTTTTTGAATTTTATATAAAAAATAAGATTCAAAATTTGACAAAAAGAATTTATTTCAATTAAGAAAATGAGAAAAATCAGAGGATGAATTTCTTTTTATTTTTATATTTTATTTTAATCTATGAAATTTCATTTTAAACCAATAAAATACATAGATATTATTTATTATATCACTGTTAGAATTTTAATTTATAAATTAAATTCAAACTTATATTTAATATAATAAAATGTATAAGATATTATTGTCACGCAAACTTTATTCATATCCCAATTGATCAAATTGGGATTTATTTATTTTATGGAGTCTGTTTTAATAATGTTTTAAGTTATTTTTGTTTGATCATTTTAATATTTTAAATAATAATATTATTAAAAATAATAGTTTTTTTTTATAAAAAATAAATAAGTTAAATTTTTGTCCTATTAACATCATTAGAGGTTTTTTTAACTGATGTTATAAAAATATATATTACTAGTTTTTAAACTCAGTAATATATATATGTATATGGATATAATTTCAACTTAAAAATTGATTAAATATAAAAATAAAAATTTTCTTTAAGTTCGAAAATAAAAGAAAGGGTAGCTGTTTTTGTTACTAACTACGATATAATATAATCAAATCAAATTAAATTAAAGTTTTATTTTTTCATATTTTAATTTTATTGAAAGATTTTCATAAATTTATTAAAATGAAGCAAATGCAAACAAATAAATTTTGTTTACTGTAAATCTTTATACTACTAAATTATTAAGATTATGTTTTCTCAATTTTATTTTTATTTAAAACAAGATGAAACGGATGAACTATTTTATTATTATAAATAATACAAATACTTTTTTATATTCCTATTTTATATAATAGTTAACACTATTTTATTCAAACAAACCGTATGATTGGTAAAATTTAATAAAATAAATACAAAAAAGAAAATCATTCTCATAATTTTATATAATGATTTTTATATATTTCTTTTTTAAAAAAATATAATAGTAGGTAAGAAAAATTTAATGTTTTAAATGGAATGGAGGTAATTCTTCCCATTCTTCCATTTCCTTTGGCAAGTCTCATTCTTTAGGTCAAAAGTGAGAGAGTGAGCATTCCATCATTTCCTTCCTTTCATCGTGTCATTATCCTTCTTAATAATCTTATTACATTATTTTATAAGAATAATTATTTTTTCGTTCAGTACATATTTCTCAGTAAATTTTTATCATATTGAGAATTAACTTTAAATTTTTTTAATGTATAATTTAAATAGTACATATATATCAGAGTAAAAATTTAAATTTTTTTTGTTAAAAAATAGTAAGTATATTAAAGATAAATATCACAGAGATGATCTCAAAATTCATTATTATAGCTTTATAAAATAATTTAATATTAAAAAAACTTATAGTTTTAATTTTAGATAGTAATAAAAATAAATTTTTCTATATGAATTATATTATTAACTAATTTTTTAATTATTGTAACATATTTTTTAGAATGATAGATTTTTTTTTTTCCATTAAGATCATATAGTTTTTTTAAAAAAATATTTTTAGTTAAAAAATAATACTCTTTTTAGTCATTACATAAAGCTAAAATTCTGATACGTATTATTAACATTTAGGGTTTTCAAGCACAAGGACGTGTAATCTATCCATATTTTTTTCTTCTTTAACTATTAGGTATTTATAAGATAGAAAGGTAAATTAAGAAACTGGAAGAGGGCAAATTCGTGAATTTAGTCGTCGAGAAAGAGTTTCTCTTACTGGATCTCCCCTCTCAAGTCTCTATATATATGGCGCCGGAGCGATTCTTCCTGGCATGAATTAGGGTTTTGGAATGCGCCGCTCTCGAGATTTTTTCATTGTTGTAAACGGGTAGTATCTGCATCCATCTGATTTGATTGATTGTCATATGATTTGATGATGATAATTAAAACGAAGAAGGGGCTGGAGTTTGGCTCTTCGGCTGATAAAACACGGTGCCGTAGAGATGAATGCAGCTCCCGACACCAAATCTCTCAGTCTTGCCACCAGTATTCCCTAGAACTTTCATACGTATCTAGCGAATTTCTCTGGTGAGATTGATACATATTTCTGGTAAAAACTCTCTTGATTTGTCGTCGGCGGCCATTTCAATATGATTTTCATTTATTTTTGGTTTATAATTTCCTCAAGCTTCGAGTTGCTGAAATGGATTTGATAAATCGAGTAGTAATTCAGGCAGCCTTATTGCTACTACATGGCAATAGAGGTGTTTAACTGCTCGTACATTAGATAATGCTTTTGCTCTTCAGACTTGCTGACATTTGCTTGAGGCCGGTCTAGTAAGCCTAAGCACATTTTCTTCTACATCTAATATCATTCATTTTTAAATTCTTGATAAAGAAATGTAATGGGGGATCCCTCTGGTAGTTGGTGGGGCTGGAGAAATCAATCAGATTGCTCAGCAATTGATCTTAAATATGGAATGCGTGCAATAAAACGGGTTTCTTATTGAATAAAGTCATTCTGAAATGGAAAGAAAAATATAGGTGCATGGGTTATGATTCTTTTTAAAAGAGACGGTACTTAACTGTAAACGTTGTAAATTAAAAAAAAAAATGATTTATTATCTAAATCGTAAAAGAAAAAAAGTTTGAGTTTATATTTTTTATTGGGCAAATTAGAATGTCAACAGTATTATAAGAATATTATTTTTACATCTATTTATAAAAAAAATAAATAATAATTAAAATAAATAAATAAATATTATAGGAGTTAATTTCTACTAATACTTAGAGTAGGAGTTTGTTAAGTGATCTACTCATAATTTTGGATTTTAATTTTAATTTTTTTGATCTGAAATGGTTAATAAAAAAGTGAGATATAATAGTTTAGTAAGAATATCATATTGATTACTGATACATAAAATTAAAGATTGGTAAAAATTACAAAATAACTAATGAAATTTTTGATTTAAATAAATACATTTAATTTTAAAATGTATTAATCTATATTTATCATTACGAGTTTTTTCGAAGTTAACTTATGAAGATAAGTAATCAAAAGATATTTTAATTTTATGTATAAGATTAGTAATTCGTCATTTTTAATTTACTTACTGGGACTCGTAGGGTCCATACGGATATTCTTCTCCTCATGAATCCAATATCTCGATTTGACAATTAACTAGGTCGTTCTCATACTCCGTTCAGTAATTGGCACCAATATGTTATACCCTTGATACTCCATATGAGGTGAACCATCTTTCCCAAACATTTCTAGTAAAAAACTTCTTAACTTCGTTTCACTGAGATAATGTCCACAGTAGGGTTCTTTATGTATCAGGTTCGTCCATTATTTTCTAGGGCACTTAGTAAGTTTTCATATACATAGATTCTCATCGTCCAAACAACCACCAAACGTATATTACACATTCACAGATTAATTTAAACGATATCTAAGCAAAAAATATAATTTATATAATTGAATAACCAAGTAACCATATAACCAAATAATTTGTACAAGAGAACCTAAGTAAACCAGATAATCAAGAACACAATTTAAACTAATAATTTAATACACACAATGTAATAGTAAACATCGATTGTTGCCTGTTTACGCCGTTCGTCTACGTCAACATAGAGCGAGGAGAGTTGTCTGATCGTTGCTTGTTTAGGCCAATTGCGTGGGTGAATCTAGACCGTTCATCGTAATTGATCTCGGTTGTTCAATCGCATATAAAGAGAGAATGCATCTTAGTCGTCTGTGCGCGGGGGATGTGATCAGGACTGACGGATCGCCAAACACGCGGATTGCACGTATGGCCTCCCGCGTGGCACCGATGTCAGTGTGTTTTGCCACGCAATATGCTCTTATTCGCTGTGGTTGCTGACTGGCCGTCTCACTTGGCCAAATTTTCTTTTTTTACGATTTTACTCTAGTTTTCAAGTTTTTTTTCAAAAACACCCCATTTATTCAAAGTTTCACCCATTTTTTCCAAAATTATTTTCAATTTTGTCTCCATTTTATTTTTTCTCAATAATTTGAATAAAATTAAAAATTAAATTAAATTATTTATATAATTTTTATAAATAAAAAAAGATTATCCCAGGCCTATTTTCGGACCTAGGTATTACAACTCTCCATCATTTAAGAAAAATTTGGTCTCTCAAATTTGTCACATTCTCACTCAGTCAAACAAGTGGGGGTACTAGACTTTAAAGTCCGATTCTAGTTCCCAAGTGGCCTCTTCCTGAGTATGATTCTGTCATAGAACTTTGACGAAGAAAATTTATCTGTTGCAAAGTATTCTGCTCATTCGCTTTACAATGCCTACTGGTACCTCCTCATAAGATAGATCTTCCTGAAGTGAAAATGGCTCGTTCGATAGGATGTGTGAGGGGTCCAGATTGTACCTGCGTAGTATGGACACATGAAACATATTACGGACCCTAGATAGCTTTAGAGGTAGTGCTAGTCTATAGGCAGACCTACCAATCTTGTCTAAGATTTCAAATGACCTAATGAACCAGAGATTTAATTTTTTCCTCTTGCAAAACCTACTGATTCTCTTGAAAGAGGTGACCTTAAGAAACACTCGATTGCCTTTCTCAAATTCTAAATCCCTCATCCAGTGTCCGTATAACTCTCCTGCCCCCTCTGAGCTGTCTGGATGTTCTTTATGATTTTAACTACCTTGGTTGTAGTATCCTCTACAATATTCTGGCCAAATAATTTCCTACCATCCACTTCTTTCCAATAGATCGATGATCTACATAGTTGGGCATATAATACCTCATTCGGGGCCATGCCGATGCTTGCTTGATAGCTGTTATTGTAGGTAAACTTTATCAAAGTAGGTGATCATCCCAATGGCCCCCGAAATCTAGAACATAAGCTCGGAGCATATCCTCTAGTGTGTGAATTGTCTCATCTGATTGTTCGTCGGTTTGAAGGTAGAATGCAGTGCCAAAGGACAATTTCGTTCCCATGGCTTGCTAAAGACTAGACCAAAATCGAAAAGTGAACTTCGAGTCCCTGTTGGATACCACTGTCATCGAAACTCCATGTAACCTGACTATCTCCTGGATATAGATTCTTGCTAGCTTGTCTAAGGGATCAGTCATCTTGATAGCTAAGAAGTGAGAGGACTTGGTGAGCCAATTGACAATTACCAAATAACATCATTTCCTGAGTGTGCCTTAGGTAACTTTGTCACAAAATCCATTATAATATGTTCATATTTTACTCTAGGATCGGTAATAACTAAAGTAGACCGCTTAGGTGTTGATACTCTGCCTTAACCTGTTGACATACCAGAGATTTAGAGACAAAATCGGCTATCTCTCTTTTTATCCTGCTCCACCAAAACTGATGTCGTATACTCTAATATATCTTAGTACTTCTAGGATGTATGGTGAACTTTGAACTATGAGTCTCTATCATGATGTCCCTTTTTAGTTTACTGTCATTTAAAATACACACCATATCCTGACATCTGAGCAACCCATCTGCAGATACTCGGAATTCTGGATTTATTCTATGTTCTGCATTCTTCTTGAGAGCTGTTAGGGTGAAATCGGTAAATTGAGCTTCCTTTATTCTCTGAATCAATTGGGGTCGAATAGTTAGGTAGACCAAACATATAACTCTCTTAAGTCATGAAGTTGTATAAGTTATGCAATCCTTATTACCCTACATTCAGAAACCATTAAGTGAGCCAACATACTTGCATTTTTTCTACTAAGCACGTCGACTACCACATTGCCCTTACCTGGGTGATAAAAAATCTTGCAATCGTAGTCCTTGAGAAGCTCTATTCAATGCCTCTTATGCATGTTGAGATCTTTCTGTATAAATATATGCTTCAAGCTCTTATGGTTTGTATAAATCCCAAAAGTCTCCCCATATAAATAATGACACCAGGTCTTCAAGGTGTGGATAATGACAGCAAATTCTAAGTCGTGGGTAGGATAATTCTTCTCATGGCTCTTCAAGTGCTTTGACCCATAGGTTATAACATTCCCATGCTGCATTATAACACAACCCAACCACAGGTAGGAGGCATCACTATACACTATGTAACGGCCCCGGAAATTTAAAATGAAATATGTGTATTGAAAAATATTAAATGCGGAAGCGAAGTCAAAATTTCGATTAACATCCCTTACACTAAAACAAAAAACGTGATCAAAATATAAAAGATCAAACTAACTAAAAGAAAAACTCGAAAGTAAAAGCTATGAATATGACTATAGAGTCTTTAGGCGTCCCCTTCGTCGTCTTCCTGCGGAACGGGCTCGGAAACAATGTCTTCCTGATCTGAAATGATTAAATAAGGAATGAGCTACACTAGCCCAGTAAAGACATCACAATATCTCACCGTCACGGAGGTAAAGGTGGGTAGAAAACACAAAAAGACCAATGGAGCATAATTTACAACAAATCCTTTTATCAATAATAAAACCTTTAAATAAGCTTATCTCGGTGAAATTCATAAAAACAATATACGAAAGCAATAACATTATCATCATCATGAAATCATATAAACTGTATGACATAATACTTATCACGCCTTTTGTAATTCAATCATTACACAACATATTTTTCCTCTTTTACCAGCCTACTAGTATCCATGAGGATCCATAGGGGTCCCGCTACCTGTGAACCCTTAACACTTGTAATCAGATTCCAGGGCCGTCCCCATACCCTGTCCGGTATGGGCGCCAAAACTATAAACCTCAATACCCCGTCCGGTATGAGGGTGAAACGGGTCGTCCCCATACCCCGTCCGGTATGGGCGCCAAAACACATAGGGTCTCCATACCCCGTCCGGTATGAGATACCACAATCCCGGTAGGGTTCCCTACGGACCCGGTCCGTCTACCATCTCCTAGGATATCTAGTCAGGCTGATCACATTATACAATTATTAATTTACATAACCTTTCATTCCCCTTTTCCTCAGTCAGCATCATTAATTCACACACAAACAAGCAAAACAGTAATTTATGCCAAACAAGACAATATACAGCATCGGTTTCTCAGTCATTCAACCCATAATCAATAAAACAGTAAAATATGCACACGAAACTATGAAATGAAAACATCAGACCTCATACTGCATTTAAAACTGTAAAATAGGCCAAATAACAGTTAACCGACAAACACACTAGACTCGGGCTCTATTAGCGACCTTAAGCAATTTCACACATTCGTTAATTCAAGAAATACCGTTTTATCATTTTTGAACTTTAATACCGTGATAGGAAATAGGGTGAGGGGTCCTTACTCGTTTCGGGGTCCGAACACGACTCTGCGCCTACAGGCTGTCCCTAATTTTCCCTGAATTTTTCCCGGGGAACTAAAACGCACTACTGATACCTGCACGTGTTCCAAAAAATCCCAAATTAGACCCAGGGCCCCTTTCGGCCAATATCGCAATTCCGACACGGCGGCTCCGCCGTGCTCCGGTGACAGCGCCGCCGCAAGTGGCGGCAATTTGCCTCGGGTTGACCGTTTTCGGCTGTTTCTGGCCGAATTCGGCCACACTTACATCGGTCCCTGTGATAAAACAACCCTAGGGCCCTCGGGGGGCCAAAAAAATACGAAAAACCGAAGCTTACCGGCGGCGGTGCTCTCAGGTGCGGCGGCTCTCCGGCGAGGCTCGTGTTTTGGTGATTCGGCTCCGATCAACCTGTAGAGAAAAGAATGGTGATCACGGTGATATAAAAATTGCATCAAACGGAGGCCGGGAAGGACCTCATCGGAGGCAAAAACCGAGGAGGGATGCGTCGGCGCCGCTGGGTTTCGGCCGTGTTTTCCGGCTGTTTGGCCGGAATTTTGGCTCCGATTTGGCCACAGGGGAACTCAGCGTGGAAAAACGAGTCGGGGGTATGATATTTACCTCGATCGGCAGTCGAAAAACTCCCCGGTGCGGCGGCGGGTGGCGGCGGCCGGCTCCTCCGGCGTCTGGTTCGTCTTCTTCGACGAGGGCAGGCGGCTAGAGTTTTTGTGGTCAGGTGTGGGGGTTCTATTTATACCCTTTTGCCTTTTGATCTCAGCCGTCCATTTTGATTAAATATGGGCCGTCCGTTTTTGATTGAATCTGGGTCGTCCGTGCGATTGCATCTGGGCCGTCCGTGAGCATGCTTGATCTGGGCCGTCCGTGCGTGCGGGGACGCATCTGGGCCGTCCGATCGCGCGCACACGGATCGCCCACGTGGTCCGTTCCCTGGTCGACGTGGTCTTGCCACGCGGCAGATCCTGGTTGGCCAGGGCTGCTGACTGGGCCGCTGACGTGGCTGCTGACGTGGCGCTCTTTTTTTTTTTTAAATTAAACTTAATATATAAAATTAATAAAATAATAACAAAAATGCCCAAATTGTTTGGGCATTACACACTATGTATCCACCTACTTCACTCGGTAGAGCCAACACATGTACAGTAGTCAACTGCTTCTTAAGTTCTGTAAAGCTCATTTCACAATCCTCGTTCCATCTAAATTTAACGTTCTTCTTTGTGAACCGGGTCAAAGGAGCGTCTATGTTAGAAAATCTTTTCACAAACCTGCGGTAATAACTTGTCGTCCCCAGAAAGTTACAAATCTCCTTAACGGAGATTAATTTTTCCAAACCAAGTACTGCCTCAACTTTTTTGGGGTTCACTGATACTCCATCTCTTGATATGATGTGCCCTACGAAGGAAGTTTGCTCGAGGCAAAACCCACACTTGCTCAATTTTACATACAATTTCTTTTTCTTGAGAACTTATAAAACCTAAGTCAAGTGATGAGCATGTTCCTCTCTGCTCTTTGAATAATATAGGATATTATCGATAAACATAATGAGGAACTGATTTAGGAATTGTCCGAAAATCCTGTTCATCAAGTCTAAAAAAATGGCTAACATATTGGTTAGCCCAAATGGCATGACCAGGAACTCATAGTGTCTGTACATAGTTCTGAAGGCTATCTTAGAAATGTCCTCTACTCTGATCTTTACCTGATGGTAACCCGAACGCAAGTCTTTTTTGGAGAAAATCTGAGCATCCTGCAACCAGTCAAAAAAGTCATCAATCCTGGGGATGGGGTACTTGTTCTTAATCATGACTCTATTCAGTCTCCTTTAAGCGATGCATAGTCTCATGATCCCATCCCATTTCTTTGCAAATGTGACTCCAGCCCTTCTGGGAGATTCACTATGTCAGGCGAACCCACTATCTTGCTATTCTTTGATTTGTTTCATCAGCTCTTCCATCTCTACACGACTATGTGGTCATGGACAACTGAGATAGGCTAGGTACCAAGCTGAAGGTCGATGATGAACTCAACTTTCTTGTCCACTAGCAGTTCAGGTGGTTCATCAGGGGACATATTCGAGAATTCTTAGACCACGGTGATGTCTTAAATGCAAATATTTTCTTAGGTTTGCCTTGTATCACATCCGGATTGGCTTCAACATCCTCCTAGGTAAGAGTATAGACTATACCCTAGACTGGAGGTCTGGCCTAATTTTTGATTTCGTAGACTCTCTCGAGTAGTGCTGGGCACTTCTGTAGATACAGCAGGTGTTGTTGAGGCGATAGCAGGGTCGATCCCCATTGTTCTTGTCGCAGTGCTGGTAAGTCTTATTGTGTCCTATTGAAAAGGAACCAGATTATGTTGGGGAGGGACTAGGTGACCTTATGATGGCACCTGGTTGTATGGTAGGGCACCAGATTGTACTATAACGGTACCGGATGATACAGTGGAGGAGCATGGTTGTATCAAGCTAGCATTGGATCCTCTCGTTGTAAGGGTGGCTCATACTGTGGTAGTGGTGGAGGGTTCAGATAGCTCCTTCCTCTATTCCCTAGCATGCTGGGTAGAGATGAGTCTCTATATCATCGCCGATCAATATCCACTAGAAGCGACCTATCTCGGGCTGCCTTGTTCAGTGGGGGCCCTCCCCTCCTCATGTCATTGTACCCATTTTTCACAATGAATGGTTGAGAGTCGGGTTATATTTGAATGATTTAAATCTTCGTGTAAGGAATGGTTCTGAGGAACGCGACTCTAATACCAACTGTAAAAGTCCGAAACTAAAAAAATAAAGGGTTTATTATCTAAATGCATAAGCAAATAATAAAGTTAGAGTTTACATTCTTTATACGGTAAATTAGAATGCCCAATATGGTTACGGGAATATCCCTTCTATGTTGGTTCATAAAGAAAGACAAACTATAATCAAAACAAATAAATAGATATCCCAAAGGGTTAACCTCCACTAGCAATTGAATGAAAGTCCGGGAGGTGATATACTCACAGCCCTCTTACTGATTGAGATCTGGATCTTGGTTTTCTTGATCTGAAATAGTTAATAAAAGGGTGAGTTACACTAGCCCAGTAAGAATATCACACTAATAACTGATACAGAAAATCGAATGTTTGTAAAAATCACAAAACAACTAATGAAACCCTTGATTTAAGTAAATATATTTAACTTTAAAACATTTTATTCCGTACTTACTGTTACTGTAACATCCCAAGTATATTATTATTATTTTTAATTTATTTTATTTTGTAATTATTGGAGTTTTATTTAATTTTTTATTTAATTTAATTTAATGAAAATAAAAACAATAATAATGATAAAATTGGATAAAAATATTATTTGGATTTAATTGAAATTGATTTTGGGAAAAAGGGGTGAAAATTTGAATTCTGGGGGTGTTTTTGAAAAGAAAATCGGAAATCGGAGGTCAAAGCACAATTTAGAAAAGTTGTGCCACGTCAGCACCACGTCAGCAGCCACGTCAGCGGCCCGGTCAGCAGCCCCGGCCAACCAGGATGCGTCGCGTGGCAAGGAAACGCTGACCAGGGAATGGGCCACGTGGGCGATCCGCGTGCGCGCTGTAGAGTCGAATTCAGACCCCGAAACAAGTAAGGACCCCTCACCCTATTTCCTATCATGGTATTAAAGTTCAATAAATGATAAAACGGTATTTCATGAATCAATAGATGTGCGAAATTGTTTAAGGTCACTAATTGAGCTCGAGTCTGGTGTATTTGTCGGCCAGTTGTTGTTTGTTCTATTTTACAGTTTTAAATGCAGTATGATGTCTGATGTTTTCATTTCATAGTTTCGTGTGCATATATCACTGTTTTATTGATTATGGGTTGAATGACTGAGAACTCGATGTTGTGTGTTGTCTTGTTTGGCATAAACTACTGGTTTGCATGTTTGTGTGTGATTTGATGATGGTGACTGAGGAAAAAAGGAATAAAAGGTTACGTGAATTGATAAATGGATAATGTGGACAACCTGACTAGATATCCTAGGTGATGGTGGACGGACCGGGTCCGTAGGGAACCCTACTGGGAATGTGGTCTCTCATACCGGACGGAGTATGGAGACCTTCTGTGTTTTGGCGCCCATACCGGATAGGGTATGGGGACGGCCCGTTTCACCCTCATATCGGACGGGGTATTGAGGACTGTAACGGCTCGGAAAATTTAAAATAAAATATGTGTATTAAAAATGTTAAATGCGGAAGCGTAATAAAAATTTTGATTAACATCCCTTACACAAAAATAAAAAACGTGCTCAAAATATAAAAAAAAAACTAACTAAAAGAGATACTCGAAAATAAGAACTATAAATATAACTACGGAGTCTTTAGGCGTCCCCTTCGCCGTCTTCCTGCGGAACGGGCTCAGGAACAATGTCTTCCTGATATGAAATTGTTAAATAAGGAATGAGCTACACCAGCCTAGTAAAGACATCACACTATCTCACTGCCACGGAGGTAAAGGTGGGTAGAAAACACAAAAAAGACCAATGGAGCATAATTTATAATAAACTCGTTTATTAACATAAAAACCTTTACTGTCTAC
Organism: Carica papaya; assembly: GCF_054855325.1. Classification (NCBI taxonomy): domain Eukaryota; kingdom Viridiplantae; phylum Streptophyta; class Magnoliopsida; order Brassicales; family Caricaceae; genus Carica; species Carica papaya. Next base: position 20,145,922 of record NC_142315.1, read on the forward strand.
TTACCTCGGTGAGATCCATAAAACAACATATGAAAGCAATAACATTATCATCATCATGAAATCATATGAACTGTATAACATAATACTTACCACGCCTTTGCATTTCAATCATTAAACAACACATTTTCCTCATTTACCAGCCTACTAGTATCCATAGGGATCCATAGGGGTCCCGCTACCCGTGAACCCTTAACATTTATAACCTGATTCCAGAGCCATCCCCATACCCCGTCCGGTATCGGCACCAAAACTATGAACCTCAATACCCCGTCCGATATGAGGGTGAAACGGGCCGTCCCCATACCCCATCCGGTATGGGCGCCAAAACACAGAAGGTCTCCATACCCCATCCGGTATGAGAGACCACGTTCCCGGTAGAGTTCCCTACGGATCCGGTCCGTCCACCATCTCCCAAGATATCTAGTCAGGCTGTCCACATTATCCATTTATCAATTCACATAACCTTTTTGCCCTTTTTCTTGGTTTCAATCATCCAAACACACACAACATATAAACCAGTAATGGACACCAAACAAGACAACAAAGTATCGGGTTCATCATAATACAAACTATAATAAAAAAAATCATGATTCATACATACGAGACCATAACGTAATTACATCAAACATCATGCTGAACTTAATACTGAAAATTAAATCAAACAATAACAGACCAACACTGTATCAGACTCGGGCTCTATTGGCAAGCTTAATCAATTATACATCTATAAAGTCACAAAGTACAATTTAATTATTTATTTAGCTTTAATACCGTGATAGGAAACAGGGTGAGGGGTCCTTACTTGTTTCGGGGTCTGAATACGGCTCTACAGTGCGCCTACAGGCTGTCCCTAATTTTTCCTGAATTTTTTTTGGGAAACTGAAACGCACTACTGGTACCTGCACATGTCCCAAAAAATTCCAAATTAGAGGGCCCCTTTCGGCCAATATCGCAATTCTGACACAGCGGCTCCGCCATGCTCCGGCAACGGCGCCGCCGCTTGCGGCAGTGATTCGCTTCGGGTTGGCCGTTTTCGGCTGAATTCAACCACGCTTGCATTGGTCCCTGCGATAGAACAACCCTAGGGCCCTCGGTAGTCCAAAAAATCATGAAAAACTAAAACTTACAGGTGGCGGTGCTCTCGGGTGCGGCGGCTCCTCCGGTGTGAGTCACGTTTTGATGTTTGGCTCCCATCAACCTGTAGAGAAAAGAACGATGATCACAGTGGTATAAAATTTGCATCAAACGGAGGCCGGGAAGGGCCTCATCGGAGGCAAAAATCGAGGAGGGGTGCGACGGTGCTGCTAGGTTTCGGCTGGGTTTTCCGACCGTTTGGCCAATGGTTTGGCTCCGGTTTGGCCATAGGCGGACTCAACATCGAAAAACGAGCAAGGAAGAGAAAATTTACCTCGATCGGACGGCCCAGATCAAACGTGCGCACGGACGACCCAGATTCACGCGCACGGACGACCCAGATTCAATCAGGCACTGACGGCCCAGATTGCATCACGATAGACGACCCAGATTTAATCCCAATTAAATCGCGATCGAACGGTCCATATTTAATCTTGATGGACGGTTGAGATTAAAAGGCAAAGGGTATAAATACCCCCACCCACACCTAACTAAAGAAACCCTAGCCGCCAGTGCTCGCCGGAGAAGAAGAACTAGACATAGGAGGCGCCGGCCGCCGCCACCCGCCGCCACACGGGGGAAGTTTTCGACTGCCGATTGAGGTAAATTCTCTCCCCCTTGCTCGTTTTTCGACGCTAAGTCCGCTTATGGCCAAACTGGAGCTAAACCATCGGCCAAACGACCGGAAAATCCAGCCGAAACCAAGCGGCGCCGCTGCACCCCTCCTCAATTTTTGCCTCCGATGAGGCCCTTCCCGGCCTCCGTTTGATGCAAATTTTATACCACTGTGGTCCGTTCTTTTCTCTACAGGTTGATCGGAGCCAAACATCAAAACGTGACTCACGCCGGAGGAGCCGCCGCATCCGAGAGCACCGCCGCCGGTAAGTTTTGATTTTTCATAATTTTTCGGCCCACCGAGGGCCATAGGGTTGTTCTATCGCATGGACCGATACAAGTGTGGCCGAATTCGGCCGAATTCGGCCAACCCGAGGCGAATCGTCGTTGTAAGCGGTGGCGCCGTCGTCGGAGCACAGCGGAGCCGCCGTGCCGGAATTGCAATATTGGTCGAAAGGGGCCCTAGGTCTAATTTGGAATTTTTTGGGACACGTGTAGGTACCAGTAGTGCATTTCAGTTTCCCGGAAAAAATTCAGAAAAAATTAGGGACAGCCTGTAGGCGCACTGTAGAGCCGTATTCAGACCCCGAAACAAGTAAGGACCCCTCACACTGTTTCCTATCACGGTATTAAAGCTAAATAAATAATTAAATTGTACTTTGTGACTTTATAGATGTATAATTGATTAAGCTTGCCAATCGAGTCCGAGTCTGATACAGTGTTGGTCTATTATTGTTTGATTTAATTTTCAGTATTAAGTGCAGCATGATGTCTGATGTAATTACGTTATGGTCTCGTATGTATGAATCATGGTTTTTTTTATTATAGTTTGTATTATGATGAACACGATACTGTGTTGTCTTGTTTGGTGTCCATTACTAGTTTACATGTTGTGTGTGTTTGGATGATTGAAACCAAGAAAAAGGGCAAAAAGGTTACGTGAATTGATAAATGGATAATGTGGACAGTCTAACTAGATATCCTGGGAGATGGTGGACGGACCGGGTCCGTAGAGAACTCTACCGGGAACGTGGTATCTCATACCGGACGGGGTATGGAGACCTTCTGTGTTTTGGCGCCCATACCGGACGGGGTATGGGTACAGCCCGTTTCACCCTCATATCGGACGGGGTATTGAGGTTCATAGTTTTGGTGCCGATACCGGACGGGGTATGAGGACGGCTCTGGAATCAGGTTATAAATGTTAAGGGTTCACGGGTAGCGGGACCCCTATGGATCCCCATGGATACTAGTAGGCTGGTAAATGAGGAAAATGTGTTGTTTAATGATTGAAATGCAAAGGCGTGGTAAGTATTATGTTATACAGTTCATATGATTTCATGATGATGATAATGTTATTGCTTTCATATGTTGTTTTATGGATCTCACCGAGGTAAGTGGACAGTAAAGGTTTTTATGTTAATAAACGAGTTTATTATAAATTATGCTCTATTGGTCTTTTTTGTGTTTTCTACCCACCTTTACCTCCGTGGCGGTGAGATAATGTGATGTCTTTACTAGGCTGGTGTAGCTCATTCCTTATTTAACCATTTCAGATCAGGAAGACATTGTTCCCGAGCCCGTTCCGCAGGAAGACGGCGAAGGGGACGCCTAAAGACTCCGTAGTTATATTTATAGTTCTTATTTTCGAGTATCTCTTTTAGTTAGTTTGTTCTTTTATATTTTGAGCACGTTTTTGATTTTTGTGTAAGGGATGTTAATCAAAATTTTTATTACGCTTCCGCATTTGACATTTTTAATACACATATTTCATTTTAAATTTTCGGGGCCGTTACAGTTACAGATTTTTTTAAAATCAACCTATGAAGACAAGTAACCAAATGATATTTTAATTTCATATATAAGATCAATAATTCTTCCTTTTTAACCCACTTACTAGGACCCTTAGGGGTCCATGAGGATATCCCTCTACTCGTGAACCGAATATCTTGATTTGGCAATTAACTCGACCGTTCCCATACTCCGTCTAGTAATGGAAGCCAACATGTCATCCCCTCGATACCCCGTTAGGTATGAAGTGAACCATCTTTCCCAAACCTTTCCATTAAAAAACTTCTCAGCCCCGTCCGACTGAGATAATGTCCACAGTAGGATTCCCTATGTACCAGGTCCGTCCACCCTTTCTTAGGGCACCTAGTAAGCTTTCATATACATAGATTCTCATCGTCTAAACAACCACCAAACACATATTACACATTCACATATCAATTTAAATGATATATAAGCAAACGATACAATTTACATAACCGAATAACCAAATAATCAGATAACCAAATAAGAGTACAGGAGAACCTAAGTAAACCAAATAACCGAGAACACAATTTAAACTAGTAATTTAATACATAATGCAATAGTAAACATTTTAAGCAAAATAGGAGAAAATGAATAGTAAAATAGGGCAATCGTAAACTGACTAGTTCTGACTCCATTAGTGACTTGTAATTATTGTTAGAGTTTTTCTAATTTTGACAAAACACAGGATTATTAATTATTAAGTCTTAATTTATCGTAACAGAGAATTGGATGAGGGATCCTTACTCGGATCGGTATTCGTAATGTCATGCTACCTATTGCGCCTCCTGACGGTCTCTCGGTTTCCTGAATTTTTTTTATAAAAATTAAAATACCCATCACATACCCAAAAATACCCCAAAAAGATTAAAATCGATGTTAAAACCCCTTTTCGGCCAATTTTAAGATTTTGGCACAGTGGCGTTGCCGTGCTCCGGCACTGGCTCTGCCGCCCAGGGTGGCAGTTCGCCTTTGCCTGGTCGGTTTTTGTCAGTTTTACATGTACCCCTACAAAGAAACATGTTAGGAAGCCTCAATTGACAAAAAAAACCAAAAATCCAAATCCACCGGCGGGAAGGGTTTCCGGGTACAACAGCTCTGCCAGTTTTCTTTCGCGACTGGGTTTTTTCCTTCGGTTAATTTGCATAGAAAGGGACGCTAAACACAATGGTCAAAGAATCGTGCAAAATAGAAAACACAAGGGGCTCATCGGAGGGGTTTTAGGGTTTTGGTTACGGCAGCTCCGTTGGACTTTGCCTGCTATTTTTGGCTCACCTGCTGTTCCTTTTACTCCAATATGGCTACAGAGAGACTCAAAATTGAATTTCGAGCGGGAAGGAGAAAATTTTACCTTTTTTGGCAATTGATGATGGTTTCGGTGCAGCGACGGCCAGGGAGCGGTCTCCTTCTCCAACATCTGGTTCTTTTTCTTCGGCGAGGGTAGGTGCGGCTAGTGTTAGGGTTCTTTGAGACACGATATTTAAATACTCATTCCGTGTCGATCTGGGTCATCTATCCATGTCGACGTGGAGCAAGGAGGTCGTTCAATTGTTGCCTGTTTAGGCCGATTGTGTGGGCGAATCTAGGCTGTTCATCGCGATTGATCTTATCTGTCCGATCGTGCCTAAAGATGGAATGCATTTGAGCCGTTCGTGCGTGCCGAACATGATCAGGACTGTCAGATTGCCAAGCATGTGGATCGCCCTGTGGCCTCTCACGTGGTGCAACCCCAGTCGGGGGAGGAGGGGGGAAGCGAAGATTTTGCCTCTCCTAATGCGTAACTGTCCGCATGATATAGGACCAGTGAGAGAGCGGCTATGCCATGAATATATGACTCTTAACAGCTTTGTTTTTAATTACTCAAGACAAAATCACTTAGCTGTTAATTAATTAAGTAGTAGCGAGGTGTTGGAATGGAGTTGCGTCAGCTGTAGATATAAACTAGGCTAAGGGAATAGTGACATTGCTTATTAAGTTGACGATGGCAAGATGTTAGTTTCCCATCATTATATTATATATCTTAAAATCGTTTTACATAAAGAGGCGTGCTCTGGTTTGCCATGACTGCTGACTTGGCTGTCCCACGTGGTCGATTTTTTTTTTTTTGCGATTTTACCAATTTGTTTTTAAGTTTTCTTTCAAAAACACCTAATTTATTCAAAATTTTACCTTTTTTCTACAAAATTATTTTTAATTTTGTCAATTTTTTTTCAATAATTTAAATAAAATAAATAATTTTTATAATTTTTATAAATAAAAATGATTATCCTAGGCCGATTTTCGGGCTCAGATATTACACTTATCATGTTGCATATCCTTTTTTGGGCAAATAAAATTGCACTCCCCTAATATGGGTCCAAGGATTACAACCATCCTGCTGAAGTAGAGGATTTACAAAATTACGAGGCTCTGAGCCAAACACATAGTCATTGGATAACATTGATCCTTTTCTAACACCACTTTACCGCCACTTTGTTTAATATTCATGGTGACAATACCTAATTTGTCCAAATAGCTTTGTAGCCTTGATGCATCTCTTTCTAGTTACAACTCTATTGTGTTTGTATGTATTCCAATTCTAACCGTAATACTACTAATTTGGTCATTTCAACACTTTTAGGGGATAGAATCTATTGCATATATGATTCTAATCTCTCATAACCAGTCCAGCCTTGTTGTACCATGTTTAAAAGGTGTAACTTGGTTAGTGACCAATTGAGCGTTCCTAAAAATTGTTGATTTTATGAATAATCACAATTCAAATTTGAGTTTAAGCTGAAAAATTAATGGATTTGAAGAGAAAAAAAATGTAGAATTGAGAGAAGAGGAGAGCTTGACACTGTGTTTGGAAAATGATAAGATGATTTTTATTGATGAACAACAATTGAGTATTTATACAAGAAAGATAAATTACAAATTTAACCATAAATTTGTACATAATTACAATTATATCTCTAACTATATATTCTAATAGCACCCCTCAAGCTAGAGTATACAGATTTTGTATACCAAACTTGACAATGAGGTTCTAAAATTGAGAAGAGGGAAACGTCTTCAAGCTTGACAATGAAGTTCTGAAACTGAGAAGAGGGAAACACCTTCGTAAAACAATCTGCAAGTTGGTATGAAGAAGAAATATATAACAAGTAGATGAGATCTTCTAAAATTTTTTATCGAACAACATGACAATTGATTTCAATATGCTCGGTGTGCTCATGAAATACATGATTTTCTGCAATCTTAATATCTGACAAGTTGTCACAATACAAAGTAGTAGTTAGAGAAGTGATATGCAGGTTAGAAAATAGAAAAGATAACCATTATAACTCATAAGTAAAATGGCTAAAGCTTAATATTTAGCCTAAAAAAAAGACTGAGAAATAGTGGATTGCTTTTTAGTTTTTCAAAAAATAAGAGAATAACCAAGAAACACACAAAAATTCGTAAGAGATTTGCGAGAATCTGCACAGGAGGCTCAATCAAAATCGCTGAAGACCTTAAGATGCAATGAAGTATGAGCTGAATAAAAGATTCTCTGTCCTGGTGTCCCCTTTAAATACCTCAAGACCCGATGTGGAATTTGCAAATAGATCTTAGTAGGAGCATCAAGAAATTATGAGAGCTGTTGAATCGAATAGCTAATATTAGGTCGAGTGTTAGTGAGATACAAAAGTTTACCAACAAGCTTCTTGTATGAAGTAACATCAACAACCGAGGAACCATCATGTTGAATTAATTTTGTTGATGAGGCTATGGGTATTAAGGCCAGTTTATAACCTAAGAAGTTAGTATCTCAAAGTAAATCCAAAGTATATTTTCTTTGATTCACATTAATAGCTTCGGAAGAACGAATGATCTCAAGTCTTAAGAACTATTTGAGTTCACCAATATCTTTAATCTTGAACTTATTATGAAGAAAATCCTTACCATCTGAATTTGAACCAGGCAATTACTTGTTAATATCACATCATCAATATATACGAGAAGAGCAATAAAAGAAGATTTTGAACATCAAAGAATAATGAAGAATCTGAATTGGATTGCATAAAACCAAATTTTCTCAAAGCTTTAGTTAACTTGAAATGTCATTACCTATTTGCTTGTTTAAGACCATAGAGACTTTTGGTAGGTCTACAGACCTGATTGCTCGAACCATAAAAGACAATAAGGAGAGTCATGTACACTTCTTCATGTAAATCACTAAGAAGAAAAACATTATTAATATCAAGTTGACGTAAATGTCATCCTTTAACCACAACCATAGCCTACATAGTAAAAATGGCGGTTAATTTTGCAACTGGAGAAAAAGTATCTAAAAAAACCACTACCAGATTGCTGAGTATAGCCTTTAGCAACCAACCTAGCCTTGTATCTATCAATTGAGCCATCAGCCTTTTTTTTTATCTTATATACCTACTTGCAACTAATGGGTTTCTTACCTACTTGTAACTAATTCCCAAGTCTTATTCTCTTATTGGGCCTTAATTTCTGCTAGCATAGCATCTTTCCAGCATGTAAATTGAACTGCTTGGTTGTAGGAGTTAGGTTCTACATCATGGGATATAGCAAATACAAAGGGCTTGTGTACCAGGTCCAAGTAGTTGTAAGAAAGTACATGAGAAATACAATGTGGGGTAGAAATGGGATTGATGCAAGATTTAAAACCATATAGACAGTAATCATGCAAATGAAATGGTTGTTTTATGTGTCTCATAGACTACCTGGTTTGTAAATGAATAGGTTTATCATATATGGGTTCTGTGGAGCTAGAATTTTGTGAACAAATAGGTTCTATTTCAAGAATATCTAATGGTAAAGATGCATAAGGAATAAAAGTATTAGTTAAGGAATGTAAAGAAACGTTACTAGAAAAAGTTGGCTCGTTGGAGTGGCTTGAGACTGCATTACCTTGATCTTACACAGTCTGAATTAAGTTACTGTTTTCTGCAATCAAATCATCAATACAAGGAAACAAAAAATTATTTGAATTGTTATTGACAGAAAGGAGAAAAGAAAAAATATGCTCAACAAAATAGACATATCGAGAAACAAAGATATTTTGAGATTAAAGATTATATACTCTATACCCGTTTATGTGTGAAAGAAAACTAAGTTAAAATACATTTAAAGGATCTATTATCAAACTTAGACTTGTCAGGCCTAAGGTTGAATGCGTAATATAAACATCCAAACACTTTCAAGTGTTGATATTTGGGGATAGAGTAAAATAAAAGTGCAAAAGAAAACTTAATTTTTAATGATTGGAGAGGGTAACAGGTTGATCAAATAAGTTGTATGTAGCACACAATTAACCCAGAATTATTTGGGTAGATAAGCATAAAACATCAAAGATCTTGCCACGTTTAAAATATGTTGATGTTTTCTTTCAACCACACCATTTTGTTGTGGTGTGTGTGATATCCCAAATGCAAATTAAGGCATAAGGGTGGCAGATACAAAAAAGAGTACGAGTGCATAATAAATAAATGTATGCAGCGGAGAAAATAATTATAAATCCCTTACAAAATATATGAGTTCCCAATTACATAAATAATTGAGGCTAGTGGTGACAAAATACAAAATAACAAAATATAATAGAGAGTCACTTCTATCATTATGCAAATTGACTCATCAGAGTGTGGGATAAGTCATGCACTCATAAAATTTTATGGATCCATAGGATCCTCAAAGACTTCGAGGGGTAGGTCAGTGATTGGTTTCTCACTATCTTTCTCATTTGAAGGGAGACATGGAAAATGGTGAGTTCTATATACTCATTAAGGAAAATAATATTTAAATAACATCATAATATTTAAAAAGTAATTAAAAGTACCATCATTACTTATCATCAAGAGTCATGTCAGGGTTCTTTATTAATTATGAAAATAATTTATTTTATTAATAAAGATATCAAATTCATCATGCCAATCAAATTAATCATGCTGAAAATAAATAAAATCAACAAAATCATGATATGCACTTTCTTTCGTTTTATTCTTCGCATCTATTGAGGGCAATATGAATTTTTGACTACCTATATAGAATGACCAATTCATTTTATATATAACAATAATTTGCAGCTTAACAGACCAACAACACATTTACGACTTGTCAAACATGACACGATCTATGATCACGGTCATTTCATATAACATCTCGAACTCCAATGTCGGTGGGTACAGACGTTATCACAACATTTTCAACTAATGGAATAAATAAATATTAAATATGCAGCGGAATTATACTTTAATATACATCCCTTATAACAGAATAATTATTTATTTACAAATAATTGAGATATATAGATTAATTTATAATATTAAAATAAAAGCAAATAAAATTTTTCTTCACCATCTTCTATTGATCTTGAATTTATTCATCATCTCCTTTGACCTGAATGGCGGTAAATTGGGGTGAGTTTCACGAGTTTAGTAAGAAAAATGATTCTATAACGGAGAGTTACGTACATACATTCACGTAATATATAAAATATAATAATAATTTATAATCAAGAAAATATCAAAACAAAACATCCCAACTAAAATACACGAAACATATTCTAATCCTCACTCTTATAACCTAGTTCTTATTCTTATTTCAAATCATATTTACACTCGATATCACATCTAAAATTTCATCGTGCAATGCCGTTTATATCGGTATCGAGGAGAGGCGAAATGGATTCCCCAATCAAAAGGATAGCACACACACAAAATCTCATATTGGTCACAACAGTTACATTTGCTAGATGACCCACTCACAAGCACTTATCCACGTCTGAACTAGGTTTCAAACTCTATCCATGTGTAGGTTCACCATACCTGCTGAACTTTAGCCATACACACACACTCCCCTCATCGATTCAGACTAAATGAGTAGATATCTAGGTCATTACACTCTATACTCTTTCTAAATCTCTCTTATTTTAAATTCACTCATTTTATATCTAAGATCTTAATTTTTATGCATAATAAAATACAAACACACACAAAATACAATATATCATCACGCATATCAGAGACCTATATTTCAAACCATTTTTTGAATCATTCTGTACCAGATCATACAGTAAGCATATGATATTCAAATTTCTCGTGCAACTATACTAGATCACACAATAAGTACAGTGCGCTGTACAGCTGTACCAGATCACACAACAAGTGCAGTTTACCTAAATTCCACACATACATACACTAGTTATATATTTCACATACATAACATATGTACACACATATTAATACACACACATATATTATAATACAGACATATACCCTCACTATGTCTCACACAGAATATATATTTATATTCACACACGCACGATCTTTATCAATACATAGACACATTCATACGTAAATATGTGTACACAATCACATAACACCATACAGAACTATTCACATATTTGTTCTTATCAATTCTGTTCTCATCAATTAATATCTACACAAAACATACACATACATAATTTATACATATCTATATTTACACACATCATTTATAATTTATAAGAATAATATTATATCTCTGTACGGAATTCACATAATTTTTACCTATAGTGAGATCAGAAAAGCTTTAAAAATTCTTTCTATCTCGATCTACGATCCTCTCAGAAATTCGAATACCGTTTAGATAATTTTTCTAATTTATAATAGAAAACACATTTATTAAATTATTAATAATTTTAGAAATTATGTTACACGAAATGAAGAGCAGATTTTACCTTTGGATACGTAGTCCCAGTCGCCAGCGTCACCACGCATCATCACATGCGTGTCACCGAAATGTCATGGACTGATGATTGGATCAGTGCGCGTGTCGCATGCGGTGCACCAACATCATATGGGTCGCCACACTTCCATTTTTGCTTCCTTCAATTTTTTTCTCCTTTTTTTCTTTTCTTTCATTTTTTTTATTTCTTATTTATTTTTCTTTATTTTTCTTTTCTTTTCTTATTTGTCATGGACTGATGATCGAATCAGTGCGCGGTGTCGCATGCGACGCATCAACATCATATGGGTCGCCACACTTCCAATTTTACTTCCTTCAATTTTTTTTCTCCTTTTTTTTCTTTTCTTTCATTTTTTTATTTCTTATTGATTTTTCTCTTCTTTTCTTTCTTTTTCTTTTCTTTCTCTTTTTTTTTTCTTTTCTTCTTCTTTCCTCTTCCCCATGCCCTTTCTCTCTCCTCTTCTTATTTTTCCATTTCTTTTTCTTCTTCTCTTTTTTTTTCTTTCTTTTTCTTCTTCTTCTTCTCTCTCTTCTTCTCCTTCTTTTTTTTTCTTTTCTTTCTTCTTCTTCTTCCCCGTGACTACTTCCTCTCTCCATCGTCGCATGCACCGTCGCATGCACCATGGCCACCACGCCACTGCAACCTCCACTACTCTTTTGTCAAAAATGCCACAAAGTCATAGCACATAAAGATCTGAAACGGATCTCACCAGAACGTGCGATCCAACCGCCCAACACCGCGCTTGGCACCTATCGTGTCGCGCGACGTGTAAAGTCTGAAACCCTAAAAGAAGAAATATATATAAAATAGCAAAAAATAATAATAATTTGGGTTTATATTCCTTACACAGTAAATTAAAATGCTAAAGAGGGTTATGTGAATGTCCCTTCTACATTAGCTCATAAAGAAAGACAAACAATAATCAAAATAAATAAATAGATATCCTAGGGGGTTAACCTCCACTAGCACTTAAAGGGGAGTCCAGAAGGTAATCTACTCACAACTCTCTTACTGATCAGAATCTGGATCTTGATCTTCTTGACCTGAAATGGTTAATAAAAGAGTGAACGAAACTAGTCCAGTAAGAATATCACACTAATCACTGATACAGAAAATTAAAGGTTGGTAAAAATCATAAAACAACTAATGGAGCCCTTGATTTAAGTAAATACATTTAACTTTAAAACGTTTTATTTCATATTTACCATTACGAGTTTTTTCAAAATTAATCTATGAAGGCAAGTAAGCAAATGACATTTTAATTTCACGCATAAGATCAGTAATTCTTCCATTTTAACCTACTTATTGGGATCTCTGGGGGTTCATAGGAATAGCCCTCTACTTGTTAACCCAATATCTCGATTTGACAATTAATCCGCCCGTCCCCATACCTCGTCTGATAATGGGTGTCAACATACCATCCCCTCGATACCCTATCCAATATGAGGTGAACTATCTTTCCTAAACCCTTCTAGTAAAGAACTTCTCAACCCCGTCCGACTGAGATAATATCCATAGTAGGGTTCTCTATGTACCTGGTCCGTCCACCATTTCTTAGGGCACTCAGTAAGCTTTCATATACATAGATTCTCATTGTCCAAACAACTACCAATAATATATTACACATTCACAGATCAATTTAAATAACATCTAAGCAAGCAATACAATTTACATAACTGAATAACCAAGTAACCAGATAACCAAATAATCAGTATAGAAAAACCTAAATAAACTAAATAATCGAGAATACAATTTAAAATAGTAATTTAATACACATAATGCAATAGTAAATATCTTAAGCAACATAGGAGAAAATGAATAGTAAACTAGGACAATCGTACATTGACCAATTTCGACTCCAGTAATGACCTGTAATTATTGTTAAGATTTCTTAAATTTTAACAAAATACGAAATTATTTATTATTAAGCCTTTATTTATCGTAATAGAGAATAGGATAAGAGATTCTTATCGAGATCGGTATTTTGAAATGCTGTGTTATCCATTATGCCTCCTGAAGGACCTCAAGTTTTCTTGAATTTTTTTTTGCAAGAATCAAAATACTCGTCACGTATCTAAAAATACTCAAAAAATCCAAAATCAGTGTTAAAAATCCTTTCTAGCCAATTTTAGAATTTCGGCACAGTGCCACCGCTGTGCTCCGATGCCAGCTCCGCTACCCACAATAGCAGTTCTCCTTGGCCTAGCCAATTTTGACTAGTTTTGGTCGGTTTTACACGTACCCTTGCGAAGAAACACGTTTGAAAACTTCGATTAGTCAGAAAAACTAAAAAATCGAACTTGCTGACGGGGGGGTCTCCGGGTACGGCGGCTCTGCTAGTTCTCATTCGCGGTTGGGGTTTCTCATTCAGATAAGCTACATAGAAAGGGACATTAAACACAATGGTCAAAGAATTGTGTGAAATGAAAAATGGAAAGAGGCTCATCGGAGGGGTTTTAGGATTTTGGCCGCAGTGGCTCCGCCGAGCTCTGTCTGTAGTTTTTGGTTCACCTACCATTCTTTTTTGCTCCAATATGGCCACAAGGATACTCAGAATCAAATTTCGAGCGAGAATGAGAAACTTTTACCTTTTTTGGCGGTTAGCGGTGGCTTTGTGCGGCTGCAGTCGGGGGTTGATCTCATTCTCTGATGTCTGGTTCTTCTTCTTCTGCGAAGGCAGGTACCGCTAGGGTTAGGGTTTTCTAAGATGCGATGTTTAAATACTCATCCTGTGTCGATCTAGGCCGTTCGTCTGCATCGATGTAGAGCGAGGAGAGTCGTATGATCGTTGTCTATTTAGGTCAATTGCGTGGGCGAATCTGGATCATTCATCGTGATTGATCTAGTCCGTCCTATCATACCTAAAGACAAAATGCATCTGAGTTGTTCGTGCACGCGGGACGTGATCGGGATTGTCGGATCACTAGGCATGCAGATCGCCCACGTGGCCTCTCCCATGGCGTTAATGTCAACGTGTTTTACCATGCAGCATGCTCTGATTTGCTGTGGCTGCTGATTGGGCCGCCCCACATGGTCGAATTTCTTATTTTTACTATTTTGCCTCATGTTTTTAAGTTTTCTTTCAAAAACACCACATTTATTTTCAATTTCATCCCTATTTCATTTTTTCAATAATTTAAATAAATTAAATTAAAATAAAACTAAATTAATTATTTATATAATTTTAATAGTAAAAAGGATTATCCTGGGTCGATTTTCGAGACTGAGTATTACATGACATAACTGGGTGCCACCACACACGTATTCCTCTGCTTTGTAAAACCGCCGGATGTGCCATGGCCGTCGTGCCTCCTTTCCTTTCTCTTTTCTTCCTTTTCTTCCTCTTCCTCTTCCTTTCTCTCTCGACTACAACGTCGCGTATGGGGCAAAACCCTTCTATCTCAGTCATCGATGCCGCTCGATCCTTTCCCCTCTCATAGTCACATCTCTCTATTCTCGATCTCTCATCTCTTTTTTTCCTATGATTTAATTACATATATATATATTTGCCGCTTGGGTTTTCTCCTGCTCTCTGCATCCTTTTTCTTTTTTTTTTGTGCCAGCTGGATATTATAGTCTCCCCCCTTAAAACAATTTAGCCCTCCAATTTGCATGTCAAGGAATTGGAATCACTTGTCTCCCTACTTGGGGAAATGTTTCTTGTTAGTAAGGGATTTTCTCTCATTAAAAATATATTTATCTTTATTGGAGAATCTTTTTCACTTGGAGAAATTTCTCTCGGGTGAAAATCTCCTCTCATCCTAAGAAATTTAATCTTTTAAATTTTCATTTGTGAGAACTTGAAATAGCTATCAATTTATTCTATTGACATTTTCGTCAACATATTGGAGTGATTATGACATATTCTTTAACAGAATCGTTTTAGGTTGTGATATTATTTTTTTCTAATTCTTATATATAAAAGAATATTTGTTTAAGGAACGTCTTTGACGCCTAATTGTTTTTATATTTTTCTTAGTGCAAAGGAGCTAATTTATTTTTTAAAATTTGTCGTGGTAATGATTTTGTTATCAAAACACATCTTTAGGGACTTTGTTTTCTCTCTATTTGGAATTTAATTTCATAAGGAAGGTCATTTAGGAACAATTCCAATCAAGTAGTGAGGTTAAAACATTTCCATTGGTGGAAACATCTTTGGTGAAATTGTGCTCACATTTCTCTCAATTTCATTTCGTTAAATTAGTTTCTAAGGCATATTTCTCTATTTGTGAGTTTAAACGGGATGATACTTTATTTAAATTTCCTTAAAAATAATTAATATACTTAAAGAATTATTATTTCAGCTAAGGTTATATCAATCATTAAGTTTTAAGTGTCTAATTTAATTTATTGGTTTCCTAACTTCCAATAATTAAAGTGTGATTGTGTAAATGGGCTTAGAGAGTTACGTAATTGATGATTATTTTTAGAGGTACTCAGGAATTCTTTTAGTGAGAGATTTAATCATTAGTTTTATTGCATCAGTTACATTTAGTTCTAATTCTCGTGAGTACACTCTAAATTCTCAAGAATTCTGTGACTCCTCTTAAATATGGTCTTAAGATACGAGTCACCATTTTATCACACAATCAGTTTATTCTTTTTAGTTTGAAGAGAAAAATATTCGGTGTGGTGATGATGGTTCATCATGCTTCCGCTATGCTATTTTGATGATAAACATATTGAAAATTTTCCAAATAGTTGGATGTGAGGTCAACTCCTACAACCATACCCCTCACCTATAGAATTTTCCTATGAGTACTAGAACTCTTAGAAATGAGGATTCTAATTAGATGTTGTTTGATTTTAATTCCTCGAATAACAGTTTTATTTACTAAGGATTTGGTTATTGGTTTTCCTAAGATTTGGAACCACTATTGGAGTCTCTAAACGAAATTGGAAAAGAATTTTAGAACAGTGAGGGTATTTGTTTTCCTAGAGGGATGCAAAGTGAATTCTTAGAAAATTAAATTATCATTTGGTTTCTATTGGATCTAGGATTTGTTATTGACAGTGTATTTATTTGTTGTTTTTCTCATTTTGAAAATTCTCTATATTGAAAATTTTTTCCACTCGAATGATTTTCTTTCTACTTAAAAGATTTATCTTATTTAGGAAATGTTGCTCTTGTTCAGGAAATCTTTCTATTAAATTTTTTTTTTTTAACTAACGAATCTTTTTAATACATGAAAAAAAAAATTCACACTAGGGAATTTCTTCGTTCTAAAAGATTCTTATTGTTTGAGAACTCCTATTTGAGAGAATTCTAGTAACACTTTAGAGACTTTCATTTAGATGAGAAGTTTTCTCCCATTTGAGGCATCAGTTTCAAATGAGAAAGTGTTTATCGCTTTCGAAAATTTTTTTCTCAGTTGGGAGATATTTCCCCCCTTAGGAACTTCTTTCTTAACTTAATGGAGATTATATGTTTTTTTCCTAATAACTTCGTTTGCAATCATTTTAGAATGACTTGATCTAATGAGAAAACCATTTTATTGCTTGTATTCCATCTTTAAAATCCCATAAAGGACGGTATAAAAATCCTCACTTCATTGCCACACAAACCCATTAGTATTTTCTTCCATGGCTCGACAGCTTCTCTTAACGCCAACACCAATAAGCATTTCTGAGGCTGGCCTAACTGCAATTATTCTTCCTTCTCTGTGCCCTTGCCCTTCATGTGTGCTTCAGATACAAGAAAATGGCGTCACTGGGTTGACTGCTCAAGCTCTTATGGCCTATAATACAACACAATAATGAAGTTATAATGCAAGGTGCAGGAATCCATGATTACCCGCCTAGTAATACCAGTGAAATCTTGTTCAGTGGTGATCAGCAGCGAATACCTGTTTGGCAAAAGAACATACTCATGGGCGGCAAATGTCAGCTTCCAGATTTTTCTGATGTAATTCTATGACTCAGTAGGCAACATTGTTACACCGGCAAAATCTCCTTGCCCTCAGCTCACCTGGAAGTAATGACAGAAAACATGAAATTTTTGAAAGCATGATGCTGAGTAGAAACTGTTGTGGTTGCTTCAATGTTTCGAGTTCCATCTTCAGAAACACACTAAAAAAAAGTTTCATCTTTAGAAACTATCGAACTAACAAAACCCTTATCTTAACTCGCTTTTGTGTGATGATAGAAATAATACAGTGAGTTTGATTGTACATATACAAGGAGTCATTACATCTCTATGAATCTACGATTTGCATGCATTGAATCAATAGCACTCCATGCAGGATAATTCTACAAAGAAAGTTGTAGAAAGAGGAAGAACAGTATAAATACCCCCAAGAATTTTTCATATACAAAGCTAACAATAAAGGCATTCTAATGCAAGTTTGATGAAAAAGAAACAAAAAAGAAAAAATAAAAAATCAGGTGTCTCAATGACTGACCGCCCTCTGAACCCAACAACGCCGACTTTTGAAGCTCAACCGGCATTTCTGCCATCTGCCTCGTCCCTCTGACCCCAAGTTCCCCGTTTTTAGTTACCGGCAGTGGGGAGCTTGGCAGATTTTGACACCTTCACTATTCTCTTGGAAGATTCTGATGGAGCTGGTACTTTCACAGATTTCACAACAGAGGACTTTCTTCCTGATGACTTGGAAGGCACAACCTTCTTGTGAACAGTAGGAGGTTTCACTATTGCAGTCTTGTTTTTCTCACTCGAGGCTTTAATTAGTTTCACACTCTTTCCCTTCTCTTGCATTATTCGAGCTCTAGCAACATCCCTACAAACATTATCTGCAGTAAGATACTCCAAGCTCTCGTTCTTCCTTATAGCCTCCTCAATTTGTATAGCCAACATCTGGTCTCTTTTAGCCACCAAACTTGTCACTGTTCATGTAAAAAGGAACAGGATGCTATCAACTACAGGAGTTAGAGCCTCTGCAGCTTCAGAGACTAGGAAGGCCATGAAATTTAAACAAGTTCCTGCTCAAAACAAAGATATGGTTTTACATGGATAAATATCGTTCAGCCTCGGAGTTCCCGTGTCTGGGTTCATGAGGGTTGCTGGGCACACATGGACCATCCTTTTTTCATAAAATCCAACAAAGCACTTTTTTTTTGGAGCTCAGTAAAGCATCATTTTTTTTTAATGGGAGGAGGAAGGACTAATGTAACTTGAGGCAATATGGTAACTTCATTAAGAATGCCTTTAAACTAACCTTAAAACATAAATGGGAATGGAAACTGATGAAGTTAATCTGGCATAATAAATTAACATAAACCATGGAACACTTCGGCTACTAATACATAAATTAGACATCGGTATCTTGCAATTTTAATCAGGTGAGAAGAGAAGAAGTGAGAGCACTTGGAAATTATAGCATACCTTTTGCACCCATACGAGCAGTTCTTCCAGTGCGTGGAGGTAGTCAATCTGAAAATGTGAAAGAATTAGAAAAAAAAAAAAAAAAAGAATCAGAGTTACAAGGAAAGAATGTATTCTAAATAAAACTACAAAAATCAAAAGCATAATGGTGCTTACAGAGTTCAGAGGGAAATCAAACATGATAACATGATCTACATCCAAGTCCAGTCCCATAGCAACAAGGTCTGTGCAGACCAATATTGGGTAATCCACATCATCACTCTTAAATTTCTTAGATTTTCAACCCTGAACAATTATAAAGTAGTTGGGATCTCAAAATAAGCATACGTCTGGAGTTATGGTATTATCTATGATAAATGCACAGAACGTAGGAAGCAAGTATGTCTAGCTCACCTCACCTTTGTTCTGCTGGCACCTCTCCATGGTAATTGACAGTTGAGATCTGATTCTCAGTAAAGAAATGATTCACAGCATGACTAGAGTTCAAAGTTTTACAGAACACTATCAACCCTGTTCCCCGTAGCCAAGCTTGGCTCAAGAACCTGCTTTCACATCACCACTTAACCTCGTAAATTTTCTTGTAAAAAATGCTCTCATGTTGCAGAGGTAAAAAAAATATTAAATGTCATATTTATTCTACAACTCCACTTTTGTAAATAAAACTTAACTGTGATTAGGCCCGCTTAGACGTATAGATATATAAAGCTAACAAGGATTGAATGTGCATCTAGAGTCCCAACCGTTCTTTGTTATCTTCTGTTGAAGAAAGCGCAGTTCTCTTTCAAATTTACAAAATTTGAACATAAAAAGACTAGTCCAACCTCATACTTGTTATCTGCAGCACTATAATGCTGAATTTGAGTATTGGTAAGCATCTGTAGCGAACTACATTTCTTACATAACATAAAAAAAATAGTCTAAGCCCAACAGTATGTACCCACTGTTAGATTATTAAGAATCAGTTAAAATCTATTCTTATCAACTTGCATTTGAATTTTAAAGTTAAGTTTCCTTGAATTATGTAGTAACGAATAAGGGTGGAATTGAGTTTGTGTACAAGATCATTACTTGCACGAAAAAACAAGATCTGTGATTTTAAATTGGTTTATTTAAGTCATGCAAACATGAATGAAAAAGCAGCTGTTTTTCTTGTATCATCTTCTCACAATTTTACCGAAGCACAGAAACAGAGAACTTTGCAGGGTTATGCTCTGTTTCCGTGCCCTCCCTCTCTTTTATTTTTTCTCTCTACAAAAGCTACCTAATTAGTTTTTGAAAGCAACAAATTTTCATGTAAAAATATTACATGGTATCAGAGCTTCTTGTCTCGAGGGATCTGTGAAAAGAATAAAGCCTATTCATCAATTCAAAAATCTCAAAAACCCGTTACAAAAATGGCAACCTGTTCTGGCTCATCTACACCTCCACACTTCAATGGCGAAAATTACCATGTTTGGGCGCTGAAGATGGAGATCTATTTGCAATCACTAAACCTCTGGGATGTAGTTCTCAATGACACCGAGCCACCTCCACTGCGGGACACGACGTCCCTAGCCCAGATCAAAAGGCATGAAGAGGAGGTTATGAAAAGGCCTCGTGCGCTTACCTGCATTCACTTGGTAGTCTCAGATGCGGTATTTAGTAGGATCATGCCCTACAAGACCCCTAAGTCGGTCTGGGACAAAATTAGAGAAGAGTTTGAAGGTGGTACCAGAAACAGAAGAACACAGTTGCTAAAATTGAAAGGAGAATTTGCGATGCTGTGAATGAGAGAAGATGAAACAGTAAGACAGTATTCAACAAAGCTGATGGATGTTGTGAATAAGATAAGGCTGCTGGGAGAAAACTTTCCTGGCTCACGAGTGGTAGAATATATCCTAATTAGTTTACCAGCTCGATTTGAGTCCAAAATCTTTGTGTTGGAGGAGCTGAATGATACTGATACCATCACTGCAACCGACCTTATCAATAAACTGGATTCACAGGAGCAGCGAACCAACATGAGGGAAACCAATTACACAGAAGGAGCCTTGTTCATAAAAGCCAAATCTAGAATTGAGAACAAAGGAAAGCAGACTGGAGAGAAAAGCTCAATCGGGAAGCAACAAGGAAACCAAAACAGAGGTAAGCAATCAAAATTTTCTCCTTGCAAAATTTGTACCTTGACCAACCATCTAGAAAAGGATTGTTGGTACAAGGACAAGAAGGCAATTCAATGCCACTTCTGTAAAAAGCTTGGCTACAAAGAAAGAAACTGTAGGCTGAAGCAAAAGCAGAATGAAGGCCAACCTAAAAGAGAACCTCAACAAGCGAACATCACCGAAGCAATTGGTGAAGTCTCGCCAAACTTGTATGTGGCCTCAAATGAAGTAATAGACGAAGATGACACAAAATGGATCGTTGACAGTGGGTGTACATCCCACATGTGCAAGAACAAGTCCATGTTCACCTATCTAAACAAAGCTCTAAAAGACAAAGTGAGGTTGGAAAATGGCAAGTTCGAGAATGCAGAAGGTAAGGGAACTGTCTCTGTGAATACCCACCTAGGTACACGACATATTACTCATGTGTTTTTTGTACCTACATTAAAGCAAAATTTGCTAAATGTGAATCAAATGACAAATAATGAGTATAAGGTTCTTTTTGAGAATAAATGCTGCAGGATTTATGATCCTGATAAGAAGCAGATTGAAACAGCACCAAAGATAAATCAAAATTACCTGTTGTGCATGAAGAGGCCAGCACACATGGCCTGCTATGCTAGTGCAAATGAGGGTGAAATTTGGCACAGAAGGTTTGGACATTATCATTTGTCCAGCTCGAAGAAGTTGCAAATTGAGAACCTGAGTCTCAATCCCCCTTCACTTGGTGAAACCAACACTGTCTGCGGTGTATGCTAAATGAGCAAGATGCATAGAACACCATTTCTTGCACAAGCCATCACACGAGCAACAGAAAAACTTCAACTTGTTCAGTCTGATAAAGCAGAAGTGTTTGGTAAGTTTAAGGAGTTTAAATTGACTGCAGAAAAGGAAAGTGGGTGTTTGCTCAAAATGTTAAGAACTGATAATGCACTTGAGTATAATTCACTGGAATTCAGACATTTTTGTAGCTCTCAAAGGGATCAAAAGGCAACTGGTTACCCCCTACTCACCGCAGCAAAACGGTGTTACTGAAAGGAAGAACATAACTGTGGTGGAAATAGGGAGATGTCTGATGAATGACAAATACTTGCCCAAGCAGTTCTGGGCTGAAGCAGTAAACACATCTGTTTACTTGCTTAATCAGTTGCCCACTCGGGCCTTGGAGAAGATGACTCCATTTGAAGCTTGGCATGGCAGGAAGCCCGAGACTACCCACATCAGGATCTTTGGCTCAGTTTGTTACAGTCTAATTCCTAATGAAAAAAGAAGAAAGTTAGATGACAAGGGAGAGCTTAGAATTCTCCTCGACTATAGTACAGAAACAAAGGGGTGACGGGTGTATATGCTGAGCTCCAAAAAGCTTATGATTAGGAGAGATGTCGTGATAGATAAAGGCTCACAGTGGAATTGGGTAAAAAACAAAATAAAATGTGATGAGGCAGGAAAACTGGTGACAAGAGGAGATGAATCTGTACCAGCTCCATTCCCTTTTGAATTGGAAAATGATGAGGAAGTTGGAGATGATGGAAGTGCTGATGGAGTTTGGATGAGAAGTCTCTTTAAAATATATGATTCATGTAATTTTTCTTTCAAAGAACCTGCAACCTATCAAGAGGCAGCCACACATTCCTCTTGGAAGGATGTTATGATGGAGGAGATTACTATGATTACAAAGAACAAAACTTGGATTTTGATCCCTAAGCCAGAAGGCAAGAAGATAATCGGTGTCAAGTGGATTTACAGACTCAAGTTGAATCCCGATGACTCTGTAAATCGGCACAAAGCTAAGCTGGTGGTGAAGGGATATGCCCAGACTGCAGGAGTTGACTTTGGGGACACATTCGCTCTAGTTGCAAGACATGAAACCATCAGAATGATCCTGGCAGTAACAACGCATTCAAAGTGGCAGGTTATGCACCAGGACGTCAAGTCTGCAGTCTTAAATGGTGATCTCCAAGAAGAAATTTATGTTGATCAACCAGATGGATTCACTGTTGAGGAAAAAGATGATCATGTTTATCTGCTATATAAGGCTTTGTATGGCCTTAAGCAAGCTCCACGAGCTTAGTACCAGAAGCTGGACGAGTAACTACTGTATTGTGGATTTAAAAGGAGTATGGCTGGAATCTGATCACTGCTATTTATGTGGATGACATACTGGTGACAGGTAATGATCCATGTAAAATGGAAGAATTCAAAGAACAGCTTGAGGAGATGTTTGAGATGTCCAACCTAGGTGAAGTAACATACTTTTTGGGGATGGAAATAAAGCAAGCTCAAGATGGGATTTTTCTGTCTCAAGCAAAGTATGCACGTGAAATACTTAAAAAGTTCAGCTTGATGGAGTATAAAGCTGTCTCTACTCCAATAATTCCAAACTTAAAGTTAACTAAGGATGAAATAGGTGATAAAGTAGATGAGGCAAGGTACAGAAACTTAATTGGAAGCTTGTTGTATCTCACTGTTTCAAGGCCGGATATGCTATTTGCTGTGAGTTTGCTGTCACGATTTATGTCATCTCCAAAACAATATCAAATGGCAGCTGCAAAGCATGTATTGAGGTATCTTAAGGGTACTTAAAATTATGGAATTCTATATGAGACAAAGGGAGAAGGAAGGCTGCTACGCTATACTGACAGTGACTGGGCAGGGAATCTAGATGATGCACGCAGCACTTCTGGTTATTTTTTTTCATTTGGCTCTGGTGTTTTCTCCTGGGCATCTAAAAAGCAAGAAGTGGTCGCTCAATCTACAGCTGAAGCTGAATATATTGCTGTTGCAGGTACTGCAAATCAGGCGGTGTGGCTAAGGAAAGTAATGCATGATCTAAAGCTGGATGCATCTCTGCCAACCGAAATTTTGGTGGATAATAAGTTGGTCATTGCAATTGCTAAGAACCCAGTGATGCATGGTCGAACCAAGCACATTAATGTGAAGTTCCATGCAATTAGAGATGCTGAAAAGAGTGGTGAAATCAAGCTTACTTATTGGTCATCCGATGAGCAACTGGCGGACATTCTGACAAAGCCGCTTGGAAAAGGGAAATTCGAAATGATGAGAAGGAAGTTAGGAACTGTAGGGACTAATTCTTAAGGGGGAGTGTTAGATTATTAAGAATCAGTTAAAATTTATTTTTATCAACTTGCATTTGAATTTTAAATTTAGATTTCTTTGAATTATGTAGTAACCGGATAAGGGTGGAATTGAGTTTGTGTACAAGATCATCACTTGCACGAAAAAACAGGATATGTGATTGTAAATTGATTTATTTAAGCCATGCAAACATGAATGAAAAAGCAGCCATTTTTCTTGTATCATCTTCTCACAATTTTACCGAAGCACAGAAACAGAGAACTTTGCAGGGTTATGCTCTGTTTCTGTGCCATCTCTCTCTCTCTTACTTTTTCTCTCTACAAAAGCTACCTAATTAGTTTTTGAAAGCAGCAAATTTTCATGTAAAAATATTACGCCCACCATGGTTAATCAAAGGGCATGATTCTAATTGCATTAAGAAAAAATAAAAATAAAAACAAAACCATCGCCAGCCACTTATTCTGCCATTTTCCTTCTAACAAAATCAATCCATCACTTTAAACCTTATCATTCAGACAAAACAAACTGAACATCAAGACATTAAATATCTGGATCGTGCATTGCTGCAACATATCAGCATGCACCTAATAGAGAGTTGATAAGCAAAGAAATATCAGGTTACACATTACAATTGTTTTATTGCCAATAAGCAGCCAATTGAAAATAAATGATAAAGGACGAAAATAACCTGTAAAAATGCTTCTAGCTTGTTTCCAGAACCTGCAAGTTTGATAAAATCATGGCGAGCTGATGCTGACTTTCCCGAATGCACTAACCCTTCGAACTCCTCATCAATCAGCTTTTGACTGCCTGAAAGACCTCAAACAGTAAACTTTACAAATTCTTTCCAAAACACGCCAGGTAGGAGAACATTTATTCAAGAGTTTCAAAGTGCAGCAAGATCACTATTGAGGATTTCAGTTCTCTACTTTTGTTCTGAAAACGACAAATAATAAATGCCAAATAGGTTACCATTAGCGTGGAGAAATATTTATGAAGAAGGAAATATAATTGTTCATAACAGAGCCTTATCTGCCTGGAGAAGAGAAAATAGGCATATTATAATGGCCATAAAAGACATGCCGGTTACCTTTTAAGAGCTGCAGAAAGGAAAAGCATTATACAGCAGAGCATGGCCGCAACCAACAATATAAATTTTCATTTGGCATGCAAACCCTCCCCCCTGCAAAGTCAGCATACCTTTGTCATTGTTGCGGTGACCAGACTAGTTTGAAATACATGGCCATTTGGTTTTGATGCACAGTGTTTTAGTGGCCCAAGAAACTTTCTTATATCAGGACCAAAACAAAGATCGAGCATGGTGTCTGCCTCATCCAACGCCTACTAAAGAATTGCCAACATTATGAAGTGAACCAAATTGCATCAACAGACACCTATAAATGTATATACATTTTTTTTTAAATAAGCTTATAAATGTATACATATCAAACAACCACAATTTTCACATAACGCATGCACACCTGTAGCTGTTCGGGTCCTGGTGTTCGTCTTTGTCCTTTTGATTCACATGAGGATAATGTAGAACGAGAGAGAAAGAAAGGCCAGCAGAGGAGCTGGGTTTTTGAAATAAAATAAGTTTTCCCCACGCTCGATGAGACTAACGAAATTTTAAAATTTTAATGGAAGTATATTTTTCGAAAATTATATATTTATTTTAGTGAATTATCATCATAATAATAATTTTTTATAATGGATTTATTGTATTTGAAGTAATTAAAATATTTTAGATCTCAAATTAGATGGGTTTTTGTGTGCTCTGAGACCATATTCCTAAGCTTCACCAATTGTTATGTTAACAATCTTTATTGCCTATACATTAACCCTGGAAAGGAATGCTTAAGCAAATTCACTTATAACAACAGCAAGGAAAGAAAGTTGGAATTAACTCAAAAATCAAATTATTCTGAGTACAAAAAAATTAACAATGAATGGCAGAAAATACATTTAAAAAAAAAAGCGCAAGTAAAAAATGCTTAAGATACTTGACCAGCCTAGACTAGACTAACTCCAGAGACCGTGGAGTTTTGCCGTCATGTTGTGGTTCATCTCCAGGCACGAATTTCTTCCAGAACCAATGTTTGCCCCAGACGGTGGACATATTTTCAATGGGGACGCCCTTGGTCTCCGGCAGCAAGAAGAAGATGAAGGTGGTCATGATGGCAACGAAGAAAGCGAACATGAAGAAGAGGCCGAATTTCATTCTGCAGAGCAAGCTGAGGAAGAGTTGAGCGATCAGGAAAGTAAACAACATGTTCACCGACACTGTTATGCTCTGCGTCGCCGATCGGATTCCTAGAGGTGACATCTCACTCGGCACCAACCATCCTAGAGGCCCCCACGACCACGCAAATGCCGCCACGAACATACATATGAACACCACTACCAGCACTGCATACCACGTAGCTAGTTGAGTCGTCCCTCCGCTCACTCCAAATTTCCACCATATCAGTGCTGCTACCAGAACCTGGCATACAAACATCTGCACTCCACCTTGAAGGAACAGAAATCTCCTTCCCCACTTATCAGTTCCGTAGATAGATATACTGGTTGCAAACACATTAACCAATCCAGTAATGACAGAGGAGAGAAGAGAAGCACTGCCTCCAAATCCTAAAGTTTTGAAAAGCACGGGAGCGTAGAACATGACGACGTTGATACCAGTTATCTGTTGAAACAGAGGAATAAAGATAGCCATGATCAACTGAGGACGATGACGCCTCTCCCTCAATTTCCTCCATGGATGTTCCACGGCCTTTGCAGCCTCGCTCGCGGACACCAAGTCTCTGAACTCTGCCTCAACTTCCTCGTCGCTAACGCCGCGAATGCGTCTGAGCATGCCGCGAGCCTGCTCCGCTTGGCCCTTCTCGAGCATGGAGTTGGGGGTATTGGGGAGAAACAGAGCAGAGAGGAAGACGAAGAGTGCGGGGACTGCTGCGCAACCCAAGCTCAGACGCCATCCCAAGTCGCCGGCGATTTTCGCAGTGAAGTAGTTGATGATGTTGGCAGCGAGAATGCCGATGGTGATTGACAACTGGAAGACAATGTTGAGACGACCTCGGTGCTTGCAGGGAGCCATCTCGGAAACATAGACTGGGACGGATTGAATGGAGAAACCAACGCCGCAGCCCAAGAGAAGACGGCCGATGATGAGCATGGCCAGGTTTCTGGAACCCGCGTTAATGGCAGCTCCGGCGAGAAAAACTAAACCGCCGAGCAGCATGGAAGTTTTTCTTCCGCACTTCCTGGTGATCCATGAAGCAAAAAAGGAAGTGACGAGTGCAGCCAGATAGAGAGAAGAAGTGAAGAGGGTGAGGTTGGTATCGTCGAACTTGCAGTACTGATTGGTGGAAGTATCCAACTCCTCCTTCCTGTAAACGGATGGGAAAAATTTTTGCAGAAACTGAGGCATGGACGTGACGCCACCAGATATACCGATGTCATACCCGAAAGTCAATCCACCCATGGCGGCGACTATGCAGGTAATTACGACGTAAGCAGTGAGGTTTCCTGGGTAATTTTTTGAATTGTTATCTCCGCCGCCAGCAGCAACGAAGCCACCAGCCATAGCTGTTTTTATACGTGTATAAACGTATCAGCAAAATACTTAGAAGATGTATGTATTACGCGCAGAGGTCAGAAGATTTAAGATGGATGAGAGAGGAATAGAAATCAGGAGTGAATGAAAAGAAAGTGAGGGAGTATGGTGTATTATATAGAGGCATGATTAAAGGAATCCGATTAGAACTCTAACGGAGGAGCAGCTCCTTTTCTGTTCGGATGAGAAGAAATACGCAATGCATGCATAAAATACATTTATGCTGAATTACCAAAAATAAATATATATTCACTTATTATATTTTATATTTATGTAGGAGTAATTTGTTTAATTATAGCGAGATTAGTTCTATAATTTATGAATGTAGATAATTCCTAGTCCAAAGATTTTCCGCAGAAATAGTAATGGGTTGCTATTTGGGCCAATCAGGACTTTTTGTGACCCAAAACCTGTCGCCATCTGGTGACTTTATCGTAATCCAAACCCAGCATGAAATTGCTGCAACCGACAAATTGCAGAAAATAAAAATTGCAAATGGCTTTCCTCCATTTTTCAGATTCTCAAAACCCATCCTCCACTGGGGTTTTGCGAGGGTTTAGGCCACAATGTCTCAACCTTTTGCCTTCCACCTCGTACTTAACCAATACAGATGGATATTTAGGTTTTTCGTGTGGGAAAAACTATTAGCCAACGTTCGCGATTCAGATCTACGGTGGTGAATGGCGGTGGTCGGTTGTTGCCCCAGGAGGACTCATTGAATAATCCAATAGATATGGTGGTTGGGATCCCTGGCAGAGTTCCTCGACACATTGAGAATGGAAACATGGTTTATGGTGACGTCGAATGCTCGGTGAGCATCCCAACAAATTTTACCCGAACTCACATTTTAGAAAGTATTTCCTCTCCTGGAGCTGTGCATTCTGTATTGATATTAGGGAACTTGTAAGAAAATATGAAAATATAAGAATTTGTGAATAAATAAATAAATAAAATAAAAGAAATACACCAATGCATAAGAATAAATGAAATAAATAAGAAAGAGCGTGTTAAGGAAAATAAGCGAGTTTCAAATAATTAAGGTTAAAATTTAGAGAGAGATCAAAATTTAATCAAAATAAAGGCATTATAATGGACAAAGATTTAATTAGCAATCATTTGTAACAAAGAGAAATAAGGGGCAAATAGGTAATAAAATGAGCAAAAAATAGTGGGAATATATGTTGAGAAAAATTGCAAGATAAGTAGGAGAGGAAAAGAAATAAAGAGTGTCAAAAAGGTATGAAGGAGGAGTGTATACTTGTGTGACCACCGAAATTTGCAGATAGTATTGATGAACTCTACCCATGGATAGATGATTACCTCAATAAGATGTGACTGAAAAGTCTCATATCGAACGTAGTTAGAAAATCGATTTGTATAGTATTCTCTTAATGAATGTTATTGTTTATACACAATTTGTGATAAATATTTAGTTCTCCTATTTATGTGGTAAAGTGATCTCTTATGGCCTTATTGATACCGATAGAAACAATATCGTACAATAACATCATTTGATGAGTGAAAATAAAAGTACATAATTATATTAAAAAAAATAAGATTATGTGATAAATTAAATTATTAGTAAAATTATAAGTAACATAGGAAGTGGAAGTTTATGTGAATCATTGTATGTGACAATTATGTGGAATGTGAATGAGAAAAAAAAAAAAGTAAAATAAGAATTAATAAATATGAATAAAAAGAAAATTTATAGTTGTAATAGTAAAAAGATATAGAAAAAGAAAAATAATAAGAATTTGTATCCGAAAATAAAATTTAATAACAGAATCACATTTCATAATGACGTAGACATAGTCTGGGCATATCCCTTCACCACCAGCCTAGCTTTGTGCCGATTTACAGAGCCATCGGAATTTAACTTGAGTCTGTAAATCTACTTGACACTGATTATCTTTTTGCCTTCTGGCTTAGGGATCAAAGTTCAAGTTTTGTTCTTTGTGATCATAGCAATCTCTTCCATCATAGCATCATTCCAAGAGGAATGTGTGGCTGCCTCTTGAAAGGTTACAGGTTCTTTGAAGGCAAAATTGCATAATATTTAAAAAAATAATTATAATAAATTTTATTATAAAATTTTCAACAATTTTTAAAAATTAAAATGTTTTCTTAAAATTTTATTTATGTTAGTATATTTTTTTTTTTACTTTCTGTGAATTTTAGTTAATTATCTCTGTAAATAATAATACTAGTACATTGGTACTAAACAAATGAAGTTCACCCAAATTCGTTGTAAAAATTTTTAGATTAAGAAAATACTCTAAGGGTTTAGATAAGAACTTTGGAAGTTATATTCTAAGGGTACCATTAAATTTTTGTACCATAACCTTAAATGTTGTATCTCATGTTGTTTTGTATGTATATACTACTACCATGGTAAGGGATGGATAATAAACTTTGCATGTATATTTCTATTTATATACTATTCTCACTTGAGAATGTCAAACGTAACAAAAAAAGTATATTTGTAGTGACCAAATAAATTATACAACTAATTGTTTAATTATATTAAACTATATGATCTAATGAGAGAGTTAATGATTAGCTTAATAGTGTATATAAATAGAAATGCAGAACCATTAGAGCATAATATTTTCATAATTAAAGTAGTTAAATTAGAAAATATATATATTTAATCGTATTAAATAAATTGATTTAAAATTTTCACTAAATCAAATTAAATTTATGGTGAAAAAAAAAAAAAAAAAGAGGGGGGAGGGGTTGAATATATGTCTAAATCTGAACGCACTTCTTCCTTTGATAATTCATAATTTTGTTTTCTAAAATGATACGATAGAATTAATATTTAATATTGATCACAAAACACCAGCTTCCCACCTTTGTTACACATACCTTGCTCCCCGACTGAATTAACAACCTTCCCGTAGCTATACCTCAATGGCATCTTCCCCATCACCCTGTGGTATTTCCTTATACACTCTCCTCTTCTCCTTCTATGTTCGCCTCTCCTACTACTCAACCCCACCTCCCTTACTTTGCTCCCCTTTCCACCATCTCTCAACCCCAGCGCTCCATCTTCATCACCATCTTCGTTCCGCGCATCTCCCCAGTCTCTTGCTCTCTCCGTTCCTACCAGAATCGGCCCTGCGTTTATCTCCTCCGCTACCACAAAGTTCATCAATATATCCTCGCAGTTACGCATCTCGTCAACTATGTTCCTCATCCGTCTCCTCTCTGCTCCCCCCTCGCAGCTATACTTGAACAAATAATCGCTTTTTAACACCATGAACTTGGTCAGCACGATCGAGTATTTGTCCGGGTGCACCGTGTAAATCCACTCCTTCCTTGACAGATCAATCTCATGAGATCTCGCGAAAGCCCCGATCAGTCGGTCGGGATTCGATCTCCATATCCTGAAAGCGAATTTCACCGACTTCGGATCGATTTCCACGTCGTCGTCGCTGATTAAAACGGCGCCGGTCTCAATCGATGGTCTGGGAAGGAATCGGGCATTGAGGCTGCTTGAGGATTGACGAATAAGAGAGATTGAAGCCGTGGCGGAGGAGGAGAGAGTGAGATTGTGCGCCAATTCGGCCAGGGTTTGGGCCGGGGTGGAAGGGTTTCCCCAGAGCACGAGTACCGATGACACGATTGGGGAGGCTGCGTATGCCGCGGATATGGACAGGAGGAGCGGGATCCGGGAAGTGGAGTAGCCATTGATGAGGACCGTAACTTGATCTGATCGGAGGGTTCGTGAGTCCCTCTGATACGCCGGATCACATGAGGCTAAAGGGACAGCTCGAACAGGCAAAACACCGAGAGATAGCCAGGCAAGCAGCAAGAGAGAGATGCAGTTTCTTTGTTCGGCAACTTTCATTTCCCGCCAATACCTTGCACCGTCTAGATCAGATGAACTTCCCCTCTAAACAGAACAGAAAACAGAGCACGTTGTGGCAATTTTGTAGTTTTATTGACCTCCAGGTCTATTTTTCCCACTTTTTTTTTTTTTTTCCGGATGGTACTGTTTAATTTAAGAAGAGGTGGTAATTTTGTAATTAGATGCGAAATTGGTGGCCAGTCTTGTTTGCCCGTCAGGTATCAGGAATCAGGATAATGTAGAACCGGGGGGCGGGGGGGAGAGGGGGAGGGGATAGGGAGGAAGGGCCGGGAAGGAGCTGGTTTTTGGGAAAATGGCGATGTGTATGGTGGCTCCCAAGCTCAGTAATCTAGGGGCGATTGTTTCGTTCCCGTCAAGTAATAGAGGACAGTGGCAAAGGTGCTCGCTTATGCCAGTATATTGTGCGCCCTTGCAGGAAGTCCGGCAAGAGGTAGGTGTTATTATATATATATATATATATGTATGTACCTGATCATATATGTATTTTAATATTTTAGTAGTGGGATGTTAACTAACTCATTAGTTGGCTCTTGAATTATGTGGGCAAAAACCTTCTACTTGTTCCTCCCACTTAAAATAGTTTATCATTCGTCTTCAAGTAACGTATACGAATGTGTCCGTGGTTTACATTACTTGGATATTGTTTGGCCTAAATTTGATGTCAATTGATATACACTCCTAAACTGATTTTGATAAAGATGGTGTGAACCTTTATGCTCAAGATAAAACCAGCTGAAAAAGTTTGAATTTTTATGATTTGCCCATTTGGCTATAGCAATAATTACACTTGGCTGATCAAGCTATGTGCGTACTAATGGCACACGTCTCGGATGTTGGTCTTGTCCATTTCTCATTTTGCTCTGTCACTTCAATTGCTTTACCTTGTCTATTTATTAAGTTGTCTGATCATGAACTTGCTGGAGTAATTCCAAGGTCGGTGTAACACCTATATCATCTGTTCCTTTCAAGGCTCGTCGAAGCAACCTGCATCTCCATTAATATATGAACATATATTTAGGAAAGAACAAAACATAACATAATTGCAAAAAAAGTGAATATTTTAGAGCTCTGGTTGCTAAACAACTCTCTCAATTTGTTTTCCTTATAACATGGCAAATCATTCTCTCATGTCATTGCCTTAAAGGTCGATGTGGGGATTATGTGTGAACCTTGCAACGGTAAAGGATGGTTACTTTGTGACTTTTGTGAAGGACAAAAAATCAACGTGAAAGCGGCCAATAAGCGGATCTACCGTCGATGTCCATCTTGTAGAGCTGTAAGTACTTCAAAAATTCTTTTGGAAGATTTTGAGTAGAAAGTAGAATGGCAAAGTTAAACTAGAAACTAGATGCTTATGGTTTACTTGCTTAGTTGATAAAGTAGCATGGTCTTAGTTAATATTGGTGTCTATTTTACATGTAAGCTTCAGATCAATAAAGGTTATATGTGAAATTAGAAGAGATATTAATGACCCCTTGATTTTCTGAAAAATGGCTGTCAATTTCTAGTAAAGCCTTGCAAGAATAAATTTAATTAAATTTCAACAGAGCATTTAGAAAGGGTATTTGGATTGCCGGAGTTTAAAAAGCACTACTCAAGTATGTAAACAATTTTTTTATCTCAGAGAGTCTTTGGTTCATTATTTTAGCACTACAAGTGCATAGGATTCTTAGCTCCACTGAGATTTAAGTTTGTAATGGTTTAGGGAAAAAAGTGTTTGGATACTTAATTTTTTATTTCTAACTTTTAAGCTCTAATAAGCTATTAGGTGTTTGATAAAAATGAAGATTTTAGTAAAATGTCTAAAAATGATAAAATTGATTTGTATTTTAAATAAGAAATATCAAAGTATGTGTTTTGTTTTGATAATGAATTTTTTGGTCAAAATTAATGGTAGAAAGAGATTTTAGTTTTCCACTAAAAGCTTTCACAAGGGAAAAAAATTGGCATGGGAGCTTTTATTTTTTTTATTATTTTGTATAAAAGCTCTGTAACTTTTTGAATTTCTATGGGTAACCTGAATGTGGTAAAGCTTATTTTTTTACCAAAAAATGTTTTAAGCTCTTTGACCACAAAAATTAGCCAAATATGCTTTTAAGCCTCTATGATTTAAAAGCTTGTTGGAGTTTAAGGTCTTGTGCGCTTAAGAAACTGAAAAAAAAAAAAGCCAATTCAAGCACCTCTTTGGAATTTCCTATTTCCAAAATTCAACTTAGTGATGGCTCTTGATATAATTTTCTGAGGATTTCACTTTTTCACCTCAATAATTGTATTATCATATATAGAGAGTTTGAATGCTATTAAGTTAACCTCCATATGAATATTGATATCCACAAATTGTGAAGATTCCTCAAAGATAGAGAGGATGGGTATCCTCATCTTATACTTAAAAACTTTTGTCACAGGTTGGGTACGTTTTATGTTCAAAGTGCAAAGTTTTCAAGTGTGTAACTTTCCCTGATTCCAGTGATGGTGATGGTACATCTTTCTAAGCTTCCTGTTGATAAAAAATACATCATTGGCAATGTAATTCTCAGGGCCATATTCAGGTCCCTTTTCTGTTCATTCTGTATTATTCTTTTTCACCTCAAGAAGAAATTGTTTGAAGAGGTATGTACATAATCTGTGTTCGGGTCTACAGTGCTGGTTGATTGGCCAATTGTCTTGCTTGTGTATCACTTTATTGATGTAAACAGAGCAACTGTGATAGCCATGTTCAGTGACTTTCATTTATAATTGCAGAATACGGTGTTACTCTTACTTTTAACTGAGGGGTGTAGTTTTTACAAATTCGTCTAAGCTCACTGGGTCAATGGCTGTTTTATAATTTTATTAAGTTCTGGGTGCACTATTGATGTTTATTACTTGCTTTGCTTTATGATGTGAATCCTGTGCTTAGTGAGTCTGCAGAAAACCTTTTAACTTTTAAGCCTCTGTATTTGCAATTTTCTCCCCAAAAATTGGTTGGCTATGGTCACTATGAACTGCAATCCTCACGTCAAAATCCTTCTTTTGCATCCGACCTTTTCTCTGCATTCTCAATTATGGCAGCAACGAATACCAGGGTTATGTTCATCATGACATGAAGACATAACTAGTAAGAATATGCAAAAAGAATGTTGGACTTAAGTTCTAAAATTTCTTACAAAAGGGAAAATATTATCAAAGCCTTAAATTAATCTTGTTTTTGCTAGGTTTTTCTTTTTCAAGGACTATCTTATGGATTCTTTTGGTACTAAGAATAGAAGATTATATCTACCTAATTGATCATGTTGCAAATAAATAATAAAATTTAAATTCTTGCAGTACTAAGTATAGAAGGTGAAGATTGGACCTAGTTGATCATTCAACCAGTAAATTTAAAACTTAAACTTCTTTTAGTATTAGGTATAGAAGGTCAACATTGACCTAGTTGATCGTGCGACAAGTGTGTGCTAAAACTTGAATTATTTGTTCTCGATTTTTTTTTTTAAATTTTTTTCTTTCTAATGAAAAATTACTTCGTGGCTAGCCTCAGTATATCTAGGTCCACCATTTGTTCTACTTTCTGTAGGATTAGAAGTAAGTGGTTGGAGATCTTGTGTATTTTGCTTAAAGTCATTTTTTTCTTAGTGGGAAAGATTTGAAGATGTTATAGATATTTTCACCAATTACTTGTTACAATACTTGTGGCAAACTCTAGGTGCCTTGTGAACACAAAGTTTTCCTTTTGGACTACCATCTGATTAGTTTCTAAAACGACAATGTGTAGGTAGAATGATATGTAGCTGGATATGCAGCTGTGCTCGGCTTAGGTTTCCATGGAGGCTGTTGCATCATACGGTTAAGATTCTCTCCCTCGAGAAACGGAAATGTCATTTATTCCTAAGTCTTTGAATGCTGCCAAATTAATGAAACATGAATGCACATGCGATGGGGATCATTAAATATAACTTTCTATAGGGATGTCATGTGGGGGTCTATTTTATCGGATCTTGCTTTACCCTTTTGACTTTTGACTCCTTATCATATGGGCTGGCTCATCTCTCCTTGATAGTTTAAAAAGATTGATTAGTCACTGTTGGCATGTGAATGAATCTATGCATGTGACTTGAGAAATAAAGGTTTTACTAATGTTACTGCATGATGCAAATGGCTGCATTGATTCATTAAAGTACTTTATAATATACTTGTTTCCGTATTCAAACTTATAGGATGCTGTACTTGTTTGTCATATCCATTTTAGTTAGGAACTCATCTGTCTACTGACATTGACAAGAGGACTGTGAAGCTGTCCATCCGTATTGTACTCATCATTGATCTTACTTCTGGTAATCTGCCATATATATCTAAACGATGGCGAGCTATCCGGATTGATATTGGAAATTTTTTTTTTTTATAGTCATCATGGATGGATCTGGTTCTCTCTCTGCCAGAGCCTATTCATCAAAAATTATCTTCTATTTTGTTGTCAATTTAGCATTTAATATTTTAAGAATTGTTTCTGTAGAATAATTGAAAACGTACAAATGGGAGGTTCTATTTATGAATCATATCAGATCTGTAATTAATATAATTGCACCTTCGCATAGGTGATGTTGGATAGTCTAATTATTTGCTAAGAAAGAGATGGGAGTTGAGGGGATTCCTTTCATCAGCTCTTTCTTTATAATTTATCATATGTTCTCTGCATTTTTTATGCCATTAAGAATTTCATTTCATAGTTGGAACAAGTGATTTTTTTGGGTAGAATTCATTCTAACATCTTTACTTTTGTGAAGTCATTTCCATTTAGAGCCTCAATTGTTTTAGAATACCCTCATTTGTTTTACGAACATAGGAATTAAACAAATAAACTAACTTGTCTTTCAGACCATGATAGTTAAAACTGCATTATCTTACTTCACCAAGGTTCCATTTGGTTTAAGCATATTAAATTCTCATTTAACTTTTATATTTTAACAATTGGATATGTAAAAAGTAATCATTTACATAGCTGATGCATTATTGAATAAGTTCCTCTCATATGTTCAATTTTATAATGATAGATTTATATTCCCATTCGTCCAAGAAAGAATTGCAAAAATAGTTAACTCGACTTGAATATAAAATTGACTCACAACTAGAATATTATTTTCATCTAAATTTCTATATTATTTACGTTGTGATCATTTTCTTATCCATGAAATTGAAATTTGAATCAGACTAAACTTATAGTTTATTTGGGTTGCATTTTGTATGTTCTCTCATGTTTAAAATGAGAAATATTGAAAAGTATAATTTATGTTACTCTCTCTCTAGACTTTCTCTCTCTTCCTTTTTCAAAATAAGTAAAAATATTCAAATAAATTTTACAAAAATAGCTTTTTGTTCCAGACATACCTTTACAGTTTTTCTCCTCCCCCTACCCCTCCCTCTCTTGGCCCTTTCCATTGTCTTTATGTTATTGCAATGCGATTATGAAAGAACCCTCTTAAACTCTTTTTAATTTTTCTGTTTTTACAGAGTTAAGCTAGTAGTCAATAACAAATCTTCTGATTATATTTGCGTCACAAATGCTTGTCCAAGAACTAAAAATTAATGCATTTTGTAAATTTGGTTCAAGAACTATTTTGAGAGTTTGATGCTACTGAAAAACAATTCAAAATTTTATAACTAAATTCTTTAATCTCGATTAGATGAGCGGGGTGAAGATGTACATGGTACTCCTAGAATAGTTAAATGCTTGTCCATCACTTTAAGAAAGCAGTGATACCCTGAAGAAAAGGATAGAAAACTAGTGGCTTCCTGAGTTGTATATGAGGCTCTAGACCTGGTCAGCTAGTATCTTTTCAGTTCTTATGCTTATACAACATTTTCCAAATCTGTTTCTTTTATGTTGGTGTGGAATAACTGATTTGACAGTAAGGTTAATATGAAGAGATAAAAGTTAACTAATCTGTATATTAGGAGAGACTTTTACCATGCACGATTCTCTGCTGGGAAAAAATTAGTTTGCTTTTACACCTGCCTGGGTCAAACAACATCCAATTTTCATTATCAGAAACAAAGATGGAGTTATGACAAGAATCATTAGTTTCATTGTCAAAAATTCTGTTGTATTTTTCATTGATTCTTGATTGGTCTGTTCTACATCAAATTATTAAGCATCTCTCTCTTTCTCTCTGTCATACATGATACATGTCCTCATCTAAGGGAACAAAAAGCTTCTTCGGGAGGGGGAAGGGGAGGGGGAGGGGGAGAGGGAGAGGGATATGAGGTTTAGGAAATGAAAAAAGAGGAGAAAAATATAAAACTGAAACTATCTGCAAATTGGGCTTTGAGGGTGGTGGGATGGAGTTCTCTGGCTCTCTGATGAGTAATATCCCAGTGTATCATCAATGGTAAACCTGCATTCCTGCATGCAGATCAGGTCTTTTTTCTCCTCCACTATCTTCAAGATATTCTCAAACACAGAGACTTCGCAAGGAATTCTCAGAACACCTGTCTGTTGAAATCCAAACTCCTCTTCTGCTTCCCTTAGTAAGATGTGAAATGCTTGATGACTGAGATACTGGGTTGGGATTATGTATCTCTTTTGCTCTTCTCCAACGCAAACAGCCAGGTAGCCTTTTGGGACGACATTACTTGTTGCTTCGCGTACGGAGGTATCTGATAGGGAAAGTGTGCGTTTCAGAAACTTGATGCTCTTACTGCCGCTGTTGATATTGTTGTTGTTGTTGCCGTTGCTTTCGCTATCACCGTTACTGGTGGCAGCAGCTTTTGACGTGTTTGCAAGCTTTCTCCACTTCTTGAGGATTTGTTGAAGTCTAACAATTTCCCTGATCTTGTTAGACTTCTTGCAATCCATGGTGGCTCTGCTGATATGTTAGCTGTGTGTTTTTAGACTTCTTTAACTCCCCTGAATTTGATTGCTTGTTCAAGTCTGAAGTGGTGCTTCTCATTTATAGAGATAGTGGCTTAGGATTCCAAAGGCTAAAACACAATTTGTGATTAAAATATTAGTTTGTATTAGTTGAATTCTAGTCGTACACACAAACAAATATATATATATATATATATATATTAACCAAAACCCATCTAGGAAGTTGGGTTTGTTTTCATCAGATGGATGGGTAATTCTAGAACCATAGGTCTTAGAGATGATATACAGTTTAAAATATACCCAGGATTTCATTTGGTGGCAGTGTTTAAGCATGTGAAGTTTCTGTATTTATTCATTTATATATTTTTATTAGTAGAAATGAGATTCTATGGTCTATAGATGGTAAGATTATCATAAAAGGATGTCAGTATTTTAGTGATTTCTGTTAACTGTTTTGGTTTCCAAGCAAACCGCCCCAGCAGTCAAAGGGCCTCGTACAGTACAAAAGTCCTAGTTATTTTATTATCACTATTTCAAGGGCTGGATGGCGGTCTGTTGTAATTAACACTTGAAGGAAACCCATGTGGAAGTGAAAGTGCTTCTTCATGAAGCAAGAAAAAAGCTCTTTGTAAGAAGCTGCTCTGTAAATTTTTCCTTTTGATTTGAATCAATAAGCATAAATTCACAACCTATTCATACCCTTCTTCTGTTTTGAAACTCTAGAGCTTTAGGACACCTTTTAAACTTTTAATCTGTCATAAAAATATCATTTTTAGATATTCTGCCATATGAAGTGAGCATCTTTTAGGTTCCTACATGCACAATACACATATGTATATATCTTTCATTATACATTTTTAATGTAATTTTTTCTTTTGTGGTAGGAAAGCATAGTTTATGCCATTATTGTGAGTTTGCTAATTTTTCTAACATTACATGTTGAACCAGTTTTATAAATGATTTTCTTTTTAAAATGGTCTTTTTTCCCACACGCCACCACCACTCCTACAACCGAAAGAAGACTTAAAAAAGGGGTTAAAGTTGCGGTGCATGGAAGGTTGAACCCTGAATATTGTTCCACTCAATTCATAATTGACTGTTAAAAGTTAAAAAAAGAGTTAAAAAATTCCATCACAACCACTCCTTATTAGACCTTACCATTTATTCATTAATCCCTTTTACTAAGATGTGCAACATTTTTCACGAACAACAAACAAACAAAAAAGTAAGTTTGAAATTTTGTGATATATGTAGGCAGGCAGATTGACAGCCCCCAAAATGCAGAGAAATCAGAAGAACCCTAAATCATTAATTAGATCCAAATCATTATCAACAAAATAATAAGCAATTTTTTTTTTCCTTTGACGTATTCTCAAAAGTTGGGAACCACCACTCAATTCCTTTCTGCGCCTCATCAATTGTTGACTTTTTCCAATCATTTTAAATTAATTAAACTTTTTATTCGTGATAATACAAAACCTCCAACCTAATAATTAATAATTCATACAAATATATATACATATATGGTCTTTATAAGTATTATTATTATTATTTTTTCCGATAGATCGGACAATACTTTTTTTTTTTTTTTTTTTTTTTTTTTTTTTTTGAGTATTTCAATGAAATAGTAGGAGGTTAAATTAATTGTCAAGTTGTGATTGAATTATTTACGAGAAGATGGTCATGTGTCTTGGAAATCCCTCCCGGCAGATCCATTATATTGTAAAATTCAACTACACCTTTTTATTATTTACTTCTCTTACGTTAAACATTACATAATGTGTATACAATATGATCTGTTTCCTTCACTCTTTTTTTTTCTCTTTTTTTTTTTTTTCATTTGTTCGTTACAGAATTATTAAATTATGTACAAATAATATGATCTAATTCTATGGTAGAAGAATTGATTATCATATTTGGTTGTTGAATATAATAAGCTCAATCGAAACATATTTTATCCCTAGTCGAATAATGTATTTCTTTACCTCTTTTACATAATGGATACATAAACACACACACACACATATATATATATATATAGAGGCTCAACTGAGAGAGGTAGCCCACAAAATAAGTGGCCCTCCTACCCAATTCCCTAAAGCCCAATTTTGCATGATTTTTCATTACCCACATCAGTTATTTATATTTATTTTAATTAAAAACTTTATTTTAGTAGTAGAAATTATTTTTTTAAAAAAAAAAAATTAAATCAATATTATGAACTTAATTTTTATATAATTAATAACTACTTAAAAAAGATTATGTTAATTCATAGATACTAGAAAATTCTAATATTACGTAATATGATGTTAATGCGAAATTTAATAAGTATAAAAATCTAATTTAAAAATAATTAAACTTTATAGGATTTAGTATAAAATTATTCTAATCTATTTTATCACCAAAAAAGAACAAACTCTTCCATATATATATATATATATACATCTCCTAACAATTTTTAAACATAATGTCATGCAAGTTATTCATGTTGGCAATTAAAATCTTGCGACTAAAATTGAAGTTCAAATTTTTTTTTTTTTATTTGCATGACTTGTAATCAACATTAAATTTACTAAACTGACAAACGACTATCAAATACTCAATGAACTAGGCACTTAAAATTATAATTTAAAAGAAATAATTGAATGAAATAGGAGACAAGCCCGAGCACAATAAAGTTGTTGAACACCCATCTTCAAAATTTTTGCAATTCTAACAACATCTGTTCAGCTTGAAAGAGTATTCTGTCTGAGTCTCTCTCTTCAAAAATCAACCAACTCGTTGATCATAAAATTGAGACTTCAAGTGTCATAAGTAGATCGTGAAAATGGGCATAAATTTTAGTTGGTATATTATATTCCAAATACACAATTTGTCTATAAAACTTGTAGTTTAGAGATATAACTGGGAACGGTTTATCCTGGTTGATGTTGCATACGATAAAGTCAACGACATTGCATACTTCTTTTCTAGTAGCAAATCAACGAAAATCCATGTCAAAATCTATTATCCAGTCGTTTAATGAGTTTTTCTTTTGTTTTTTCTTCATATTTTCATCAGAATCTCATCCGTCACAAGATGCTATTAATTCTACCTTTCTAGAGGAATATATATACATGTATATGTATATGTGTGTGTGCGCGTATATATAATTAAATAAAAGAAAAACAATTAAAGAAAGAAATAAAAGAAGAACCCAGAGTATAACTTTGGGAGCATAAGAAAAAAACACGTGGCCATATATAATAAATATATATATATATATGTAATACCCGGAATTAATTTTAAAAATTAAAATTAATATATAAAAATATAAATTTTAATTTTATAAAATTTTATTTAACGTAAAATTAGAAAAAAAAAAATAGGTGGATGATGAAATTGAAAGTAATTTTTTAAAAAATAGGAAAAAATTTGATGCCCGCAATTGGACGGTCCGGATTTGTTCATGCGTGCTTCAGGCACGATCAAACAGTCGCGATTGAAAGCAATGAACGGTCTAGATTCGTTTCATCTTTAAATGCGATAGTACGGTCAAGATCAAATCACGATGAACGCTTCAGATTCATTTTCTCTTTAAACGCGATGGACGACCTAAATTAAAGGAAGACATGTATAAATATCTCACTTCACACCGAACCCTAACCCTAGCTGCCAGCCCCCCGCCGGAGAAGAAGAACCAGTTGCCAGATAAGAGAGCTGACCGCCGCCCGCCACCGTGCCGGAGCCACCTCCAACTGCAAAAAAAAAAAATGTAAATTTTTTTTTATTCGCTCGAAATTTAATTTTCAACACCCCCATAGCTAAATCGGAGCAAAAGAACTGGCGGATAAGGTAAAAATCACAGGTAAAGCCCGGCGGCGCCGCCGCAGGAAAAATAAAAAATCGCATCCGATGAGGCCATTCCCAATTCTCATTTCGTACTATTTTTTCACCATTGTATTCACCATTTTGTTTTCCACAGGTTGACCGAAGAAAAAGGCCCAACCACGAAGGTGAGCTGGCAGAGCTGCTGCACCGGAAAACTCACGTTGCCGGTAAGCTTCTATGTTTTGATTTTTTTTTGGCCAACCGATGCCCCTTAACATGTTTTCTCGCAGGGATGAGGGTAAAATCGACTGAAAACGGCCAGCTCGAGGCAAGCTGCTGCCGCAGACAGTGATGTCGTTGCCGGAGCACACAATTCTGAAATTGGCCGAAAAGATTTTCAACATTAATTTTTAGATTTTTGGTGTATTTTTAGGTACTTGAAACATGTTTTCATCTAAAAAAAAAAATTCAGAGAACCCGAGGATCGTCAGTAGGCGCAGTTGAAAGTTTAGTGTTTGGACACCAATTCAGGTAAGAATCCCTCACCTTATTTCCTATTATGGAATTGAAGTCTAATTATAAATAATATGATATTTTGCTTAATTTAAAAAATTTTGATAATTAATTATAGGTTACTAATGGAGTCGAAACCAGTTATTTATTACTATTTGTCATGTTTTAACTGACTGATTGATTTTACAATTTCAAATGCATAATAATACATTAGAGTTAGTAAAATGATTCAGTTGTATTTTCTTGATGCATGTATTGCTTGTTTTGCGTGATTTACAGTTCAATTGTGAAACTAAAAATTAAATGTAAATAGGAAATTATTTGATTAAGTGAATGAATGAATGGTAGCTTTATTGGATATCCTGGTAGATGGTGGACGGACCGGGTGCATAGGAAACCCTACTGTGAACGTTACCTCATACCGGACGGAGTATCAAGAATTGTATTTTGGCACTCATACCGAACGGGGTATGGGAACGACTTGCTTCACCCTCATACCGGACGGAGTATTGAGGGATAGTATTTTTAGTACTCATACTAGACGGGGTATGGGGACGGCCAGTTAGTTAACAATGTTGAATAAGAGTTCACGCGTAGTGAGAACATCCCTATAGACTCCCATGGATACTAGTAGTTAGATAAAAATAGAAAGATATTGTTTTGGTTAATTGAATATGAGATTATGATATTGCTTGTATTATTGCCTATATAGGTCAGTTTTGAAAATTTTACTACGGTAAGTATACAATAAATGATTTTATTTATGATAAATGAATTTACTTAAATTAAGAGCTCCATTAGTTTTTTTTTTTATTTTTATTTTTACCAACCTTCATTTCTGTATCGATGAGTAGTGTGACA
Source organism: Carica papaya (assembly GCF_054855325.1). Classification (NCBI taxonomy): domain Eukaryota; kingdom Viridiplantae; phylum Streptophyta; class Magnoliopsida; order Brassicales; family Caricaceae; genus Carica; species Carica papaya. Next base: position 20,189,306 of record NC_142315.1, read on the forward strand.
TTCTTACTAGACTAGTGTAGTTCACTCTTTCATTAACCATTTCAAATCAAGAGGACCAAGATCCAGATCCCGATCCACAAGAGGGTTACGAATAAGATGTTCAGTTGTTCACTTTTTATTTATTTTTTTGATTTTTCGTTGTTTTAGAAGGGTCATTCCTGTAACTCTATTCGGTATTTTGAATTATTGTGTAATGAAGTAAACCCTAACGCTATTATTTCGCTTTCACATTAAGTTTACAATTTATTTTCTTTCAAGTTCCCGGTCGTTGCAGTTGGTATCAGAGCCGCATTCTTTGGAACCATTCCTTACACATAAATCCTAAAAAACACTCAAAAAATGAATCATCACTCAACCATTCCTTGTGAAATGTAGGTACAGATAGATGAGGAGAGGAAGACTCCCACTAAACCAAGCAGCCCGGGAGGGTTCGCTTCGAGAGGATGTTGACAGATTATTTGAAATACTGGAGAGACTCATCGCTGCTCAGCAGGCCTAGGAGGAAAGGAGGGCACTACCTGACCCTCCCCCGTTGCCACATGTTGAGCCACCCCTGCAGCAGGAAGATCCTGAGCCATCCCGGTATGACCTTGATCCTCTACAGTACCATTCGACACTACCACAGTATGGTCCGGTGCCTCAACTGCATCAATCGGCACCACCACAGTATAGGCCAGTGCCCCAACTGCATCACCCTACACCACCACAATACGATCTGGTACCTCCACCGTATCATCCAGTACCATACAGGGCCATCCAGTCCATCCCCAGCACAATCCAATCTGTCTTTTATAGGACCCAGTTTCTCCCATGATGGACCCAGGCTACATTGAGAGATATAAAAAATTAAATCCATATACTTTTACAGGAGTATCCTCCTTTGAAGAGACCGAGTACTAATTAGCTGAGACAAAAAAGGTCTTCAAGACTCTTGAGGTGATTCTCGAACAAAGAGTCATACTTGCCACCTACATACTGGTAGGAGAGGCAGGGCGCTGGTGGCAACTCAAGCAGGCCACCCTACCCATTCCAGTCACTTAGGAACAATTCTTGATGGCCTTCAATGCAGAGTACCTCCTAGAGCATCTCCGACATCTGAGGGAAATAAAGTTTTCACACCTGTTCCAAGGTGACATGACTGTATTAGAATATGTCCAAAAGTTCCTAGAGTTGGGCCAATATTCCCCTGAGAGCATGATGGATGAAGGTAAAAAGGCAAGAAAGTTCAAGTATGGTCTCTGTCCTGAGATTAGACAGCAGTTGTATGCGTTCGAGCTCAGTACTTACTCGGTCGTTCTAGCTAAAGCAAATTTAGTGGAGAGGAAACTTCGCATTTTTTCTCCAGCAGTAGAAAACCTCAGGCCCTCGGTTTCACATCAAAGACCAACACCTACTGGACCTGTTCAGCAGAATAAGAGACCTAGGCCAATGTCTCAGGCTCCTCTTCAGACTTCAAGAACAGGATGCAGTGGAACTTGCTAACACTGTGGCAAGGATCATGGGGATCGACCCTACTATCGCATCAACAATACTTGCCGAATTTGTGGGAGTGCCTAACATTACGCGAGAGAGTGCACGAGAAATCAGAACAAGGCCAAACCTCCTATCTAAGGCAGGGTTTACAACCTTACTTAGCAAGATGCAGAATCCAGCCCAGACGTGATACAGAGTACGTACACTATCTGTAATCATCTTGCATATGTTTTGATTGATATTAGTACCTTACATTCATTTGTTTCACATGCCTTTACACCAAACTTGAATGTATTACCTGAAAAACTTGAATCTGTGTTATTTGTATCTACTCCAAGAAGTATGACACTACTGTGAGAGGTTATATACAGAGTCTGTGTCATAGATTTAGCATATAGCAAATTAAGTGTGGACTTAATAGAGATTGACACAGGGGACTTTGATGTAATCTTAGAAATAAACTGGCTAGCGACGTATCACACCACCATAGATTGTTTTCATAAAAAAATTGTATTCAATCCTCCTAATGAAGAGTCATTTACAAATTAATAAAATTCTTTAAACATTATTCCCTCATGGTAATTTTTCCTATTATCAAGTACTTTAACTCGGTTATTTTCTCTAACTAGACAAACCTAAGAAAGAAATTTGTATTTAAGAGATTTCGAAAGTTCGAGACTTTCTGAATATGTTTCCGGATGAACTACCCGGACTACTAGTGAACTGAGAAGTTAAATTCACCATAGATCTTCAACCAGACACCCAACCTATTTTGGTTGCCCCTTACTGTATGAGTCATGTTGAGATGGATGAGTTGAGAAAACAGATGAATGAATTGCAGGATAATAGATTCATCCGACATAGTGTGTTTCCTTGGGGTGCTAGAGTCACATTTGCAAGGAAGAGGGATGAGACATTAAGGTTATGTATTGACTACAGAGGACTGAAAAGGGTCATGATCAAGAATAAGTACCCCCTACCCAGAATCGATGATATTTTTTATCAGTTGCAGGGTACCTAGATCTTCTCCAAAATAGACTTGCATTCGGGTTACCATTAGGTAAAGATCAAGGAAGAAGACATTCCCAAAATAGATTTTCGAACCAGATACAGATACTATGAGTTACTGGTTATGCCATTTAGACTAATCAATACACCAGCTATCTTCATGGATTTGATAAATAAAGTTTTTAGACAATTCCTGGATCAGTTCGTTATTGTATTTATCGATGACATCCTAATCTATTCAAAAAGTAGAAAGGAACATGCTCACTATCTGACTCAGGTTTTGTAGATTTTTAGAGAAAAGAAGTTGTATGCAAAATTAAATAAGTGTGAGTTTTGGCTCGAACAGACTACTTTCATAAGGCACATCATATCAAGGGATGAAGTGTCAATAAACTTTGAAAAAGTTGAGGCAGTGCTCGGCTGGGAAAAATTAACCTCATTTAAGGAGATTCGTAGTTTTCTGAGAATGTTAAGTTATTACCGCAGGTTTGTGGAAGTATTTTCTAGTCTAGCTGCTCCTTGGACTCGGCTCGCAAAGAAGAACGTCAAGTTTGAGTGGAACAAGGACTGTGAAAGGAGTTTTTCAGAACTAAAGAAGTAGTTGACTACCGCACCTGTGTTGACCTTTCCGAGTGGGACAGATAAATATACAGTTTATAGTGATGTCTCCTACCTTGGGTTGAGTTGTGTTCTGATGCAGCATGGAAATGTCATAACCTATGGGTCCATGTAGTTAAAGAGTCATGAGAAAAACTACCCTACCCATGATTTAGAATTTGTCGCGATTATCCATGCCTTACAGACTTAGCGTCATTACCTGTATGGGGAGACCTTTCAGATCTATACTGACCATAAAAGCTTGAAACACATATTTACTCAAAAGGATCTCAACATGCATAAGAGAAGATGGATAGAACTCTTTAAGGATTACGATTGGAACATCTTATATCACTTGGGTAAGGGCAACGTGGTAGTCGACGCACTCAGTAAAAAAAGTACAGGTATATTAGTTTACTTAATAATTTCAAAATGTAGGACAATAGGGGCGGTACAACAGGTACGACTTCAGAACCTAAAGAGAGTCACATGTTTGGCCCGCACGACTATTCAACCTAAGTTGATTAGGAGAATAAAGGAAGCTCAATCCATCAATTTCACCCTAGTAGTCCTTAAGAAAGATGCAGAATAGGGAGTTAATTCAGAATTTCAAGTCTCTACCAATAGGTTACTTAGATTTCAAGACAGACTGTGTGTTCTATATGACAGTGAGCTTAAATGGGACATCATGACTGAGGCCCATAGTTCAAAATTTGTCATGCATCCTGGAAGCACTAAGAAATATCAAAGTATACAACCTCGATTTTGATGGAACAGGATGAAAAAGGATGCAGCTGATTTTGTTTCCAAATATTTGGTATATCAGCAAATCAAGCTAGAGCATCAATGCCCAGGCGAACTCCTTCAGCCATTACCAATTCTGGAGTGAAAGTGGGAATATATCATAATGGATTTCGTGACATGATTTCCCAGGGCACACTCGGAACATGATGCCATTTGGGTAACTGTTGACTAGCTCACTAAATCTTCCCACTTTTTTACCATCAGGATGACCGACCTTTTGAATAAGTTAGCGAGAATGTATATATGGGAGATAGTCAGGTTACATGGGGTGCCAATGATAGTAGTGTCTGATAGGGATCCCAGGTTCACTTAGTACCGTATTCCACCCTCAGACCGATGGACGATCAGAAAGGACAATCTGTACACTGGATGATATGCTTCAAGCTTGTGTTCTTGACTTTAGGGGCCACTGAGATGATTATTTACCCTTAATAGAGTTCGCCTATAATAACAGCTACCAAGCAAGTATCGGCATGACTCCGTACGATCCATTATATAACTGCCCATGCAGATCACCGATCTGTTGGGAATAAGTGGGTGATAGAAAATTTTTCAGTCCAAATCTTGTGGAGGAGACTACAGCCAAAATAGTTAAGATTAGAAAGAACATCCAAATGGCTCAGAATAGACAGAAGAGCTATGCGGATACCCAGATGAGGGATTTGGAATTTAAGAAAGGTGATTGGATATTCCTTAAGGTTACTCCTTTCAAGAGAATCAGTAGGTTTGGCAAGAGAGAAAAATTAAATTCCCGATTTATTAGGCCATTTGAAATCTTATACAGAATTGGTACCGCCGCCTATAGACTGTCACTATGTCCAGAACTATCCAAGGTCCATAACGTATTTTATGTGTATATACTACGCAAGTACAACCCGAACCCCTCTCATGTCTTGGCTCACGAGCCCCTTTCACTATAGGAGGATCTATCATACGAGGAGGTACCGATGGGTGTTGTGGATCGGAAGAGTAGAGTACTCCATAACCAAAAAATTCTATTCATTAAGCTCCTATGGCATAATTATAAAGAGAAAAAAGTCACATGGGAGCGAGAATCAGACTTCAAAACCCAGTATCCCCAACTGTTTGATTAAATGAGAGAGAGACAAATTTGAGGGACCAAATTTTTTTTAAGGATGAGGGAGAGTTGTAATACCCAGAATTAATTTTAAAAATTAAAATTAATATATAGAAATATAAATTTTAATTTTATGAATTTTTATTTAATGTAAAATTAGAAAAAAAATAGGAAGATGATGAAATTGAAAATAATTTTGAGAAAAAAGGGTAAAAATTTGGGTTATGGGGGTGTTTTTGAAAAAAAAAATCAGAAATTGGGAGTCAAAACACAATTTAAGAAAAATATACTACATAGGACTACCCAGTTAGCAGCCCCGACGAAGCAAAGTGCGCCGCATGCAAAGGCGCGCTGACTCAGTACCACGCGGGAAGCCACGTTGGCAACCCGCGTACCTGTGATCGGACGATACATATTTGTTCCCGCGCGCATGGACAGTCTGGATCTGTTCCCTCCTCAAGTGTAATCGGACGGTCACGATTAAATGTGATGAACAATGCAGATTCGTTCTCTCTTTAAATGTGATTATATGGTCCATATCAAATCGTGATAAACGATCCAGATTCATTTTCTCTTTAAACGCGATTGAATAATCGAGATTAAACGTGATGGACGGTCCAGATTAAGGGAGACGGGTATAAATATATCATTTAACAGCGAACCCTAACCCTAACCCTAGCCGCCAGCCCCCCATCGGAGAAGAAGAACCAGTTGCTGGAGAAAGGAGCCAACAACCACCCATCGCCGTACCAGAGCCACTTCCGACTGCCAAAAAAAAGGTAAAATTTTTTTCATTCGCTTGAAATTTGATTTTGAACTCCCCCATGGCCAAATCAAAGTAAAAAGACCGACGGATGAGCCAAAAATCACAGGAAAAGCCCGATGGTGCCGCCGTGGGAAAAATAAAAAACTGCCACCGATGGGACCCTTTCCGATTCTCGTTTCGTATAATTTTTCCACCATTGTATTCACAATTCTGTTTTTCACAGGTTGACCGAAGAAAAATGTCTAACCGTAAAGGTGAGCCAATGGAGCCGCCGCACAGGAAAATTCTACCGTCGATAAGCTTCTTTTTTTCGATTTTTTTTGCCCAACTGAGGCTCCTTAATGTGTTTTCTCACAGGGATAAGTATAAAATTGCATAAATTGACTAAAACTGACCAAAAATGGCTAGTTCGAGATAAACCACTACCACAAGCGGCGGTGCCATCGTTGATAGACGGCAGTGCCACTGTGCTGAAATTTTGAAATTTGTCAGAAAAGGTTTTTAACACTGATTTTTGGGTTTTGAGGTTATTTATATGTACTTGAAGCGTGTTTTAATCTTCAAAGAAAAATTCAGAGAATCCAGGGACTGCCAGTAGACGCAGCTGAAAGTTTAGTATTTCGAACACCGATTCGGGTAAGACTCACTCAACTTATTCTCTATTATAGAATTAAAATCTAATTATAAATAATACGGTATTTTACTTAATTCTCGTAATCCTATTGGGTATTCTGAATTATTGTGTAAGGAATGTAAATCCTAATGCTATTATTTTGCTTCCACATTCAATTTATAAATTATTTTTTTTCAAGTTTTGGATCGTTATAGTATATATAATTAAGTAATAAAAAAGGAAAAAAACAGATAGAGAAGAGAAAGGACCAAGCGACATCGACGGGAGAGAGAGAAGCGTCGCACGGTGTTGCACGATGCCGCAATTGAAGAAGAAAAAAAGAGGAGAGGAATCGCCATTGGTTAGAGAGAGAAAAAGTGTAGAGAGAGAAGACACGCTGTGGGTAGAGAGAGAAAAGAGAAGAAAGAAGAAAGAAGAGAGAAGAAGAAAGGAAAAAGAAAGAAGAAAGAAAATAAAATAGAGAAGAAGAGGAGTTCCGGGAAAGGAGGAAGAAGAAGAAAAAAAAAGAAGAGCTACAGGAAAGGAGGAAGAAGAAAAAAAAGGAAAAAAAAAGGAAAAAAAAAGTAAAAAAAAGAAAGAAAAAAGAAAAATAAAATAAAAAAAAATAAAAGAAAAGAAAAATAAAAGAAAAGAAAAAAATAAAATAAAGGAAGAAAAAATGGAAGTGTGGCGATCAAATATGATGTTGGTGTGCCACACGCAACAACGCGTGCTGATTCGATCATCAGCATATGACATTTTCGGTAACACACGTATGATGACGCATAGTGACGTTGGCGACCAGGATTGTGTATCCCAAGGTAAAATTCTTTCTTCATTTCGCGTAATATAAATTACAAAATTATTCATAATTTAATATATGTATTTTCTATTATAAACAAGAAAAACTACCCAAATGGTATCTGGATTTCTAAGATGACTGTAGACCGAATTAGAAAGAATTCACAAAGCTTTTCTGATTATACCATCTGTAAGAATTATGTGCATTCTGTATGGAGATATAAATTAAATATTTATGTAAATATGTATATATAGTGCAAAATGTGTGAATATTTAAATGTATATGTAATGTATATAAATTTAAATAGTATGTCTAATTTGTATTTGTTTATATTTGTTTAGTGTATATATATATATTGTTACACATGTGTGTATATATATATATAAGTATTTGATGAATGAAATATAAATTGATAAGAACAAAATTGATAAGAACAAAATTGATAAGAGCAAATGCGTGAATAAATATGTATATGATATATTATATATGATTATGTGTACGTATTTAAATATGAACGTGTGTGTATGCATCGATAGAGAGAGTGTGTGTGTGAATGTAAATATATATTCTATTTGAGACATAGTGACGATATATGTTTTTATTATATATACGTGTGTATTAAAATGTGTGTACATATGTTATGCATATGAAATATATAACCAGTGTGTGTACGTGTTGAAATTTAGGTACATTGTATTGGCTATGTGATCTAGTGCAGATGTACGGTGCACTGTATTTGCTGTGTGATCAAGTACAGTTGCACGAGAAATCTAAGTATCATGTGATTGACGTGTTATCTGATACAATTGCGCGAGAAATCTAAGTATCCTATGCTTGATGTGTGATCTGGTACAAGATTCAGAAAGTGGTTTGAAATGTATAGCTCTAATGTGCGTGATAATATTGTGTATTTTGTGTGTGTGTTTGTGTTTAATTATACATAAAAATTAAGATCTTAGGTAGGAAATAAGTGAATTATAAATTAGAGAGTTTTAGAAAGAGTGTAGATTATAAGGATCCTAAGTACCTACTCGTTTAGTCTAAATCGAGGAGGGGAGGGTGTGTGTGTGTGGTTAAAGTTTAGCAAGTATGGTGAACTTGCACATGGATAGAGTTTGAAGTCTAGTCCAGACATTGATAGGTATTTGTGAGTGTAGGTCACCTAACAAATGTACCTACTGTGGCCATTGTGAAATTTATATATGTGTGTGCGCTATCCATGTGATGGGGGGATCCATTTCACCTCTTCTTGATGATGATATAAACAGTATCGCGCGATGAAACCTTAGATGTGATATTCTGAGTGTATTGTAATATTTCGAGTGTAAATTTGATTTGAAATAAAAATAAAAATTAGGTTATAAGAGTGATGATTAAAATATATTTTGTGTAATGAATTCTGTTTTGTTATACATTTTAATTGTAATGCTTTGTTTGACGTTTTCTTGATTATAAATATTAATATTTTTTACATATTGTATGAGTGTATATACATAAGTCTCTGTTATAGAATTATTTTTCTTACTGAGCTCGTAAACTCACCCCAATTCAACCCCATCCAAGTTAGAGGAAGTCAAAGATCAAAGGAAGATGACGAACAAAACCTTGTTACTTTCTATTTTATATTTATAAATTAATTTAGACGTCTCAATTATGTATAAACAAATAATTATCCAGTCACAAGGGAAGTGTATTAAAGTGTAGTTCTGTTGTATATTTAATATTTATCGGTTCTACTTGTTGAAAATATTATGCTAACGTCTGTACCTACAGACATTAGGGTTCGGGATGTTATAGACAGTATCAAAGCACACATTCCTTAGAACCATCCCTTGTAACATGAGGCATAAACACTTTAGGAGATCTAAGACCTGCAAAACATAGGAGTTAAGAGATGTTTTAGACATTTTCTAAAATATTTTTTAACATGGAAAATACGATGACAGTATTTTACAAACCTAACGATATGAATCATATAAGTTACTTTCTAGCAAACTTAGACCTCAACCAATTAGGGGTTCACCATGAAGTTAACAGAAGATGATACTTAACCAACCACCGTCGTCGAACTTCACAGGTATTAAGGAATACTATCAGAGCCTTAGCCTTTTATTGACTTATTGACCCTGTAGAGTCAAATGACAGTAGCCAAGCTCTTAGGAAAAAACATTTAATTTCCTTTAAGATTAGAAAGTAGTTTCTAAGTGGGGGAGAAATCTCCCAACTGAGAGAAAATTTCCTAGGAACGAGAAACACTTTCCCATTGGGACCCAATGTCCCAACTAGGAGACAAATTCCCATCTGAGTGGAAGCCCAGGGAATCTCACCCATGCTACCACAAAGGTCACCGTATCGTTGTTGATGGAGAAGTTGATGTCCATGGTTGCACTGTTAGGTAGTGTTCGTAGATAACTCATGGACCTTCAGTGAGTGTATGCATGAAATCATTGGGGTCAATGAATTTTTCTTAGTCATTGTTCCTACCAATGAGTTGGAAGGTTCTTATTGGTCTCCAATGGTTCTGGAGGCGGCCAAGTAAGGCACAGTAGCTAATGACTTTGCTCAAGAATCATATAATCACACGGTTCTTCATGGATTGAGAAATATAGTTATAAACTCTGTCAGAGAATGAAATTATAGAGAGACCATTTTCCAAATTGATAACCATGTCCTCATCTTTAATCTCAAGATTTTTTATTTTCTTCTCGGAATGCCTAGTGTTTGTAAGTTTGTTTCGAAATGAGACTCTTTTGTGACTCTAGGTACCATTGGCCTTTGTTCCGTCTCTTTCTACTTCCATACAATCCTCTTCTTCGATAACAACAATCTCCATGTCTTTTGCCTCATCCATTTCTTCATCACCCGCAGATTATGCCTTTTCATCGCCATTCATTCCTAAACTAGAGGCTTCCTTCCTTATCTTTACCTTTTTAGTTGATTGTGTTAATAGTAACTTAGTTATTTGATGAAGATATTTTATTTTTATAGATTTTTATGATTAATGCTTTGATGGTTCTTAAGCTTTAGCATTTCATTTTATGTTAGTGGGATTATCACTTCTTATTTTATGGGAATTATAGGTTAGTTGTTTACTAATTGCAATGTCTATTCATAAGCTAATTTGCTATCACTTTAGATAAACTTTTAAGTTTAGTTTCTATCTTCTTATTCTATCAATCTTATTTCTGCAATCTATTAAATTTGAGTAAATAGTGATATTAAAACCACAAGTTTCTGGTTTGTACAAGAAAAATAATAGGTTTTATTTTGCTGAAATTATTATTGTTAATGGCATCTAACAATCTTGTACAACCAACAATTCCTCGTTTTGATGGTTATTATGATTATTGGAGCATGTTAATAGAAATTTCCTCATATATAAAGAGTACTGCCAAGTTGTTTTGAAAGGAATTCCAGAACTATCAATTAGAATAGCTATGTCTGATATGCAGAAAATAGAAATTGAGGGATTAAAGTTGAAGGACTTCAAAGCAAAGAATTGCTTATTATAGGCTATTGATCGTTTGATCTTGGAGACCATCTTATGCAAAGATACCTCCAAGAAAATTTAGGGTTCAATTAAAAAAAAAATCTTAGCGGGAAGGTTTCCCGAATGAGAGCAACATTCCTTAAATAAGAGAAATCCCTTAGGTGGAAAGAAAATTCTTTGAGTGAGAAAATTTCCCAATATGAAGAAATTATCAAAATGAGAGAAACTCCCAAATAGATATACTCCACTTAATAAATTATAAGCCTGATAAGAGCTGAATGACGATTTAATTTTTTTTTAAGAATTCTCGTTGTATCCCCTCTAGGGAAACAAATACCTCGCTATTCTAAAATTCTTTTCTAATTATGTTTAGAGACTCCAATAGTAGTTCCGAATCTTAGGAAAACAAATAACCTGATCCTTAGGAAATAAACCGTCATTTTAAGAATTAAACTCACGCAACGCCTAAGTAGAATCCTTATTTCCAAAAGTTCTAGTACTCTTAGAAAAATTTTGTATGTAATGGGTATGGTCGTAAGAGTTATCCTCACACCCAACTACTAGCAAATTTTTAATACGTTAATTATCAAAGTAGTACAACAGAAACGTGATGAACCACAATCACCACACCTAAGTGATTTTTCTTTTTAAATCAAAAAGAGTAAATGGATTATATGAGAAAATGGTGACTTCTATCGTAAGTCCATACTTAAGAGGAGTCAGATTTTTTGAGAACTTGTAGCATACTTGTGAGAATTAGAATTAAACGTAACTACTTGCAGCAAAACTAATGATTAAATCTGCTACTAAAAGAATTCCTAATCACCCCCCAAAAATAATCATTAATTTCATAACTCTCTAAGCCCATTTCACCTAGTCACATTGTAATTGTTAAAAGTTAAAAAACTAATGAATTAAATTAGACACCTGAAATTTAAGGATTGATATGGCTTAAAAAATAATAATTTTTAACTATACTAACTATTTTTAAGACAATATGAGTAAAACACCATTCCGTTTAAACTTGCAAATAGAGAAAGACGCCCTAGAAACTAATTCAATGAAGTGAAATTGAGAAAAATGTGAGTATAATTTCACCAAATATATTTTCACCCAATAGAAATATTGTAACATCCCCATTTGATTGGAGTTGTTCCTAAATGACATTCCTTATGAAATTAAATTCCAAAAAGAGAGAAAACAAAGTCTCTAAAGATGTGTTCTGATCACAGAATCATTACCACGACAAAATTTTAGAAAATTAGCTCCTTTACACTAAGGAAAACATAAAAATAATTAGGCATCAAAGACACCCTTTTAAACAAACGTACTTTTACATATAGGAATTAGAAAAAAAAATGAAATGAAAGATATCACAACCTAAAATGATTCTGTTGAAGAATATGTCATAATCAATCCAATCTGTTGACGAAAATGTCAATAGAATACATGGATGGGTATTTTAAGTTCTCACAGATAAAAATTTAAAAGATCAAATTTCTTAGGAGAAGAGGAGATTTCCACACAAGAGAAATTTCTCCAAATGACAGAAATTCCAATAGAAATAGACATTTCTCTAGTGAAAGAAAAATCTCTCCTAATAGAACATTTTTCCAAGTAAGGAGATGAGTGGTTCTAATTCCTTGACGAACCATTTGGAGTACAAAATTGTTGTAAGAGAGGGAAATTTGTAATACCCAGCAAAAAAAACCTATGGAATATATATATATGTATATATATATAATTAAACAAAAGAAAAAAATTAAAGAAAAAAAAAAAAAAAACCCAGAGTGTACTTTGAGAGTAGAAAAAGAAAACACGTTGCCATATATAATATATATATGTATATATATAAGTAAATAAAAAAATAGAAAAAAATAAATAGAGAAGAGAGAGGATGGAGTGGCATCGACGGGAAAGAGAGAATGGTCGCACGGTGTTGCGCGATGCTGCAATCGAATGAGAAAGAAAGAGGGGAGGAATCACCATCAGTTAGAGAGAGAAAAAGAGGGGAGACAGAGAAAGAAGACACGCGATGGGTAGAGAAAGAAAGAGAGAAGAAAAAAAAAAGACGAAGAAGAAGAAGAAAGAAGAAGAAATAAAAAAGAAAAAAAGAAAGAAGAAAGAAAAAAAAAAGAGAGAAGAAGAGGAGGTGCGAGAAATGAGGAAGAAGAAAAAAAAAAAGAGAAGAAGAGGAGTTGCGGGAGAGGAGGAAGAAGAAAAAAAAGGAAAAAAAAAAGAAGAAAAAAAAGGAAAAAAAAAAGAAGAAAAAAAAAGAAGAGAAAGAAAAAAAAGGAAAAGAAAGAAAAAAAAAGAAAGAAAGAAAAAAGAAAAAGAAAAGAAAATAAATTAAAAGAAAATAAAAATAAAAGAAAATAAATAAAAGGAAAAAAAAGAAATAAAATAATAAAATGAAGAAAAATGGAAGGTTGGCGACCAAATATGATGTTGGTGCGCCGCATGCGACAACGTGTGTTGATTCGATCATCAACATTTGATATTTTTGGTAACATGCATATGATCGTGCGTGGTGATGATGGCAACCAGGACTGCGTGTCCCAAGGTAAAATCCGTTCCTCATTTCGCATAATATAGTTTATAAAATTATTCATAATTTAATATATGTGTTTTCTATTATAAACGAGGAAAACTACCCAAACGATATTCGGATTTATGAGATGACCGTAGATCGAGTTAGAAAGGATTCTCAAAACTTTCTTGATCACATCATATGTAATAATTATGTGTATTCCGTACAGAGAGATAAATTTTATGTTTATGTAAATGTGTATATACATAGTGCAAAATGTGTGAATATTTAAATGTATGTGTAATGTAATATAAATATAATTAATATGTCTAATTTGTATTTATGTAGTGTATATATATGTTGTTACACATGTGCGCGTGTATATATAAAAGTATATGATGAATGAAATATAAATTGATAAGAACAGAACTGATAAGAGTAAATGTGTGAGTAAATATGTATATGATATATTGCATATGATTGTGTGTACATATTTAAGTATGAACGTATGTATATGCATCGGTAGAGATTTTGTGTGTTTTGTGTGTGTGAATATAAATATATATTTTATCTGAGACATGTAGTGACAATACATATTTGTATTATAATATATGTGTGTATTAAAATATATGTACATATGTTATGCATGTGAAATGTATAAACAGTGTGTGTGTGTGTGAAATTTGGGTACATTGCACTGCCTATGTGATCTGGTGCAGATGTACGGTGCACTGTATTTCTGTGTGATCTGGTACAGTTGCGTGAGAAATTTGAGTATCATGTGCTTGTTGTGTGATCTGGTACAGGATAATTCAAAAAATAATTTAAAATATATAGCTCTAATGCGCGTGATGATATTGTGTATTTTGTGTGTATTTATGTTTAATTATGTATAGAAATTAAGATCTTAAGTAAGAAATAAGTGAATTAGATATGATAGAGATTTGAAAAGAGTGTAGAGTATAAGCATCCTGAATACATACTCGTTTAGTCTGAATCGATGAGGGGAAGGTGTGTGTGTGGTTGAGATTCAGCGGGTATGGTAAACCTGCACATTGATAGAGTTTGAAGTCTAATCCAGATATGGATAGGTATCTGTGAGTGTGGGTCACTTAGCAAACGTACCTGCTGTGACCATTGTGAAATTTATATGTGTGTGCACTATCCATGCGATAGAGGGATTCATTTCACCTCTCCTCGATGACGATTTAAACGTCATCGCTTGATGAAATCTAAGATATGATATTTCGAGTGTATTGTAATATTTTGAGTGTAAGTTTGATTTGAAATAAGAATAAGAATTAAGAATTAGGTTATAAGAGTGAGGATTAAAATATGTTTCGTTCAATGAATTCTGTTTTGTTATATATTTTGATTGTGGTGCTTTGTTTAACATTTTTTTAATTATAAATATTAATATATTTTACGTATTGCGTGAGTGTATGAACGTAAGTCTCCGTTATAGAATAATTTTTCCTACTGAGCTCGTGAAACTCAACTCAATTCACCTCCATCCAAGTTAAAGGAATTCAAAGATCAAAGGAATATGATAAAGAAAACCTAGTTAGTTTCTATTTTAAATTTATAAATTAATGTAGATGCCTCAGTTATGTGTAAATAAATAATTATCCAGTCATAAAATATGTGTATTAAAGTATAATTCCGCTGCATATTTAATATTTATCTGTTCTACTAGTTGAAAATATTGTACTAACGTCCGTACTCAACGACATTGAGTTTTTGGATGTTACACTACACATCTTCGGAGCTCACATATCATAATTTGATCCACTTAATGTGACATCCATTAGCTTATAAATATGTTTAAAGAAGTTCATATGCAAGTATGATCAATAACCCAAAAAAGATATAGAAAAATAAAAGCACAAAACCTGCACTTGGAATTGGAATTACTAGAAACTAACTGCAAAATTGGATTCAGAGGGTAATGACTTCTAATTATACATGAAAGTACGTATGGAGTCGAATGGAGAAGTATTTGATATCTTTAGATTTGTGAGAAGAAGCTTACAGTGGTGTTAAAATCTTACAAAATCTTTAAAACATTGGCGCAACCAGCAATAAGAGACATTAACAAGATATGCCAACTCAAAGAAAGAAAAAACTCAAAAAAAAAAACCTCTTTAAGACTCTTATTAAAGTAAAAAAAAAATAAAAAAAAAATCATATTCTTATTGTGTGTCTGTCCATAAATCATACAAGATATCTATACATAATAATTCTAGTTGAATAAAGTAGCTAGTTTAATTGATGACTTTTAATACATTAAATTAAGGCCTAAATTTAGAAATGAATAAAATTATTTGATCTATAATCAATAAAATAAATACATACCTTAACAATAAAAGCTAATTGATACAGTAAATTCAATATAATAAATACAATATTCTAACACTCTTAATTCTATTTAAAAGTTCATAAATTTTTTAATTATCATCTAAATCATGTAATCTTGTAAGTCGAAAACAAAAGAAAAATGACCCAAAGCTTACTGCTAAAAAATATATATTTTGTTAATTACCTATATGCATCATATCTAAATAGTATAATGTTTAGCTATAATTTTTTCTTTTTTTTTTTGTATATTTAACTTCATTATTTTCCAGATCTATTTTTTTTTTTTTTTTTTTTTTTTTATATTAAAAAAAAAAAAAAAAACAAACAAAATTCTTTAGTGTTTTTCAAGTGAAAATAAAAAGCTTATTAAACGAATTACTTAGAGAAACTTTAATATTTCTATGTATTATAAAATGACCCTTTAACTTAATAGTATAGAAATAATTATATCACTATCACTTCCGCAGAAAACATAATAAAATTCTATGAGAAAATGTACAAAATAATCTTCAACAACATTTATGAGAGGTGTAAAAGACAAATGAGAAACACAGACAACACACCATACGCCCCATGATTTGTTCAACGACTAGTTTTATTTGATTTGGCAGTACACTTATGGCGTCAAATACTCAAACAAACTGATCAAGGTACTCCTCCACAGTAGTGTATTTCACATCTGGATAAAGCTGTGAAGCCTCCACCCCGAACGAATCTTCAATCTCAAAGTTGGTGTGATCTCCTTTCACAAAAACTGAGTGATTAATTGACAGTATCACGTTCAGTGGAACCGCAGCTTCTGCAAGATCAATCAAGTTCATCCAACCAAGTCAGAGGTTAACGTTGTTTACCACCCTATACATACTACATATCAAGCTTACCAAGCTTCAGACCAGTGCGCCACCTTAAATTTACTGGTTAGATTATAAATTACTATTGTCTGAAACAATCCCTCATCACTATTCGCTGTTGATTCTTCTGGACGATAGGTCCTTATAAATATGTAACTAATCACTCGAAATTATACCTTGGATGTTCTTAACGACTTGCTCCTCTGGAATATAGATCTTTTCAAGGGTTTTGCCAATCTTTTTCTCCCACAAAGACACAAGATCGTTGAAGGAGTAAGTGTTTTTTGGAGGTCTTACGTAGAGGATTTTGTTCAAGGTTCTTGGATCATCCACGGCTTTAATTGTAAAGGTACCAATGTCATCTTCCTTGTTAAACACACCTGGACCACAAAAAAAAAAAAAAAAAAAAAAAAAAAACCAGTAAAATTCTGTTCCAGACATTTACCAAGTAGATGCATGCCGGTATCATTTGTATATGTTATAACTACATGTAAAGAATTGGAGAAAAGTAATTTTGGTTGACTGCTAACTAGTAATGGAAGAGGACAGGATCTTGAGTTGGCTGATCAATGATGTCAGCGAAAAGAGTAAGTGATCAGTATTAACTAGCTGTCAGTGCATTATAGCATTATATTAATTCCATTCGTAATCAGATGGGCTCGGACACAGGGTATACATAAACATATGTACATATGTATGTCTTTACCTTTTGGGTTTCCATCACCTAGGATGACAACTTTATCTCTTGGAGGAGCTGCGACTCCTGGTTGTGCCAAAGTGGGAAGGAAATAGCCAGCAAAGAAGTTGCTGGAGACATAGGTGTATGGAATTCCTTCTGCCTCAATAGTTCGACGGATTTTCGCCTTAGTGGCAAATGCTGTTTTTGCTGGCTCAACTGCATGGACCCGATCCACGTCATTACCGAACTCGGATGGGAAGAATCTCTGAAAAACATCAACTGTTATACCACCTTTTATATATACATATAAATTAATTATAATATAATATTCACCAACTATTATTTATATTATTTTATGATTGATATTAGTATATCATCTAATTGATGAAAATATCATTAAATCTAAAAAATATTTGGGATTTATAATTTCAATTACTCCATTGTTTAATCAAGGACTGAACTACTTGAATCCTTTAGGAAAATACGTTCCTATATTCCTCAAAAGAAAACACTAAAGCAGAACTACATCATTTTTCAACCACATAATGGAAAAGAGGAAACTCAACAAAGCCATAAATGATGATTACATGTAAAATTAATAAAAAAGCTAAAATCAAGAAAGAAAAAAGAACAGGGGAAACAGAGAAAGAGGAGCCATAGAGTTCCTTACCTTAACATTGCCAGCTTCTTTAATGGCGTCAATGATCTTGACTTGATCGGATAACTGTTCATGACCTACCGTTGATATTACCACGTCCACTTGCTTTATCGCCTTCACTAAACTTGCGTGATCCTCCAAATCTCCCTTTTATAACCCAACAAGACAAGAAAACAAGTATTTTTGTTAGTAATTTTTTGTTAACTGCCGATAGCTCTGTTTCAACTTGGCCCTTATCTAACCAAGTGGCTGAAATTAACCTTCCAGGCCAGGTGCTGGTTGTTAAAAATCCAATGTCATTTCGCTTCGAGAATTTCAAGCAAGATTTAGAAAGGAAGGGCATGGAAATTTTCACGAATTAAGAATAACACTATTTATTCAAATTTTATATGATAGTAATTTATATAAACAGATATAGCCAATTATATACATATATATATATATATATATATATTACGTACTTTTCTTACTAATTTACAAATATACTCCTCCTAATTGTAAATGTGTTGTAAATGAACATCCTTAACGTAGATCTTAGAATTCAACTGACTAGCTTGATTGACGATCAATTTCAATTCTAGATCCTAACAGCAATGCCGCACCTAATAATACTCGAAAAAGAATTCTCAGCATTCTCCAAAGCGAAACAAGGAAATTAGTTTTTTTAAAAAATATACTTGGATTCGGACAAAGTAGAGAGGCAGAACAAAAAAAAAAAAAAAAAAAAAAAAAAAAAAAAGAAAGAAAGAGGAAGAATCAGTTCTTCATTTTCATGTTCGTCGATAATTTTATCGGGAACCAAACAGAGAACGTACGCTATTGCATAAACGAAAATGGCAAAATTACGTACGATAGAAAACTTCACGCCTAAGTTGTTGAAATTCTCAATGATCTGCGATTTGGCGGGATTGGAGAGAGTAGATTCCCTCACGAGAAGGAACGTAGGGTGACCGGCCTTAGCGCTTGCTTGGACGATAAACTTTCCGATATATCCAGTGCCTCCGATGATCAGGATCTTGCTTTTCTCGGCCATCGTGGTTATTAAAGGACGACTTCGGGCAATAAGGAGCAAGGACAGTGAGCAAATGGGTTAGGAGAGAGAGCTTTTAAGAAAGTGGGAGCGCGATTCAAATGGGAGGTTACCTTGGTCTGTTTATAGGCCATAGGACAATAGATGAACAGTCCGAAATGCCCCTACAGATGTTTCGTGCTTACTACAAGAGAGATGTATCATGGGGACACAAGTTGGTCTAGGTTCAATCTTGCAGTTACAGGAAGCATTGATTCGTGCTTTGGTGTGAAGAAAAATTCAAAATTTGTTTTTGAATTGAGTTTTTATGATAGTAATGCAGTATAAATTCAAAAATGGACATAATTACAAAGGAGAGGTAGGTATGTTCGTCTGTTGATTCCTTTAGTTCTACTACTCCAGTGGGTTGGCATCTGCAAATTTCTGTTTGTTAATTTAATTTGGTATGGATGGCCGAGTTAGGTGCTCGTGATTGGAAGCTTAAACTAAATTTGGGGTTTGGTGAGGTCTCAAACATCAGTTACCACATATACCAAGTATTTTTACAATTTTCGTCTCTCTTTTTGTGTATGATCTGATTTTAATATACTAAGAAAATATTATTTTAATATCATATATAATTTTACATTAGCTTACTTTAAGAAAATCTTTGTGTATCCTAATTCTCAAAATTCAAATTTAATTTGGATATTTATTTGTAATTTTTGTTGAAGTGCTTCTTTAACGTAAAAAAACGTGGTATTATCTTTGTAAAAACTCCTCACATTTTTCAGCAATATGTATATGTATATTTTCTTTTGGATAACTACTCATTTTTAGCGCTTAAATTATTTCACCATAATTTACTTGCAAAAATATTTCTTTCCATCTATTTGTAAAGAAAATATTAAAATTACTAGTTTTAGCTTCTCACTTTTTTTTTTTTTTTTTTTTTTGTGCTACAAATTTTGTTCTTTTTGAGTTTTTGGGTAAGAAGGATGTAAAGAAAAAGATAATCATCTATATTAATTTTCAAGAAATCCAAAAAAAAAAGAAATTGAAAATTAGATTATGAAATTCGAAGTGAAGAAAAAACAAAATTTGAAAACTGAAAAAAGAAAAGAAATGAGCCCATAATAAGAATATGATAGGCCCAAGCTAACTTGCTATTTCCAATTAGTACTTGAGTTTTGGGCTTTTGTCAGAAAGTCATGGGCTCGTCCCATTTATATTTTATGTTTAAGCCGAGCCCAAATTGAAAATCCAAAGCCCATTTCTTTGTGTGTCTTCCTGAAATCAAACCCACTGTCCTCCTCCTTTTTCGCTCTCTCTTTGTTCTCAAACATAATATGTTTAATGTAAGTAAAAATAAATACATATAAAATATAACTCAGCACACTGATTATTTATGTTAAATCGAGCGTAAATTTTTTGTTTTTGTTTGAAAATTTTAAAATATTTCAAGATGTGTTTAAAATTTTCATTTGTCAATAAGAAAATGGTTTATATTGGAGAATATATAATATATATCACTCACATGTAGCATTATAAAAGAGCTCAAATTAATCAATACAGAATATTACGTGATCAAACCTGTAAGGATAGGAATTCATATTCTTGATAATAAATTAATTCCACAACACTGAAGATGAATAATTGAAGATATACACACTGCATCTAATTCCATCATATAACGAGTTTAAACTAACTTCAAATTTTAGAGAATTTCAACGAGAATAATCTTAAGAATAGGAACGCTATGGTACCTGAAATATGCGTTGATATGAAGTTTCCATACATTTTCCAATATATATATATATATATATATGCACAACACATATGATTAAATATCAAATAAGAATACCAAGAAGAAAAAAATTATTGTGTAATGAAACAAATGCAACCGAGTAAATTTGTAACTTTAATTTATAGTTTTGAACGATCGATAATAAAATAAGATGAAATAAATTAAAAGAAAAATTTCCAACTTTTTCTTAATCATATTCCTATTCTGTATATTTATTGTGACGGCTTGCTTTTCCCAACCTCTATACCTGTGTGCAATGCAAGTTGTTGAAGTTGCAAAATAATTAAAAGTTACAATTAATGGTCTCGAATTTCGTCACGTGCGAATTTAATTAAACTTTCTTTTTTCTCTTCACGCTAATCAATTACATTTGACTTAACCTAATAAATATAATTAACTAACTCTGACTAAAAGACCCAATTAGCACTAATTATAAAAGTTTTATATAAATATTACATCATAAAAGATTTTAACAACTTTTAAATTAATTTAATTTTTTTTATTATGTATTTAATTAACGTAATTAATAAATATTAATATACCCTATTATATAAACTTATGATACATTGTATATAATATTTATATTTATTATATAGTATCATGAACAATATTGTAATTGACATAGATTAAAAATTATATGAATTAGTAATAATGATGTTTTATAATTTTACTTAATATTTTTATACAATTTTTTTTCAAAAATAGTACAAATTATATTTTTAACATAAATAAATTTATTACATATTTTAAACCAAAAACAAATATATATATATATATAAGCATTGGAAAACTAGCTATACATAGATAAATATATATAACTGGTCTCTAACCAGGTTATTATAATTATTGAATACGTAACTAGATGAAACCATTCATAATTAATTTAATACATTCAATTATAGATGAAATGTATTATTACATATATACGTAATTAATAAAGAGATTTTTTCAGGAAAGACGGATTGGGTTGTGTATAACATGTGAGCAATCAAAATACTTGAAAAGGCAAAGGACAAATTAAAGGTTGAGAGAATATTATACCTGTATATATATACATGTAGGAATATTGGTGGGATGTATATATATATATATATATATAGAATATGCGTAACCTTATGGAAGACAGAGGAAAACCTAATTTAAGTTTGATGGAGAGTGGGGGGGGGGTGAAGATTAATCGGGATAATAATAATTAATTGAGGTTAATTAATAATGGAATAAAGGAGGGGTTAGTGGTGGTGATAAGTGATAAGCAGGGTAGTAATTAACAATAAATAAAAGGAAAAAAGAGTATGGTACACGTGTATGTCACTTGGAGTGAGGTAAGAGGAACTGAATTGAATGTATCTGGATAAGTGGGAAAAATACATACAATTATTGAAACGACTCTGGTATTAATCTCTGGAGTTACAGACATCAGCATGAAAGGGGTGGGTGAGTGAGTGAGTGAGTCAAGCGGCAACCATGCGCACTTCATGTTGCCTCTTCTCTTTTTAGTTCTATGTATTTTGGGCCGAGTCAGATTCTCACTCTCCCTCTCCCTCTCTCTCCCTCTCTCTCTCTCTCTCTCTCTCTCTATATATATATATATGTATATATTATAATAACATAATTAGGTAATAGGGGTTCATATTTTTCAAGGCATAAAATACCCCACATCAGGCTGATTGGATTAGAGAGGAGAAAATTATGCAAATAAAATGGGGGAAATTAAGAAAGTGGGGTGTGTAGAACAAGACAACGAAAAAGGTAGTGGTAGCTTTCGTTTATATGTACCTTTTTCACATTATAAATATTAGAGCGAGGAGGAATGTTTGCATTCATTCCATCCAATTCAAATTAAAATTTCTACTTTCATACAAGATTTTATATATATATATATATAGAGAGAGAGAAAGAGAGAAACTTGGGGGAGAAAATAATGGAGTGGAAGAAATGTTACTTGGACGTAATATTGGTGCCCCTGGGGATTTTAATGACAATTTCTTACCATGTTTACCTATGGCACCAAGTCCGTACTAATCCCCTCACCACCATCATCGGCACCAACTCCACCGGCCGACGATTTTGGGTCTCCGCCATCATGAAGGTACCTATACTCCCTCTCTGTTCTCCAAGATTACCTTGGAATTATCAATTTCACTGTATATCCATCGTCATAATCATCACATATATATATATATGTATCTAGGTATATATAGCATTCCCTTCTACTACCTTTTATTCCAGCCCTCTTCTTTAACGTTCCCGCCTGGCCATTCTTCCTCCTACCCGCAATTACTAACCAACTCTCGTTTGCAAAAACACATACTTGATAATATAATAAAATTTTAATCTAACCGTTTGTTTAGAAAAAAAGAAGAACTAATCACACTTTTCAATTAATACTATACAAGTGAAGCTTACACACAAGGAACACAATTAGCATAGTAATCCATCACATGGTACGTTTCATAGATTGACGTGGTACATTCCGGGTCATTTCTAATTCTATACATACATATAGTTATAATAATAATAATAGGGTTTCCCTTCACGCACAAAAAAAAAAAAAAAAGGGTGAAATTATAATATGAAGATGATGAAAAATTATAATAATTTATCACAGAACAGAAATAATTATAAAAATGTTTTCACTTTCAATTTTTTAGTATAAATACATATGTTTTGCTTATTATAAGATATATATATATATATAATAAATAAGTTGAAGAAAACACAATTTCTTATATTTGCAAAATGGGGTATTCACGTGGGGTATTGGTTACATGCAGACGCAAACGTGGCAACCATCTAACGAATACTTTCTATATTTTAAATAATTAGAGTTGAATGACGACGATTCAACTTTCGAACATGAAAAAAATGCTTTGTGATAAAATTGGTCACGTAGAAATAAGCATTTATTCAAAAGATGGTTCAATTATTTATTACTCATACTTTTCTCTTTTTTCTACTATTTACTAATATCTAAATTTTAATTAATTGTAACCACAATTTTTAAAATATGGCATGTAGATCTTTTGTTTTTTGAGGCATGTGTTTTGTATTTGTGATTTATGATTTTCAATCATCATTGTTGCTTTGGTGGGTTAATTACTTTATGGTACCCAATTAATAAAGTTTCTTACTTTTTAAAATAAAATTAAAAAATTTTAATATAAAGACTATATCTTCATTAGATTAGATTAGAGTATCGTTTTTTTAATTACAAGTTTCATAAATCCCATTGAAATTATCCCTTCATAAAAAGCAACAATCCATTTCACATTCATTACGTATACATGTGTATATGTATATGTATATGTGTGCAAACAAACAAGTCAATTACACTTACTATACCTCTCTCAACTAAAGTAGTTTGATTGATCCTTTATTGACCGTGAAAGCGAAACTACATTACTACTTTAATTGATTTGTTTAAAAATGACATATTGGACAGGATAACGACAAGAAAAACATCCTGGCCGTCCAAACACTTCGAAACACCATCATGGGATCTACGCTAATGGCCACCACTTCCATCCTCCTCTGCGCCGGTCTAGCGGCCGTCATCAGCAGCACATACAGCGTGAAGAAGCCACTAAACGACACCGTTTACGGCGGCCACGGGGAGTTCATGGTGGCCCTAAAATACGTAACCATACTCACCATATTCCTCTTCTCATTCTTCTGCCACTCGCTCTCCATCCGCTTCATAAACCAAGTCAACATCCTGGTCAACACGCCGCAAGACCTGCTGTCGGTTCTGACGGAGGAGTACGTGTCGGAGTTGCTGGAAAGAGGATTTGTGCTGAACACGGTGGGGAACCGCCTGTTCTACGCAGCTCTGCCGTTGCTGCTCTGGATATTTGGACCAGTGCTGGTTTTCTTGTGCTCGGCGACAATGGTGCCGGTTCTCTACAACCTGGACTTTGTATTTAGAGGTGGAGCAAAGGGGAAGGTGGAGTCCAGTCGGTCGGACCAAAGTGGGGACCACCATTTTGGGTCTGTTTAGTTTTTTTTTTTTTAATAAGAATGCATTTTGTAAAACCATGATACACTAGTTATCATCGTGTATATATGTATATGCGCATGCATTATGTGTTATGTGTATTATGCATCACTCCGGCAGTGAAGGTTGATTAATTTGCGTCGTGGCCATTAAATATCTTATGCATGCGTAGAGTGGGTGTGTCATTTGGCACTACCGGCAACTTTTTGCCGGCAGGTTGTATCGTGTAATTGGATGTGCAGTATGTTGCTGGTGGCTACTTTGTCTTTTCCACCAAATTAATTATGTAATTAGTCCAATAAAATCTAAGATTAATGACATTTCTGTCAAATTAAAAAAAAGTGATTAACCAATCATTCATTGACATGTAAATGGGGACAAATAAAATTTCATAATTAACAAAATATGAAAGAGTTATAAACTCTAAAAAGCCACATTTTTAAATTTTATTTCAGATTATATTTTGTTTTAATGAAAACTTAATATTTTGTAATTAAAATTATTTAAATATTTTTAAAATTATAAAACAGATATATAGGACAAGTAATGGGTACAAAATTTTATGTGCAAAAAGGGCGATGAGTAAAAAACTTTTTACCCATTTTGAATATTATATTTTGATTAGTGGGATTAATTTGAAGATTTACATATTTACTCTATACCAATCTCTAATTTGTAGGAGGATGTAAATTTGAATAGTAAATTGGAAATATATGTTATGGAATATATTAATTTACACTCTAAAAAACCAGAGGGAAATATTTAGGCCCCTTGGGTTGTGTAGGTATTTCCTTTTTGCAAGGCCGCCTAGGAGTTTGGGTTTCACTTGGTCCGGACAATTCTTTCTTTTTCTGGTTGAATTTTGGGGCAGGAAAGACTGAACCCAGCCCAACTAAACTTTTGCTTTTTCAACCTTAACCCATATATATATATATATATATATATATATATTATTTTTTAAAAAAAAATATAGATAATTTTATAAATTTAGATAATCACTTTATTTAATTTTTTTAAAAGATAAAATTGTACCTCCTATTCAAAATAATTTATGTATAAGAAGAATCAAGTTTAGAATTCATAATATAGACTGATTGCTTTCTTGTGAGATGAAATAATAAATAAATCCATTAGTTTACGTAATTATCTTCTTATGATATGACCATCATTTTATTGAGTTTTGTGATTTAGATAATCAGTGTGTTTTTATAATTACCTTAATCAATTTAGATTTTGTTCCAATAAATTATTATAATTTTAAAACCAAAAAAAGAAGAAAATATTGAATTAAAAGGTAAATATTTAGATGACTTTTTGATTGCTGGTGGAGATTCACTGTAGAAAGTTAGGTCTTACCCACCATTACAATAAAATAAATAAATAGGAAGTTAGCAGATTACTTGTTCATGTAGAAATTAAAGAAAGTGATAACTACAAACTCTCTGCTTTTTTAAACATCACATATTATACAAAGCATCTACCACTCAAGCTTTTGCTTAAAGTCAGTCGGTGTCAGTCTCCATCAACTTACTTGCCTTTGCTTATTTTTCATTCTTTTTCCTTCTCTTGCTGCGTACATGGTGCGTGTGTCTACCACTGGAATCAACCACACATTCGGGTGAATAATTGACATTAAATAATACCTTTTGCTGTCAAGAAACTTCACCGATGATGTATATTTACTTTAAAACATTTGATTTAAACATATAATTTATTGTTGTCATATATACTTACTGTTGTCGCAAGTGTAAAAATGATTTATAATGGGAACCTCTTCCTTATTTAACAATAAGTGGTGCATGAATATTACCTATGGACAAAAATAAAAATTTTAAAAAAGAAAAAGAGAGACCTGCCTAAACAGATTTTTCAGTGGTCCACCAAGCGACCAAAAAAGCAAATTGGAAAACCAAACGAGTTAAGCAAACCAAATAACGTCCTCCATTACTTCACCATTAAGAAGCTGTCCAACAAAATTAATTATTATTTCTTCCTTTTTAAAAACAGGATCCATGCCTCTCTCTCTTCCCTTTTCACTCTCCACTCTCAACTTGCATTACCAGTAAAGATGGAGCAAAAACCGGCTCAGGATCTCTCAACTCACTGGGGCCGTTTGGGTTTCATGAAGAGAAGTGACTCCGAGTTGGCTCTGGAAGAGTTCCTCACCAAGGCCCTCGCCGGTGTTGACTCAGCCGCCGACAACTCAAGGGTACCCGACTCCGATTTCGACCCTCTTCATTTCCCCCATGTTTCTTCCCCTGATCTCGCTTTCTCTTTCAAGGATCGGGTTCGTTTCTACTTCCTCTTAACCTCTAATTTACCCTATTATATAAGGTTGACTTTTTTTTTTTTTTTAATTTTTAATTTCCGTTATAATTATTTGTTTTTTTAAAAAAAAAAAAAAAAATTATTAGACGATAATTATAAATACAAATTCCATAAATGTGATGTGAAAATGCAGGAAATAGTAATGAACGCATTTTCAAGTTGTGGTGGACTAGTGACAGAAAGCCTGCTATGGTCTCAAAATCTCCCGGCGGACACAATTAATTCCCAGTCTTCTGTTTGTGGTATAATAAAATTAATAAACTCTAAACCCAAATTTAACCATAATTATGAGATATATATATATATATATATTTTTTTTTTTGAATTTACGTGTTAATATATACGTATGTTTATTGATGCAGTTGGAAGTCCATTTTCGGGTAATAATAATAACAACGATAATAATAGTAATAAAGTCAAAGTCAGAGGAGCTGCCAGTCCTGGCTCTGATTCCTCGCAGGAGCGACCATCGGATGATGAGGAGGCAGAGATAGAAACGGGTCCTTGCGAAGAGAGCACCGACCCTAATGTCCTAAAACGACTTCGAAGGTTACCGTTTTAATTCTCTCTGCATTCATGCGCCAATTGTACTTTTTTTTTTTTTTTTTTTTTTTTTTTATTTTTCAAATAATTAATTTTATACTATTAATTACAGGATGTATTCAAACCGGGAATCTGCTAGGAAATCAAGAAGAAGAAAACAAGCACATTTGGCTGATCTCGAGATCCAGGTAATAACCTAAAAATGCATAATTAATTAACTCCTTGGAAAGTTTTATTCAATTTTGTTGATTAGGGAGTTAATTAATTAATTAAGTTTTCCAAAACCAAAGTTTAAATAGTAATTACGGTTTGATTGAGTTGTAGGCTGAACAGCTGAAAGGAGAAAATGCAACTCTGTATAAGCAGCTGGGAGATGCAAATCAACAATTTCGTGATGCTGATATAAACAATCGAGTGCTTAAATCTAATGTAGAAGCTTTGAGAGCAAAGGTATATATACACACACACACACATTTAAGAATAATTAATTAATATAATAAAATGACAATCATAATTATAATTATTACATATGTATAGGTAAAGTTGGCCGAAGACATGGTTGCCCGGGGTTACTTGAGCTGTGGCTTGAATCTTCTTCAAAATCATTTAAGTTCAAATCAAATGGCGATGAATATAAGACATAATAATAATAATAATATTAATAATGCAAATGTATCACCCACCGTTGCAATTCCTGCAGATCATCGCCATCATGCTCATTCCTCGTATCCTCGAATTCATAGTAATAATAATAATAATAATAATAATAATTCAGCGGTGGAGAATGGAATTGCTGCTGCAAGTGATGCTCTCAGCTGCGTATCAGGCATTTGGCCTAATTAGTTAGTAATTAATGTATCCAATTATGTATTTTTTTTTTTTTATAAACAAATTTAATTTCTCTAATTGTGTGAACATTCATCATATCTCCTTGCAAATTGTACTAGTAAGAAAATATAGTCAGCCCTAATTTCTACAAGAATGTAATATAAATGATATAAAAATTTGGATGGTAATATTATATCATTTTAAATAATTCTATGTTTAATTAAAGCTAAT
The DNA here is from genome assembly GCF_054855325.1 of Carica papaya. Classification (NCBI taxonomy): domain Eukaryota; kingdom Viridiplantae; phylum Streptophyta; class Magnoliopsida; order Brassicales; family Caricaceae; genus Carica; species Carica papaya. Next base: position 20,217,753 of record NC_142315.1, read on the forward strand.
TTTTATATAAACAAATAAAAATATAAATAAAATTAAATGAATGACGCATCAGTGGGGTAAATTATGCCCAAATTTTAAATTGGTACTTGGATTAAACTAGATAATGAATGAATACCCATAACATAAAGCAATGTAAGGGTAAAATTACCAATAGTATTTCATTGTCATTGACTACAATACCCCCGTGGGTAGATTATATATATATATATATATATATATATGGTTATGGTTAGTGAAGAGTTCATGTAAAATAATGAAGAAAATCAAATTGATTTTTGCAGTCAAGGAAGAAGGATAAGTTTTCATGGGAGGGGAAATGTTTTTGATGGTCTCATGCAATATTATAAAGATTTTGGGATCTTATGTAATTATGAGACAGAATAAGGAGGAAGAAGCTAGGAGATTACGGAGTGAGGAGTATTCGGTATAATTTCAATTTTAGTCTTATTCAATGAATTTTTTTATTATTTTTCTTAAAATATAAATGAATTTAATATATATATATATATAGTATGTTTATTTATATATTATGTATGTGTATTTTATATGTTATGCATTGCGTACTAAATATATGAATATACTAATGTAAATACTATGTTTAAAAAAATTAAAATACTTTGCACATATGGACCGAATTTGGACTAAAATGTAGTTTGATTAGGAACAAAGTAATATTAGTCTTATGCTAAGTCTATTTATTTTGTGGTGGAACCAAAAAAAAGAGGAAAGAAAAAAGAAAGAAGAATAAGAAGAAATAGTGGTAGTAGAAGAAGAAAAATAAGTAACAAAAAGAACATGAACTAGAAGAAGAAGAAGAAGGAGAAGATGAAGTAAAAGAAGAAGAAGAAGAAGAAGAAGAAGAAGAAGAAGAATGAACATAACAAACAATAAAAAGAAGAAGAAGAAGAAGAAGAAGAAGAAACATATGAAGAAGTAACAAAAGTAGAAGGAAAACTAAATCCATGAACGAACTCCTCCATCTTAGTGAGGTCGTGGGCAAATAATGAAAGAAAAAAGGAAAGGTTTCCATACTAGGGGGAACCACCATTGTTTCTCTCTCCTAGATATATATATATATATATTTGTATACGCACGCACACACGCGGAAATCTAAAAGAAAAAAAGAAACACAGTATCTGTTTTTTTTGTTTCTCTCTCACTCTCACGTACAAAAACTGTAGAAGAGAAGAAAGTGTTGTCCGTCAAAAAAAGCAAAAAACAGTTTCAGGATTTTTTTTCATCTCTGCGCACGGAAATCGAGAAAAGAAAAAAATAAGTGTTTTCCTTTTGTTTCTCACACACATTGAAACTGAGACAGAAAAGAAGAAGAGTTTGTTCTTTCTTTTAGGCTGGGGAACCGGAGGCAGAGAGAGTTAACAAAGTTTGGTAACTTTTTTTTTTTTTTTTTTTTTTTTATTTTAGTATTTTGAATCAACTTCCTAAGGATTTTTCTCTAATTTTTTGTTGTGATCGTTTCAAGAGGAAATTGAGTTTGGTTATACAAGAATTTATATATTTTCTCAATTGTTGATCATCTGAAGTGTGCATTACTTTCAAATATTATATACTTAATTTCTGTAATAGTGGATTTAATTTAAAATTTGGTCGATGATTTTTTTTAATATGATCAGTCAATTGCATAACACTTGAGAGAATTTTAAGACTTGACAAATCAGTTGAACATAATGAACATAATTCTACATGATGAATTGCAAGCATTATTGCTCTTGAGTTCTTTGACAAACGGTTGAGAGACTTTGGTAGTATCTCTTAGCAACTCTACTCTCAGCAATATTTTGTCTTTATCTATAGTAAAGGATAGTCTCTACAATGATGAAATCAGAAAAGAAAAAAATATGGGCATGATACCTCACAAGTCCTTGTCAAAGAGAATATGGGTATATATAAAAGCAAATATCTTAAAAGACGCAATAAAAGAAAATTAAGCTATTATTATTGCGGTAAGGAATGACATATAAAACAAAACTGCAAAACTTGAAAAAATGAGCAGGATAATGAAAAAAAATCAGAGAAAGGTAAATGATCAGAATATCATAGCAACTATAGCCGATAAAGAGATAATTGTACTTTGTTTTGTTGAGGATCATGGTCATATTATTGATCATGATACTGAATAAGTTGTTGATTCGATAGTATATTATCATGTTACACCAATTAGAGATGCCTTTACTGTATACAATGTAGAGAATTTTGGCAAAGTGAAGAATTGTAACACCAACTACATAGATATTATGGGTATTGGTGATGTTTGTGTGCAGAAAAATGCTAGTTGCATGACGACTTTAAAAAATGTGCGACATGTGTATGATTTGCACTTGAATTTGATTTATACTCATGTTTTAGATCTAGATGGTTATTATAACTACTTTTGTTATAGAAAATAGAAACTCACCAAATATTCAACTGTGATTGTTAGGGGTAGATTGTATCACATACTCTATAAGACTTAAGTGTAGCCTATTAGAGGTGTATTAAATACGGCTAAAAATGATGTTTTACCAGACTTGTGGTATAAGAGATTGACTTATATCAGTGAGAAAGGGTTACATATTTTGGCAAAAAAATCTATTTCTTTTATCAAATATATAAGTTCAAACCATTGTGATAATTGTTTGTATAGTAAATAAAATAGAATTTCTTTTACTAGTTCACCTGAAGAAAAAAAAAATATTTTTAAATTAGTTTACTCTTATGTGTGTAGTTCTATTGATGTAAAAACTGTATGATGTAGTAGATACATTTTTGCTTTTCTTGATGATGCTTCATGAAATGTTTGGATTTTTATTTTGAAAATTAAAGATCAAGTTTTACAGTGTTTCAAATAGTTTCATGCTGTAGTAAAAAAAAAAAAAAGAATATCCTTAAAGTGTCTTCATAGAGAATAATGGTGAATACATTTCAAACGAGTTTGAGAATTACTATTTATAAAATAGAATTAGACATAAAAAAATTGTTCCAGATACTCCTCAGCATAATGATGTGACTAAAAGAACAAACAAAACCATCCTAAAAAAGATTGGATGTATGCTGAAAATGTCTAATCTACCAAAACTATTTTGGTGTGAAACATTTTACATTGTCAGCCACTTAATAAATCGCTCTCTATCAACTCTTTTAGATTTTAATATTCCTCAAAGGATATGGTCCGGGAAGGATGTCACTTATTCTCACTTGAAGATATTCAGGTGCAAGACATTTTTGCATGTACCTAAGGAGCAGAGAGATAAATTAGATGATAAAACTATTTCATGTATTCTTCTAGGCTATGGAGATGCAGTGTTCGGGTGTAGGTTATGGGATCCAGTGAATAAGAAAGTCATCAGGTCTAAAAACGTGATCTTTGATGAACACAAGATTTTGTCAAACTTTGAGACATTAGAGAATATTATAAAAAGTGAAGATATTCCTCTTTTTGTGTTGATTTCTCCTTTAATCAAAGATGTAACAGATGAGATAGAGTTACATGATGAACATAGAATTGATGATATGATAGCACCAGATGATGTTGAGTAGGGAGAGAAGCACTTTATACCTTATATTGTGGAAGAATTCGGGTTAGAAAGTTAATCAAAACATATCATCCATATATCAGATATCCTAGTTTTGATTAGAAAATCAGAAACCTTCCAAGAAGTGCAGAGTCACCAAGGAAAAACTAAGTAGATGAATACAATACAGTAGAAGATGAGTTTTTTAAAGAAGATTTACTTTGATTCGATTAACATATTGACCAAAGTGGTGACTAATGACAAGTATCAATTTTACACCAAAATGGCAAGAATGGGAGATTGTTAGTATCTAGTCCGTGTGGGCAACTAATAAAAAAAAAAGTTGTTATATTTGGGGGAACAATTTTTCTCTCTTCCAGATATATATACATGTGGAAATAAAAAAGAGAAAAAAAAACATAACATCTGTTTTTGGGTTCTCTCACTCTCACGCATGAAAATCGAGAAGGAAAAAAAGTGTTGGTCATCAAAAAAGTAAAAACAGTTTCAAAATTGTTTTTCTTCTTTGGGCATGAGAATTAAGAAAAGGAAAAGTAAGTATTTTTTTTTCTCACACACACAGAAACCGAAAAAGAAAAGAAGAAGAGTTTGTTCTTTCTTTCAAGCACGAGAGCTAAGGAGAGAGTATACAAAGTTTGATAACTTTTTTTCTTTTTAGTATTTTGAATCAATTTTAGAGGATTATTCTTTAATTTTTTATTGTGATCATTCAATAGAAACTAAGTTTAGTTAGAGAAGAATTTATGTATTTTCTCTATTATTAATGACATGAAGTGTGTATTACTTCATAATATTGTGCACTTGATTTTAGTAATAGTGGATTTGATTCTAAATTTGGCCCGTGATTTTTTTCTCTACACTTAAGGGTTTTCCATGTAAATCTAATGTCTCTTTATTTTGTAATTATTTCTTTGCTTGTATTAATATTGATTTACGAGATTGATTAGCTTGGAAGAATTAGTTGGAACTTATGGATCAATTTTGTGATTGTCTTAATTTACACTAGATATCAAAATATTTTAAAAGATCCAATAAAAAAATCTTAATTTTTACCAAATATCAGCCATTGACCTTTTATGGACCAGCTTAGGGATAGAAGGAAATAGATTTAGGAAAAATAAGTTCTTTATATGGCTAGTAAGTATGACATAATGCACTGTCAGGCTTTAATTGGCACGTTTAACAATTCAAGTGAGGTAAAGGTATTGTTTGCCTCAATAAGAGCATGTTCCGAAGGTATTAATCTAGGTGGAGCTTCACAAGTTTTTTTACTTGTTGTTGTATGAAACTCATCAGTAGAAAGACAAGCTATAAGTCGTGGATATAGGCTTGGGCAAAAAAAATTTGTTCATTTGTACCATTTGATCACAAATGGGATGATGGAAGAAAAAAAAAATCAGCAACAATCTAATAAATATAGGATGTATGGGTTTGTGTTCGCAGAAAACTATTTGTTTTCCTTATTGGTCACTTTCTAAAATTTAACTTTGATATAGCTAGTAAACATTTATAAGAACAAGCTTGAACAGGACAAAAATAAATAATACACTCTATTTTAGAAGAAAATAAACTAAGAATAACTATAAGGAAATAAATTTAAAGAATGCACATCACTACATATTATACAAAATCGACTCTTTAGTAGACTCAAACACATTTATAATTCTTGCTCAGATTTCGCAATTGGAAACAAAAGAATTGACAATGATTTTACATCACAACTAAAACATAAAAAAAAATTATAAAAAAATAAGCTTAAGTCAACAATAAGAGTGATAGAACGAAGAATAAATTTAAAAAACATACATTTATAGAATGAAAAATATTATATTGATAGGACATAGTCGCTATGAACCAGAAAGAGGATAATGAATCATGTTATATTAATAGAAATTTCATGAACATCACACAATAAATTACCAATCATTGGTTAATAAGCATAATATTGAAATAGTTTTTGTTTTTTAAAGTATTCAAGTGACGTTAGCTTGTATAACTAATATCAAAATAATGATACACATGGAAAAATAATTTTTAAAGAGAACACAATTTGATTGTAATAATATTGATAATCTTGATGCTTAGATTGATGGATGTAATGCCCAATTAATTTTTTTAATGTAATTTTAAATTAATTTATAAATAAAATTTTTTAATTTTTTAATTTTAATTTAATGTAAAAATGAAGGAAATTAGGTGAAGGATGAAATTGAAAATAATTTTAAAAAAAATGAGAGAAATTTTGGGTTATGGGGGTATTTTTGAAAGAAAAATCAGAAACCGATGGTTAGAACGCAATTTAGGAAGTTGTGCCACATAGGATGCTCAGTCAGCAGTCTCGACGAACTAGAGCGCGCCGTGTGGCGAGGGACGCTAACGCAGTGCAACACGGGAGACCACGTGGGCGATCTGCCGCGATCGGACAGCCCAGATCGGCTCCTACGCGCACGGACGACTTAGATGTGTGCACTCCCCAGACGCGATCAACGGTCCAGATCTACTTTCTATTTAATTACGATCGTACGGTTCAGATCAAATGCGATGGACGGTCTATATTAAAAAAATATGAATATAAATAACCCTCTTCACACGAAACCCTAACCCTAGCCACCAGACGCCTCGCTGGAGAAGAAGACCCAGTCGCGGAGAAGGAGAGTCGCCGCACCGGAACCACTTCTGACTGCCCAAAGAGGTAAATATTTTCTCCTTTGCTTGGAATTCAATTTTAAATACTCCCATGGCCAAATTGGAGCCAAAAGACTGGCGGATTGGCCAGAAACTATCGCATCATCCAGTACTATCGCAGGGCCACCTAGTCCATCCTCAACACAGTTCAGTCCCTCTTCCACGGGACCCAGCTCCTTTCATGATGGACCCAGGTTACATCGAGAGGTACAAAAGACTAAATTCATCTACTTTTGCGAGGGGATCCTCCTTGGAAGAGGGCGAGTACTGGTTAGTTGAGATAGAGAATGCCTTCACTACGCTTGGGGTGACTCCCAAACAAAAAGTCATCCTTGCTACCTACTTGCTGGTGGGAGAAATAGGCCGCTGGTGGCAACTCATGTAGGCCACCCTGTGCTTTCCAATCACTTGGGAACAGTTCTTGACTGCCTTGTATGCAAAGTATCTTCCAGAGCATCTCCGACATCTAAATAAGATAGAGTTTGCACACTTGGTCCAGGGGGACATGACTGTATCAGAATATGCTCACAAGTTCCTAGAGTTGAACTGGTATTCTCCGAAGGGCATGAAAGATGAAGGCAGGAAAGCTAGAAGGTTTGAGTGGGGTCTCCCTTCTGAGATCAGACAACAGTTATTTGTGCTCGAGCCCAACACTTATTCAGTTGTCCTGGTCAAGACACAGTTAGTAGAGAGGAACTTTCACACCTTCTCTCCAGCAGTAGGGAACCTCATGTCTTCAGCTCCACACTCTAGACCAGCACCTACTGCACCTGTTCAATAAAACAAGAGACTCAGGCCAATAACTCAAGCTCCTCCTCAGGTTCCAGCAGTAGGGCGCGGTAAGACCTGTCAGCACTGTGGCAAGGATCATGGGGAACGATCCTACTATCTCCTCAACAACACCTGCTGCATATGTGATAGTGCCCATCATTATGCAAGGGAGTGCCCGAGGAACCAGAATAAGGTCAGACCTCATATCTAGGGTAGGGCTTACAACCTTACTCAGCAGGATGTAGAAGCCGACCCTGGTACAGGGTACGTACACTATCTGTAACCACCCTGCTCATGTTTTGATTGACACTGGTGTATCGCATTCACTTGTTTCACATATTTTTGTATCAAAATTAAATATATCACTTGAAAAACTTGATTATTTATTATTTGTGTCTACTATTGGGAATAAGACACTATTGGGAGAAGCTGTATAAAGAGCCTGTGTCATAGATATAACAGATAGAAAATTGAATGTGGACCTAATAGAGATTGACATGGAAAACTTTGATGTAATTTTAGGAATGAACTGGCTAGTGGTGTATCACGCAACCGTAGATTATTTTCACAAGAAAGTTGTATTCAACCCTCCTAATGATGAGTCATTTACAAATTAATAAAATTTTTTAACATTTGTTTCCCTCATAGCAAATTCTTTTATTATCAAGTACTTTAACCTGACTGTTTTTTCTAACTAGACAAACCCAAAAAAGAAATTTATAATCAAGATATTCTAGTAGTCCGAGACTTTTCAGATGTGTTCTCGGATGAACTATCTGGACTACTAGTGGACAGAGTAATCGAATTCACCATAGACCTTCGACTAGGCACCCAACCTATCGCGGTTGTTCCTTACTGTATGAGTCATGTTGAGATGGAGGAACTGAGGAAATAGATCACTGAATTAGTGTGTTCTCTTAGGGTACCGGAGTCATATTTGCAAGAAATGGAGATGAGATGTTGAAGTTATGTATTGACTATAGAGGCCTGAACAGGGTCACGATCAAGAACAAGTACCCCCAGATGATCTTTTTGATCAGTTACAGTGTGTCTAGGTCTTCTCCAAGATAAACCTGTATTTAGGTTACCATCAGGTAAAGATCAGGGCAGAAGACATTCCCAAAACAGCTTTTCGAATTAGGTACGGATACTATGAGTTCTTGGTCATGCCGTTTGAACTAACTAACACTCCAGCCATTTTACGAACTTGATGAACATGGTTTTCAGATAATTCCTGATCAGTTTGTCATTGTGTTCATCGATAATATCTTGATTTATTCAAAAAGCAAAGAGGAAAACGCTCACCATCTGATTCAGGTTTTGTAAATTCTTAGAGAGAAGAAGTTGTATGCAAAGTTGAGTAAGTGTGAGTTCTACCTTGAGCAGACTACCTTCCTAAGGCACATCACATCAAAAGATGGAATGTTGGTGAATGTCGAAAAAGTTGAAGCAGTGCTCGGCTGAGAACAATTGACCCCAGTTAAGGAGATCTGTAGCTTTCTGGGGATGATAAATTATTATCGCAAATTCGTGGAAGGGTTTTCTAGCCTAACTGCTTATCTGACTCGGTTCACAAAGAATAACGTCAAGTTTGAGTGGAATGAGAATTGTGAAAGAAATTTTTCAAAACTTGAGAGACGGTTGACTATCGCACCAGTGTTAGCCTTACCGAGCAGATCGGGTGGATATACAATTTATAGTGATGCTTTCTACCCATGGTTGAGTTGTGTTTTGATGCAGCATGGGAATGTCATAGCCTATGAGTTCAGGCAATTGAAGAGTCAATAGAAAAACTATCCCACCCATGAATTAGAACTTACCTCAATTATTCACGCCTTAAACACTTGGTGCCATTACTTGTATGGGGAGACTTTCCCTATCTATACCGATCATAAGAGCTTGAAACACATATTCACTCAAAAGGATCTCAATATGTATCCGAGAAGGTAGATAGAACTCTTTAAAAACTATGATTGTGACATCTTTTATCACTCGGGTAAGAGTAATGTTGTAGCCAACGCACTCAACAGAAAAAGTACTAGTATATTAGCTCATTTGATAGTTTCAAAATACAGAGTAATAGGGGCTGCACAACAGGTACGACTTCAGGAACTGAAGAGTGTCACATGTTTGGCCCACCTGACTGTTCAACTTGAGTTAATCTAGAGAATAAAAGAAGCTCAGTCCGTCGATTCTACCTTAGTAGACCTCAAGAAAGATGCAGAACATGAAGTTAATTCAGAATTTCAAGTCTCTGCTGATGGGTTGTTCAGATTCCAATACAGGGTATGTGTTCTAGGTGACAGTGAATTGAAAAAGGACATCATGACAGAAGTCCATAACTCAAAATTTGTCATGCATCCTGAAAGCACTAAGATGTATCAAAGTATGCGACCCCGATTTTAGCGAAATGGAATGAAAGAGATGTGAGTGACTTTGTTTCTAAATATTTGGTATGTCAGCATGTCAAGACAGAGCATCAATACTCAGGTGGGCTACTTCAGCCTTACCAATTTCGGAGTGAAAGTTAGAACATATCACCATAGATTTCGTGACAGGATTGCCTAGGGTGTACTCAGAATATGATGTCATTTGAGTAATTGTTGATCGGCTTATCAAGTCTTTCCACTCTTTGGCTATCAGGATAACCGATCCTTTGGACAAGTTAGCCAAATGTATATTCGAGAGATAGTCAGATTACATAGAGTACCAGTAAAAGTTATGTCCAACAGGGACCCTAGGTTCACTTCTCGGTTCTGGTTCAGCTTTCAGCAAGCCATGGGAATGAAACTGTCTCTTAGTACTACATTCCACTTTCAGACCGATGGACAGTCAGAAAGGACAATCTGTACACTTGATGATGTGTTCTAAGCTTGTGTTCTAGACTTCGGGGGCCATTGAGATGACCATCTATCCTTGATAGAGTTCGCCTACAACAACAGTTGTGAAGTAAATATTGGCATGCTCCGTATGAGGCATTGTACGGCCACCTATGCAGGTCACCGATATATTGGGAAGAAGTTGGTGATAATAAACTGTTCGACCTAGATCTCGTAGAGGAGACTACAACTAAGATAGTTATGATCAAGAAGAACATTCAGATGGCCCAAAATAGGCAGAAGAATTATACGGACACTTCGAGGAGAGATTTAAAATTTGAGAAAGGCAATTAGGTGTTTCTTAAAGTCACCTCTTTCAAAGAAATCCTTAGGTTTGGCAAGAGGGGGAAATTGAATCCCCAGTTTATTGGGTCATTTAAAATCTTAGACAGAATTGGCACCGCTACCTACAGAGTGACACTGCCTCCAGAACTTTACAGGGTCCATAATGTATTTCATGTGTACATGCTACGCAAGTACAACCCGGATCCCTCTCACGTCTTGGCCCACAAGCCTCTTTCACTCCAAGAGAATCTGTCCTATCAGGAAAAACCGGTCAGTATTGTGAACCGAAAGAGCAGATTACTCCACAACTGAAAAATTTTATTTGTTAAGGTCTTATCCCATAATCAAACACCGAGAGAAGCCACGTGAGAGCTAGAATTAGACTTCAAAACCCAATATCCCCAACTATTTGATTTAGTGTGAGAGAGACAAATTTGAGGGATCAAATTTCTTTTAAAGGGGGGAGAGTTGTAATGCCCAATTTATTTTTTTATGTAATTTTAAATTAATTTATAAATATAATTTTTTTAATTTATGAATTTTAATTTAATGTAAAAATGAAGAAAATTAGGTGAATGATGAAATTGAGAACAATTTTAGGAAAAAATGAGTAAAAATTTGGGTTTTAGGAGTATTTCTGAAAGAAAAATCAGAAATCGAAGGTTAGATCGTAACTTAAAAAAGTTGTGCAACGTAGGATACCCAGTCAGCAGCCCCGACAAACCAGAACGCGCTGCGTGGCGAGGGACACTGACGAGGTACCGCGCAGGAGGACAAGCGAGCGATCCGCGTACCCGCGATCGAATGACCCAAATCCGTTCCCGCGCATACGGATGACCCAGATACGTGCACTCTCCAGACACAATCGAACGGTCAGATTTAAATGCGATCAATAGTCTATATCTATTTTTTATTTAATCGCGATCGAACGGTCCAGATCAAATGTGATGAACAATCCAAATTAAAAATAGACAAATATTTATAACCCTCTTCACACCAAACCCTAACCCTAGCTGCGAGACACTCTCGCCAGAGAAGAAGACCCAGCCACTGGGATGGAGAGCCGCCGCCACCCGCCATCGCATCAGAGCCACTTTCGACTGTCAAAAGAGGTAAAACTTTTTTCCTTTACTCAGAATTCAATTTTAAACACCTCCATGGCTAAATCGGAGCCAAAAGACTGCAGGTAAAGCCCAGTTGCACCACCGCAGAAAATTACAAAAATCACCTCTGATGATACCCTTTCCGATTCCTGTATGTGTAATTTTTTCACTATTGTAACCTCACTTTCCTCCTCTACAGGTTGACCGAAGCAAAACATTCAACCGTAAAATGAGCCGGCGGAGCCGCCGCACTGTAGAACCCCGCCGCCGGTCAGTTTTAATTTTTTATTTTTTTCGGCTAACTGAAGCCCCTTAACGTGTTTTCTTGCAGAGATTGATGCAAAACCAGCCGAATTCGGCCGAAAATAGCCGAACCGAGATAAATCGCCACCGTGGACGGCAGCACCGTCGCAGGAGCATGGCAGAGCCGTCATGCCAGAATATCAAAATTGGCCAAAAAGAGGTCCTGATACTGATTTTTAGTTTTTGTGATATTTGTAGGTATTTGTGGCGCGTTTTAATCCCCGAAGAAAAATTTAGGAACCCGGGGATCGCCAGTAGAGGCACTCAATAAGTTTAGCTTTATGAGCATAAATTTGAGTAAGAATCGCTCACCTTATTCTCTATTATAGAATTGAAGTTAAATTAACAATAATATAATATTTTGTGCAATTCAGAAAATATCTATAATTAATCATGGGTTACTAATAGAGCCAAAATTAGAAATTATTCATTGTCAATTCCTGTTAAATTAGTTTACAGTTTGGATGCATGATAATATCTGTTGATCGATTTTATAGTTTAAATATATGTATTGTTGTTTTACGTGATTACAATTGAACTGCAAAATTGAATATTAAAGATAAACGGGAAACTGTGTGATTAAGTGAATGGATAAAATGGCAGCATTACTAGATATTCTAGGAGATGGTGGACAGACTGGGTGCATAGAGAATCCTACCGTGAGCGTTGTCTCATACCGAACAGGGTATCGAAACTTAATAATTTGACGCTCATACCGGACGGGATATGGGGACGGCCCGTTTCACCCTCATATCGGACATGGTATCGAGATTTTGTAATTTGGAGCTCATACCGGACGGGGTATAGGGACGGCCCGTTAATTGAAAATATTAAAAGAAATAATTCACGCGTTATAATGACATCCCTATGAACCCCCATGGATAGCAGTAGGTTGATTAAAGAGAAAATTGTTATTCCAACCAATTGCATATGAAATTATAAAATGTGTTATGTTATTGTCTCTATAAGTTTTTTTGTAAATTTTTCTACAGTCAATAGGCGGTAAACGATTTTGTTTATGATAAATGAATTTTGTTAATTAAGAGCTCTATTAGTTGTTTTGATTTTTCTACCAACTTTTATTTCTGTGTCGGTGAGTAGTGTGATATTTTTACTGAGTTAGCGTAACTCATTCCTTTATTAACAATTTAAGATCAAGAGGATCAAGATCTAGAGCCCGATCCACAAGAGGGTTACGAGTAGGATGTCAGTTTTATTTATTTTCCGTTTATTTTCTTATTTTTTGTATTTCCTTCAAAGGGTAATTCCCGTAACATTATTTGAAACTTTAAGTTTTTGTGTAAGGAATGTAAACCTTAATTATTTATTTCGCTTCCGCACTGAATTTATAATTTATTTTCTTTAGAATTTTCTAGGTCGTTATAATAGAACTGCATACAACACAAAATGGAACGATAACAGAAAACAAAGCATCCATTGAGGAGGAGGATGGATTATAGGACTGGAGTAATCTAATTTTTGCTGAAAGCCATTAGTTTCTCATGCTGGTTACTCTCAATCAACAAACTCTGTACTTACTAAAATTTAACTTTAATATAGTCAGTAAACATTTATAAGAAACAAGCACGAACATGACAAAAATAAATGACACACTATATTTTAGAAAATTAAAAAAAAAGTAAACTAAGAATAACTATATGAAAATAAATTTAAAGAATGCACATCACTACATATTATACAAAATCAATTATATGGTTGACTCGAATCAATTTATAATTTTTGCTCACATTTTATAATCGAAAACAAAAAAAAAGGATTGACAAGGATCTTACATCACTATCGAATCAACAAAAAAGTTTATAGGGAAATAAGCTTAAGTCAACAATAAGACAAATATGTAATAAAAATAGTTGGTGCAATGAAAAAATAAAAAATAATGAAGAGAATAACAAGATATATATATATATATATATATATATATTTCTACGAAAAATCATTAACAACTGTTATTTGTGAAAATTTGTTTAGGAAAATGTAACCCCAAGATCATAAAAAAAAAAAAAAAATTATGTATGATACTCACACTATAATCAGTTACTTAATGGTTACAATGAGTAATATAAATTATGTTGAAAATGTATTGACATAGAAGTCATCCCCTGCGTAACCAGCAACACAGAAAAAACCTGATTTCTAGTAAACAACTGCAAAAGCGAGTTCCATTCCCCCTTTCTTTTTTTTTTTTTTTTTTTTTTTTTACTATTTTTTAAGACAAAAACCTGATTAATCGGTGAATATTTGATTTCTTGCACATTGTGTACCATATATATATATCTATATATATACACATACACATAATATACTTCAAAAATAAAATATTCCATACAATCGATATGGATCGGATTTAGATTAAACAAATTTTAGTTAGTTTGGTCTAATCAGGACTAAAGTGATATTACTCTCGTAACAAGTCCGAAAAATTTTTTAGAATTCAATTTTAAACCGATTCAAACTGTTTAATTTATTTTAGTTTCAAATTAGATTATACAAATTATTATAATTAAAATTGCAAGATGTAATTTAAGATAAATTTGGTAATATTTTAAGATATTATTCCTTTAATATAGAGATAAAAAATAGCTTTTTTTTTTTAAGATAAATAAAATAAAATAACAATTGGTTATGCGGTAGAAGAAATATCATTTTGCAGAATCATAATTCATCCATGAAGTGAAAAATAACGGTATGCGATCATTGAATTTGAAAGATATATAGTGAGAGAGAAACAGGGAATTAGCATGACTTAAAAAAATAATTAGATTAATTAACTAATTAATTGATTAATTAATTATCCCATCATCATCAACTCAAATTCACCAAAATCAACCTTCCCATCAAGATTCAAATCCACAACATGAAGCATCTTCTGAATCTCACCCATATCCCACCCTTTGTCCATTAACCCTAAACACTCCAGCACTCTCTTCAACTCCATTGCCTCTATGAATCCATTCCCATCTTCATCAAATATCTTGAACGCTTCACGTAGTAGCTCGCTGCGCTTCGACCCATCTGCCTCCATTAATCCTCCAACAACTTCCTCTAAACCCATCTCATCATTACCTTCGTCAACTTTCGACCTCTCCTCCTCGCTCTCGCTGTATATCAACCCTAGATTCTCCACAACTCGCCGTGCCTTCTCCTTCTTTATCTTACCGTTATTTTCCATCCCAAACACAGCGGTGAGAGCCCGGACCATCAATTCATCCACTTCACTTGCATCTGCCTTCTCGCAAATGGGTTTTGGATCACTGTGAGCCGGGTCGGATCGCGCACCTCTAAGGGCCTGCGCCAGCTCCCCAATCAACCGCAAACACACTCCTGTTATTCCCATCATGGAATTGGTGGTGCAATATTTAGGCTGCCACTGCATGCTAATTTATATAGCAAGTGTGTTAATATAACACCCTTGGTTTAGATGATAATCAGGATGAATGCCACTGTCAGCCAGATTATTAATATTGTTTATTGAATCTTACGAATCTTGGCAAGCTGGCAAATTATATAATAATAATATTTGTAATTTGCTGTTGGTGTAGACAATTCATTGTATTTGTGTTGCATATTAAGATATTAATTAACTCTGTATACCTGTCTATCTGTAGTGGAAATAGGGAGCAGGAAACTAAAATGGTTAAACCTTCATTTTACTAGATGCTCTAGGCTATACATATTTGCAAGTCCCTATAAATATATTAAGCAAAACTTTCTGTTAAAAAATTATTGAACAAAAATTTAATATATATATATATATATGTGTGTGTGTGTTTTTTAAACTCATTTGAATGGGCAATAATTTGATGTTATATAGTAATTACTGACTGTTACGTAATAGTAATTGCCGTATAGTATTTGTTTTTTGAAAAAATAAATAAATAAATAAAGATATGATATCTGTGAATCACCATAATGGTACCTACCCTACGGACATGTACTTATGGTAAATCATACAGAGCGATGTATGCGGATCTACCAAATCCATTCACCTGATAATTCCAAATCCCAGTGCGTTAATCTTTGAAGAGGACTTCCACTGAAACAAAATAATACATACATATATATATATATACACACACACACACACATATATCAAAAGAGAAAATAACGGTGCCCTACATACACGTGAAATTAACGGAGCCCTTTCCTCGAATGCAGGGGATGATTCTGTCTTTAAAAAAATAAAAAATCACCACCCAAAATGTATTTGGGTGTGTAAGTATCTGCTTGTCTAAAATAACATCAGATATTTAGATTTATAAATTAAATATTCCATTAATGTACGGTAACGAGAATCGAATACTGCAGACTGGTCAGATGGATATTCAATTATGCAAACCGCGTTTTGTAGTTTTGAATTAATTACATGTTCACTGATGATCTGCCACTTGATCGCATTGCATTGACATGCATTATCACGAAGAATCACTCGCATAAATAAATAAATAAACACACATTCATGAATATATATATACTTACACCCATTGCCTCCGCATGCACATTTATACAGAGAAATATTTATGTACTCCAAAAGACTTTCATATGAGAGACTGATAGCATCCACAAACATAAAAGAAGTTTGGGATGGGTGTAAAGAGATTACAATCTGGTGTTCGTCACATAATTTTGTGTACCCATAAAGCGATAACAAATAAATCAACCACCATAAACCTAAATTAGTATAATCCAACTTTTCATTCTAGCAGATATGCCTTCGGCTGGGTATACAATTCATGATGTACACAGTACAGTATCTGAAACTAAATGGCAAAATTTGTATTATAATCGTCAACTTTTTTTAACACTGTATTGGACCCCAATTCATGGGCTCCGCTAAAGAGCACCTGCGCCAGTTGAGCCGACAGCATAATTATCAGTTAATTATAGGTCTCGCCAACTCTACTTCTTGTCCCTGCTGAACAGTACCCGACCTCAAGTACTCTTCTGGAATTGGAAGATTCAGCTCTGAACAAACAAGCTGAATAATTTTAGCAGTAACACCTCCAAATGACATTTTGTTCAATGTCACCGCAATCGCAAACCTGTTTTCAATATCACAAAACCCTGTTGATCCCCCCATCCCCGAATGCCCAAATCCAATCAAGGATCCACCATTTGAATCCACCCTCCTAAACCCTAGTCCAAACTTTCCATTAGGCACCACCAAATTTCTATATTCACCAACACCCAAGAATGCATCACGAATTCTAGGGTTTCTAAAAAGGCTGCTGACAGTGCTTTTAGAATCAGGGCAGTTTTCGGTGTTGCCAGTCGTACTGGAATTATTTCCACTGCCAGAACTACCATCATTGATTAACCTAGTTAAATTGTCTCCTCCATGGCCATCAACCTTCAAATCTTCACTAGAATACTTCTTTTCTTTATAATTTGTTTTCTTCTTCAATGCAGCTAAGATCTCCTTACTTTTTTTCTGTTTCTCTTGGGACTTAGTAAATCGGGGGATGTGGTGGTGGCAGCCAAGTGGCGGTTTTGACAAAGATGAATGGGGTGGTGGGACTTCTCCACCATCAGCCAGGGCTGCATAGTATCGTGCAAGTGCACGGGCGGAGCAATGGCCGTTAGCGGCAGGTATGATGGCACGGCGAACATTCAACGAATTAAATAAGACAGGCAATGTGGTTATTGTCTGGGCAATATTCCTAGGCTGGAAGGTCGAAGGAAGGTCAGGACGATTAGCCATCTCTGAAAGTTTGCTGAGATCATCAGTATCTAGCGTAAGGGTTGCAAGTCGAGATTCCACACCTGAACAGGAATGTGAGAGGAGCAAGTAAATAAGAGGTTATCTTGAAGGAAAACACTAATCTGTTTCATGCTGACATGACTTATGTTTGTTTTCATGTTTAAATGTCATCAGGCTTCACGAAGCAGGAACCTTAAAAAGCTTAAATTTGACAAGCACCTGGAGGAATCCCAATGTACAGCTCGCCACCAATCTTGAGGGGCTGAATGAATGCTTCTTCAAGAATCTCCTGAAATTTCTTTCCAGATGCATACTGTTTTCATCCCAGCATATTCATTAGAAGAGGGGATAACGAATTTCAAAGGGAAATGGAGCTTATAAAAATTTCGAATGTAAAATTATAATACAACAATAGAAAATACCTCAATTATTCCACCACATAACCAGCCAAATGTTAGATAATGATATAACTGCTCCTTGCCAGGTTCTGTCTCAAGTACTGAACTAGCAATCAAGTTCAAACATTTATCCCATTCACACAGTAATAAAGGATTTTCTGCGTTTAAGCTGAAAGCATTGTGCAAACCAGATGTATGGTTGAGCACATGATGGACCTAAAATAAACACAAGAACAATTTACATAAATACAAAAGAAACTGGTATTTTTAACAGTCTTTTTCTTTTTCTTTTTCTTTTTCCACAAGCAACTTAACAAGCCCTTGCATACAAGCTACACACCTTTATGACATCTTTTCCATTTGATCCAAACTCTGGCCAAATATTTGCAATAGTTTCATCAAGCTTGAGTTTTCTGCATTATGAAATGCTACCATGTATAAGAATTCATCATACAACAAATTCTGCATCTGAGAATTATTTTTCAGGATAACAAAATTTACATCTTTAACTAATTTCGCCTGTGTTTCGGATTTCTGGGTGAAAAACTCACAAATTCCTTCACAATTAGCATATTAATGCTATACCTATTTAGCTACCCAATTTATATCCAATGCAAAGATACTGCAAACAGAAAGCTGGCATAAAGAATTTCGGAGTCTACCCCAAACATTAGAACTTAGAGAAAACATGGAATAAGCCTCTGCCTGAATATGATGGGTAGCCTATATGTTATTGGAACATTACCCTGTCTTATTTGTTTCACAAAGAAAAAAAATTAAACAAAAAAAGGACACGAAAGGGTCTATGGTGACAAATAGATAAACAAGAGTCATATAAATTGCCAAACAAATCATTTACTTTTTTTTTACTTAAACATTTACTTGAAAAAAAAATCTAAATATGTGGAGCAGCAAAAAGAATAATTGATTTTTCCGTTGGTGGATCTATTGAAAATCATATTTCATGAAAACTGCAGAATGGTCCAGAACATCCAAACTGTCTGCCCAGGTATACATCAGTAAAAGAAGAGATTTGAATAACAGATAATTGGAAACATGACATATCCAGTCATATATAATTACCCATTGTCGACCAGCCAATGTACCATTCCTGAAGTGACACCCTTTGATACAGAAAAAACAGGAAATAAGCTATCTGGCTGAACTGGACGAGGATCATATCTACCAAGCATGCCAGCAGCAGTATCAATAATAACCTCCCCATCTTTATAGGCACAAACCTTAAAAAACATGTAGATGACACTGTTAAAAACCAATAGCAAACCTGCTGCAAATATTTGCTTCCCAATTTAAAAATATTTAACAAAAAAACTGCGTTCATTTTATTAGTCATTAACAAAAACTTTGATTTCTGAATAGTACGACATAAATTAATTGTTTCTCTAATAGTATTCTCTTCCTTCCTCTCTTTTACACAAGTGGACCCATCTCCTTACCATGTGAATTATTCTCCTTTCCTTGAAAACAACAAAGCAATCTTCGTTGTGTTGTATCTGAAGAAGGAAAGGGACTTATAGCAGTTTGCTCTTTTTCCTTTTCCTTTCTCTCTATGCCTGGTAAGATTTTGGCCGTAAGATCCACCCTACATCTTTCCACACCACCTAATGCCCAAAGCAATTCTAGATGTCTTTTTGTTTTAGATCCCATCTACTTGAAAATCAAATCATCATTTGCAGTATGCAATACTGCAATAGAGTCATAAGTGCATTTATGATGCATGTAAAGATTAGCATATTTCCTATGAACATATTATTGCTTCTGCAAATATCTACCAGAGTTCACTAAAGATTCAATTTTAGAGAACTCGATGATGTATTTAGGAAAGAACTTCACTAAAGATATTCCAAGAAAATTCAAATATTGGATAGTTAGTTCTGACTATCTAACCATTAAAATGGAAAATGAAAGACTGCTCAAACGATGAAGAAAACCCAATTAAGATTAAAACAGTTCCACACTCTAGTTAACTGTATATTATCAAAAGACTATAAATAATTAAATGGTGATGATTACCTGAACTCCAAGTATCTTGTTGAGATTTCCTAGCTCAACTAACAGCTGCCTTAGCTTGATTTCCACGTCAGAATGGACAGGAGAGTCATGAATCCACTGAGGATGTACCACTGGTCCCCTATTTATATTTCTGCAAAATAAACACATAGTTTTTGTCAAACAATTGATAGAAACAAAATCATAAGCAAAAAAACGAGTTTTACAAAAGACCTACCCCATCAAAACAGATTCAGCAAATGGCCTCATGATGTCTAGATACACTATGCGAACATCCATAGTGGATGAAAGCCCTAAATCCATGTCATACACAAATTATTAAAGAAGGCTCTTCAATTTAAATCAGCAAGATGACGGGTGAAGGTTCCTATTACCAACCTCTCAAAAGGTTAAGAACCCGTACAAATATCACCATATCACCAGGAAATGCATCCACCTGAACCAAAAAACAAAAGTGAATATCATGTTAAATATCAATTAAATGGTCAGTCATATATATCTAAAAAAATGAAAACAAGAATATAACAGATACTTACAGGATTGAAGCGTTTTACTTCTTTTTGGTTCATATTCATCTTCTCCTGTATGACTTTTAAGTTTTTTGTTCTTTGCTCAGCCAAAGATTTTATTGTTTGCTTCACAACAGAGATTTGGCATAAGCCACACACTAGTTCATAAGAGACCTTATAAAAAAAAAAAAACAGCCCATACTTACATTAGCTTCATGTGCTGGGGTTGAAGAGCGGAAGAACATAGTTGTTACATCCATAGCCTGCTCTGGCATGTCAAGACGCAACTTAAGTCCCATTTCTGTGAAGGCAGATAAAAGAGCCACATGATCTCCCTGTGAATAAAGCATCACAATTGTAATTCAATGAGAGTTTAGAAACAATCAGGAAACAACAAACAATAGAGATAAAAGCCAGTGCTGCTGAGAACCAAAGCATAAGAGTATAAGGCAAACCAATCAGATCTTTCCTCTAACCAAACGAAATTAAAGATAGTCTACAACTAAAATATATTTTTCATATAAAATAGTGAACACAGGTCAAATCAAGCTAAACCCCACACTTACGGTTAATTAGATGAAATTGTTAAACTCTTTAAATATAATCAGAAGGTTTGAGAAGAAAACATTTAAGGTTTCAGTAAAGATTGTGATTAAGCATTTCACAAATACTTCAAATGGTTTGAGAAAAAAGAGTAATGATAATAGATTAATGCATTGGCTTCACTTTGTTGACACTAATTATCCAATATATGCTGGTAAACCAAGTTCATAACATTGAGTAAAGAGTTAATTTTTCCCCAGAAACAACCATGAAAAGAATAAAAAGAAGAAGAATATACACACCTCAGCAGATGCCAAAAACATTTTTGCTAGAGCTTGCTTCATGGATCCTGATAGTTTCTTTGTGAGCCCGAAGTCAAGTAAGATTGGATGGTGTGGAGGTTCCTTGCTCACAAGGAAATTCCCTGCCATAAAAAATTCTTTGAGATCATCTCACGTTGCATCATTAGACAAAACTGCTAATTACTGGCAGAGTCTTGATTCGGATTAAACAAAGGAACTGCGTGGGTGTGGGGGTGTTGAGAGAGAGAGAGTATACCTGGGTGAGGATCACCATTGAAAAATCCATCAACATAAATCTGATGGGCATATGCACGTGTAATTTCTTCAACAACCTTTTGTTTATTAACGCCAAAAGCCTCCAGGGTTTGAGAGTCATTCAAACGAATTCCATCCATGTACTCCAAAATGAGGACTTTCTCAGTTGACTATCAGTTGAAGCAACAAAACACGGCGTAAGATTATTTGGATCAAAATGAAAATACCCCACAATAACCATATGATGGGTTATTCTCAAACACTTAAAACAAAGAAAACATTCCCTCTTTCTCATCCAGATTTCTATCATGCTAAATTTTAATAGTGAATAAAGTAAATATAGTTATACTCTATTGAGAACTTTATGCAATGGAAAAATCTATTTGTTATAACCAAAGGCTCAGTCCACTACTTGCACTATGGATATCTTATACACATATCTAAATGAAAAAGAAAGATCCTGGATCAGAGGTGGCAACATCACCATACCAGTAATTTTTTGGATACAACCAGACGGACAATTTGGCACAGATAATAAAACTTTAGCAGACTTCAGTTCTTGATGTTAACATTGGATGTCTAATACACAACATTAGAAAATTCTACAAAATTATTAGGTGCTCCTGAGTCTTGCCAACAAACAACACTATATCGATCACAAAGTATTTGGAATCCTAAAATCCAGGAATCTTAACAATCTCTCCAGGTCTGGAGAAACTTCAGTAAGCAGATTCAAGATATCAAAGGATAATGCAGTTACCTGGATAACTTCTGGAATTAAGACATCCACTTTGTTGGAAGACTCATATTCATCTTGTCTCTGCTTGCAGCCAAGATTTCTGGATACAACTCTAGTATTCTCTACAGAAGAAAAAAAACATGGTAAGGATGCAAAAAGTTCAGAAATGAATTTAAGCATGAAGTGGTGTTGGACAGTAAAGAAAAGGAATTAAAGGGTAAACAGAATTCCAGAGTTTCATAAAATTGCAATTATATGGTGCCCAAATCATTAAAGATGCATGATTAAACATGAAACCAGATATATGAGGGAGAATCAATAGTTAAATCATACCATAGATCAACCATATATTAATTTTGTATTCCCAAGATAATACTAAACAGGCACTGGCTCTTTTAATTTCACACAATTGATTAAATCTCTTAAAGTAATAACCCATATAAGTGATAAGAATACCAGCTTCATGGTTGAAGTCTAGTTCTTTGGGTGCTTCTTTGCACCATTCATCTATCATAGGATTGAAGTTGTACTGTGGTTCTGCCCATGCTATCCAGTCCACGATTGACTTTGCATTCTTCAAATCCTGTCACATAATAGCATGTCCAACAACCATATAATGACAGCAACTCAATGCCTCTCATCCAAACATCTAAAATTCCAAAGCATGCTAAACCTCCAAAATGATTGCTTTAATGCCCTCATGTTGAACTTTAACAACCACCTCCTGCCTGTCAATTAGAGTTGCACGATGAACTTGTGCAATCTGCATAGAATGGAAAATTATATAAAAAAGATTGGTCCAGGACAAACGTATGTTTATT
This sequence comes from Carica papaya, assembly GCF_054855325.1. Lineage (NCBI taxonomy): Eukaryota > Viridiplantae > Streptophyta > Magnoliopsida > Brassicales > Caricaceae > Carica > Carica papaya. Next base: position 20,240,626 of record NC_142315.1, read on the forward strand.
ATGTTGTGGGTGGGTATTGAAAAATGTAATGCAATGATGCTTTGAACTTTGAGTTTGCATCTCAGATTTTAGTCTCAGATGTAATTTTGCAGATCTTACAGATGCTGTCGCCACTGGTTCTTTAACAAACTCCATGAATAGATCATCCATAGATTTCCCCAACTCTCTTTGTATGGTCTTACAGACCTGTACAATGAAAAACAACTGATATGAAATCGATGGGAAAATACATAATCAAGAGAACAGATACTATAAAAAAATCAGGAAACTGAATCACATTCCCATAGTAGTATCTCCAGCAACACCAGCTAACAGAATGATTAATGAAGTTCACATTAAGATCGAACATAACCTCCATTAAGGGACGAGGAGGAAGAGAGTCCTGCAGCTGCTTGAGAAGGGATATATATGCCTCAGGAAGCACATCAGCGCGTGTCGATAAATACTGACCAAGTTTCACCCATAAGCCTTCTAACTCTACAATCAAGCGGAGAACACGTTTGGCATTGCGCTCATGAACCTTCTCCCATAAAGCAGGTCTTTTAGATTTGTTAGTCCATTTATCCCTTTGCTGTGCAGCCTTCAGTAAAAACAGAGCAAATGAAAAAACTTATCCCTTAACGTCAAACCAAAGAAGTGATCAACAAACAAGAAACACTCACCTTATAATCCAAATAGATTATTACCGCAACTGTGAATACTTTCAATCGTCTTCTGTAAATGTTTCCCCATCCCATTCGGAGTCAAGAGTGGTGCAAAATGGACTCCGAAACAAGTAATTTTATAGGTGATTGCTGAAAAGTAAAAAAGTAACCAACAGAAACGAAAAACACAAAGTAATTATCAGATTCTAAAAGGTACATAAAAGAAGCAGACCAGCAGCACAGATGGAGTACATTAAATAAATAAATTCTAGAGCATCCCCTCGTATGAAAATAGAGTGCAGAGGGCAAAACTAATATGCAAATCACCAATGGTACAGGAAGCAGTTGATCGGTTAACATTAATTCTATGTTCACACCCATATTCCATCTTCAATTTCCTCTTATCAAATTCAATAAACAGCAAACTTCGATAATAAACACAGAAAAGGTTTGGCCTTCGTCTGTCCGTCGAGTGTCATTCAAAACTAAATTTGGCATCAGAGATTGGATAAATGTATGACAAAAATCAACACCCGATCATTTAATGTACACACAGAATTCCGTACCAGATTCTGTACCAAATCAATTGGGGAAAGAAACAGAGCAGAAGGATGAAAAAGACACACACTTAGGTGCCATTCATTTTATCAAATTAAGCATGCACTTAAAAAGTCCATAGCGAGAACAATAAGAAATCTGCGCGCATACACAGAAGCGTGAAAAGAATACGCACTTGTATGAAATTAGTTTTTGTGAAATATTACCGAAATACTAAAAATTGCCAACACTTTAAACCAGAAAGAAATGAAAGTTGGTAGCAAGCTAATGGTGGATAACAGACCTGGAGTCCCGAGATAAGTCACTCAAAACAGGCAGATGGAGTGGAGATGAAGAAAGGAAAAAAAAAAAAACAGAGGAAGCGCGACGTAATGGCGAGAGAATTTATCAAAACGACGAGATTTTGGCGTCGTTTTTTGTTGAACTGAAATGAGGTTTATTAATACGGGTCAAAGAGCGAACAAACACGGACGCTCGAACTTTCCGAAGAGAGACCGCGGTTGTCCAACCAACAAAAGTCGTCTGATTGGAAGGTCATGCCTCACGTCACCGTTACTCTTGATAAGATGACACGTGTACGAACCTTACGGGTGAAGGTACGTGAAGTTAGTTTTTTCTCCAGCATGAGACATAACGGTTGCGTGGAATTTTAGATTTACACACTACGATAGCCGTTGGATAAGAAAGTTAAGCAACAGTGAATCGTAGCCGTTGAGACTGTTTACGAACGAGTGGCTGAAAGCCAGTCTCTCGTCTAAAGACTTGATCTTTCTTCAAAAACTAATGGTAATAGACATTCAAAGAGGAAAATTTTTCATTGACAATGTTTGATTAATATTATCTCTCTTTGATTTATGGGTTTTGTTTAAAAAATAATATTTGTCTTAAATTTTTTAGGCTTATGTTTAGATTAGTATTATGCAAGTTTGTGATAGTTTATAATCGTTCTTTTGATTTTAATATATTTTTTTTTCTTTCATACAATTTTCAACCAAATTTTTCGTTTTGCTTCGTTATAACATTTATGTTTGTTAAAATTATGATATAAGCATGTGTTTTTTGGTTGAAGATAAATTTGTAGGTGTGCAACATTCAATTTTATTTTCTTAAAAAATTGAGGTACCTCACAATTTTAATCCTACCCATCTTTGTTTTAAGTGTCATTGTCTCATACTCTTACTACTTTTTGGCCACCTTAAACGTTATATTTGCTTTACGCATTCTTATCTTCTACTTCTAATTCTCTTATCTTGTAATTGATTAATTCAAATTTGCAAAGTTATTTAATTCCTCTTCATTGGCACAATCCATTATATCTTGATAATAAAAACGTACCTCACTCGATGCCAACTACTAATTTATATTGTGTATGGAACTAACGACACCAAATATTAATAATTAAGTACTAATTATGGAAATATTATACTCATAGACTCAGAAATGGTTTGAACACTTAATTAAAGAATATTATTAATTATAAAAGATTAAAACAATATTCCCCAGTTATCTATTAATACAGACCCACGTCCTCAAATATTCGCCCATGGATGCTATTTATTAATATTTAAAAAATATTTATTAATTAATTAGTCCATTATAATATTCAATGTTAATTTAGTTCAAATTTAAAATTTTGTTAATATATATATTTGCTTAATTTAGGTGGTTGCAATTTGGTCACTCCAGTGACGTGAATGAGATTGCAGATTTGTCAGCATACACAATAAATTAAATAAATTCTTAATTAATTATTATATTTAACCCATAAATTAAGGAAGGGAAATTATTGACTCTTGGGAGATCAATTGAGACTCCATTTCAGTAAATTTAATTTACAAAATAATATCCATATAAAGAAAAAAAAAGACAGAGAGAAGAAATATAAATAAAAAATAAAACTGGAGTTAGGATGTAAATGAAATGATTTTTCAAATTTATGGGGTTTTTAATTAATTTTAGGGAGCTAAATGAAAGTGGGTAAGAAAAAGGGAGACAAAAACATAAATAAGAAGAAGTGGAAGGGAACAAAAGAAATTAGGAGAATGGACGGCCCATATTGGACCGCTTGAGGAAATCGGATGGAAGAGATTTAAAAGAAAACGGACCGCCCAGATCGAGTCATGAAGATCTAATGGTTGAGGGAACGTATATAAAAAGGAAGAGATTAGGGTTTTCTCTTCATTTTGAAGAGTAGCCGAAAAAGAGAGAAGGAGAAGAGAGAGGAGCGATCGGGAAGGAAAGGAAGAAGAGAGGGTCGCACGAGGAAGCCGAGAGGAAGAAAGAAGGAGAGGAAAGGAAGAGGGAAGCCAGAAAGAGTAAGGGAAATAAGAGAAAAAAGAGGAAGGAAAAGAAACGAGAGAAAGGGCCGAGCGGGAAAGAGAAGGGGAGCCAAAGAGCAACCGCCACGAGGGAGGAAGAAAAGAAGAGAGAGGCGGAGGCAGTAGAGTGTGGAAGGCACACCAAAAGGAAGAAGAAGGAAGAGAGAACGGCCGAGACGTCGTGTGATGGTGGAGACCGAGGCAAGCGAGGTAAAGGTTCGTCCTTTTCATCTTTTCTTCCCTATTTTCTTTTTAATCTATTTCTATTTTGTACTAATCGATTTTTTAGGCGTAAAAACCACAATTCCAATTACAAGCACGCAAGCGAGTCGAGGCCAAATCGCCCACGTCGAAAGGTAAAACTGTTTTGTTTTTGTGTTTTGGTGGTGGCTGAGCGGCGGTGGGGCAGGGCCAGTGTCGGGCCGGCCGTGCGGGCTCGACCAGGCCACCTACCCGCACAGGAACCGAGGAAGTTTCCTCAGGAATGGGGAAAGCTGACCCATTCAGGAAGCTAAAGCATCTTCCTCGAGCATGGGAACCCGATCCACCATTTTGGGTTCTGATTCGTCATTCAGAAAGCTAAAAAATCTTCCTAGGAAAACGAAAATTTGGTTTGCTGTATTGGAAGCTGAAAAATTTTTCTTGAAAAAAGAAAATCTGATACGCCAAACGAAAAGTCGAAAGATTTTTCGGGAACAGATCTCGATAGATTCGGGTATTCTGTTGGATAGCCATTGGAGTTTGTAATTTGATTAGATTAATTTTTAGTATTTTAAAGTATTTTAATTAATTATATCATGTGTATAGAAAAATTTAAACATTCAGACAGATCTGGAAAGACGCATAAGAGAGTAAGTATTTTTAAATTTTAACCGAATTCAAATTTCGAAAAGTGCATTCATTTCATTAAATATGAATTTTGAAATTTGAATGGACATTGATCCAATTTTAGAGGAAAAAAAGAATCCAAATTATGATCAGATTTTAACTGAATTCAAATTTCGAAAAGTGCATTTATTTCATTAAATATGAATTTTGAAATTTGAATGGACATTGACCCAATTTTAGAGAAAAAAAAGAATCCAAATTATTATCAGTAAACCTAAATAATTGGAACCCTATGAGGAGACGAAACCAGAAGACAGACCTAATGGACTGAGAGTTATTTGGACTGATGAAATCTAAAATTAAAAAGAAAAATTCTCAATGAAGGAAAAATTGAAAAAGAAAAAGAAATAAAATAAAAATGTAAAAATAAAAAGGAAAAGAAATAATTGAGGTTTAAAAATGATCATTTAAACAAACTAAAAAGTATGTATATTCGTACGGAGACATAAATTATATGTTTATATAAATGTGTACATCTATAGTGCATTATGTGTGAATGTTTAAATATATGTATAATGTACTATATGTAATTAATATGTCTAATTTATATTTATCTATGTTTATGCAGTGTATATATATATTGTTACGCATATGTGTATATACATAAAAATATACGATGAATGTGATATGAATTGATAAGAACAGAACTGATAAGAACAGAACTGATAAGAACAAATACGTGAATAAATATATATATATATGCTATGTTGTGTATGATTATGTATACGTCTTTAAGTATGAACGTGTGTATATATCGGTAGAGATTGTGTATGTGTGAATACAAATATATATTCTGTATAAGACATGTAGTGATGGTATATGTCTGTATTATAATATATGTGTGTGTATTAAAATGTGTGTACATCAGTTATGGATGTAAAATATATAACCAATGTGTGTACGTGTGAAATTTGGGTACATTGCACTTGTTGTGTGATTTGGTGCAGATCTACGATGCACTGTGCTTGCTGTGTGATCTAGTACAATTGCACGAGTAATTTAAGTATTTTGTACTTGATGTGTGTTCTGGTATAGAATGATTTAAAAAGCGATTTGAAATGTATGGCTCTTATGTGCGTGATGATACTGTGTATTTTGTCTGTGTGTGTGTGTTTGTGTTTTATTATGCATAAAAATTGAGATACTAGGTATTAAATAAGTTAATTGGAAATGAGAGAGATTTGAAAAGAGTATAGAGTGTAAGGACCCTAGATACCCATTCGTTTAGTCTGAATCGATGAGGGGAAGGTGCGTGTGTAGCTGAAGTTCAGCGGATATTGTGAACCTACACATGGATAGAGTTTGAAACCTAATCCAAACATGAATAGGTGTTTATGAGTGGGTCACCTAGTAAATATAACTGTTGTGGCCAATGTAAGATTTCATATGTGTGTGTTATCCATGTGATGAGTGGATCCATTTTGCCTCTCCTCGATGATGATATAAACGGTATAGCGCGATGAAACCTTAGATGTGATATTCCGAGTGTATTATGATAGTTCAAGTATAAGTGTGATTTGAAAGGAGAACAAGAATTAGGTTATAAGAATGATGATTAGAATATGTTTCGTGTGATAATTTGTTTTGTTGTGTTTTTTAATTAAGATGTTTTGTTTGATATTTTTTGATTGTAAATATTATTTTATTTTATTTATTGCATGAATGTATGTACGTAAGTCTCCGTTATAGAATTTTTTTTCTTACTGAGCTCGTGAAGCTCACCTCAATTCACTTACATTCAGGTTAGAAGAGATGAAAAACAAGTTCAATATCAATAAAAGATGGTGAAGAAAATCTTATTAGTTTGTATTTTAAATTTATAAATTAATTTAGATACCTCAATTATGTGTAAATAAATAATTATTTATATGTTTTACTACTTGAAAATATTGTGCTAACGTTCATACCCAGCGACATTGGGGTTGGAGATGTTACAGGTGGTATCAGAGCCCACATTCCCAGAAACATCCCTCGTGCATGAGGTTTTAGAATTTAAATATGATATTTTGCAACTTTTGAGTGTTTAGAAGTAGGAAACATTATTTTAAAATGTTCTAATTCATTCTTTTCTAAATGAAGGGTTGTAAGATGAGATGTGGACGGACTCCACCAGAGCAACCTCCCGATTACATGTCCTTATAAGAGCATATTGACTAGTTATACCACATGATAGAGGAGCTTGTTAGGCAGCTTAGAGAAGGGATGTCTGGCCCTCCTCCGGTACTGGCTCCGTACAATCAAGAACCAGTCATTATGGATCCAAACTATCATAGAAAGTTCATAAGACTCCATCCTCCTACATTTGCTGGTACTAAGAATTTTATTGAAGCTGAAGGATGTTAAGTTTGAATGGACCCCAAACTGTGAAAATAACTTCAGAAAACTCAAAAATCAACTTGTGATAGCTCTAATACTAACACTACCTAGTGAATAAGGGGCTAATGCAGTATATACTGATGCGTTAGGCCAGGGTTTAGGGTGTGTGTTAATGCAAAATAGTAGAGTCATCACCTATGAGTCGAGATAATTGAAGAATCATGAACGAAATTACCCAACCCATGACTTAGAATTAGCTACAATGGTTCATACCCTTAAGATTTGGCATCATTATCTGTATAATCTATGTTTGAGATCTATGTTGATCACAAGAGTCTTAAATATCTCTTCACACAAAGGGAACTGAATATGCACCGGCGTGGATGGATGGATCTTCTTAAGGACAATGATTGCAAGATATCCTACTATCTAGGAAAAGAAAATATGGTGGTTGATACAATGAGTCGCAATACCTCCGGCATGATTGCAAAACTAGTAGCTTCTGAATGCAAGACTCTAAAGATCTTACAAGACTTACAATGGGGTATTCACAAACAGGGAATATGTATAGCCAACTTCAGAATCGAGGTAGTATTAATTCAGAAAATTAAAGATGCTCAAGAAACTGACATTGCTATAGGAACCTCGAAGAAAGAAACTAAACAAGGTTTAATGTCTGACTTCAGAGTTCATGGTAATGGGTTACTTTGATTCAGAGGAAGATTATGCATTCTTGATGATCATAACTTGAAGAGACTCATATTAGAGGAAATACATAATTTTAGATTTACCATACACCCAAGCATCACCAAAATGTATCAGAGCTTACGACCTCGGTATTGGTAGATTGGGATGAAGAAAGATATCTATGAATTTATTAGTAAATATCTCACACGTCAGAGAATTAAATTCGTACACCAAAAGGTAGGGGGGTTACTCTGACGTCTACCAATTCCAAAGTGGAAGTAGGAACACATCACTATGGACTTTGTGATGGGTTTGCCTAGGACTAGATTGAACCAATATACTATTTGGGCGATAGTGGACCAATTAATGAAGTCAGTCTATTTCCTACCAATAAAAGCTACAGATCCTCTAGATAAACTTGTCAGATTATATATTAAGAAAGTTATTAGACTTCATGAATTTCGAAATCAGTAGTTTCAGATCGAGATGGTCATTTCAGCTCTAGATTTTGGATAAGTCGTCAACAGGCCTTAGACACTACCTTATCATTCAGCACAAACATTTCACCCCACAAACGGATGGCCAAACGGAGAGAACCATCCAGATATTAGAAGATATGCTTTAGGCTTGTGCACTAGAGATGGGAGGAAATTGGGATGACCATCTACCATTGATTGAATTCACCTATAATAATGGCTATCAGTTCAGTATTAGTGCAGCTCCATATGAAGCACTTTAGAGTAGACCCTGTAGATCGCTTGTGTGTTGGGAAGAAATTGGGGACAATAAATTAATGGGACCCGAATTAATTAAAGAAACTACCTCCAAGATTGTCCTAATTAAGAAAAACCTTCAAAACACTCAAAGTAGACAAAAGAGTTATGCAGATAACCGTAAAAAGAGTTTGAAATTTAAAACATGGGATCATGTGTTATTGAAAATGTCACCAATGAAGGGCTTTATGAGATTTTGAAGGAAAAACAAACTGAGCCATCACTTCATTAGACCATTCGAAATATTGGAGAGAATTGGATCTACTGCTTATCGATTGGCATTGCCACCAGAGTTGGCTAATGTTCATGATATATTTCATGTGTCCATGTTACGTATATATCAACCTGATCCATCACATGTAATTCAGTATGAGGAGATTCCTATTGAAAGAGATATGTCCTATCAGGAAATACCCATAGAAATATTGGACAAACAGGAATGAGTATTGAGGAATAAGACTATTCTGACGGTCAAAGTACTCTGCCAACATCATTCGCCAGCGGAAGGAGATTGAAGATTCGATACAAACTCGATTTTCTCAACTACTTTAGAGACATATCAAATTTGGAGGATCAAATTTTTATAAAGAGTGAAGCATTGTAATATCCATCCAAAGAAAAAAAAAAAAGAGAACAAAGATAAATAAAAAATAAAATTAGACTTATGACGTAAATTAAAGGATTTTTTAAATTTAGGGGGTTTTTTGTTAATATCAGGGACCTAAATGAAAGTATACGAGAAAAAAAAGGAGGCAAAGACATAAATAAGGAGAAGCGAAAGGGGGCAAAAGAAATTAGGAGAATAGACGGCCCTGATTGGACCGTTTGAGGAGATCGGATGGAGGAGATTTAAAATAAAACAAACGGCTCAGATCGAGTCATGAAGATCTAACGGTTGAGGGAACGGGTATAAAAAGGAAAAGGTTAGGGTTTTCTCTTCATTTTAAAGAGTAGCCAAAGAGAGAGGGAGAAGAGATATGAGTGATCGGGAAGGGAAGAAAGAATAAAGGGTAGCACGGGGAAGCCAAAAGGAAGAAAGAAGGAGAGGGAAGTAAGAGGGAAGCCAGAAAGAGGAAGGGAAATGAGAGAAAAATGAGGCAGGAGAAGAAAAAAGAGAAGGGGCCGAGCGGGAAAGAGAAGGAGAGCCAAAAAGTGGCTGCTGCGAGAGAGGAAGAAAGGAAGATAGAACCGGAGGTAAGAGAGTGTGGAAGCCGAACTGAAAGGAAGAAGAAGGAAGAGAGAACGGCCGAGATGTCTTGTGACGGCGGAGACTGAGGCAAGCGAGGTAAAGGTTCATCCTTTTCATCTTTTCTTCCCCTATTTTCCTTTCAATCTATTTTTATTTTGTACTAATCGAATTTTTAGGCGTAAAAATCACCATTCCAATTGCAAGCACGCAAGTGAGCCGCGGGGTGACTGAGAAGAGGCGATCGAGAACCAAGCCGAGGCCAAATTGCCCACACCGAAAGGTAAAACTGTTCTATTTTTGTGTTTTTGTGGTGGTTGAGCGGCAGTGGGGAGGGGCTGGTGTCAGGCTGGCCGCGCAAGCTCGGTAGGAGTCACTCACCCGCGCAAGAACCGAGGAGGTTTCCTCGAAAATGGGGAAAGCTAACCCATTTAGGAAGCCGAAAGGTCTTCCCCGAGCATGGGAACCCGATCCACCATTTTGGGTTCTGATTCACCGTTCGAGAAGTTGAAAAGTCTTCCTTAAGAAACGAAAATCCGGTTTACTGTCCGAAAAGCTGAAAAGTCTTTCTCGAAAAATGGAAATTCGATTCACCAAACTGAAAGCTGAAAGATTTTCTGGGTACGGATCCCGATAGATTCGAGTATTCCGTTAGGTGCCCGTTGGAACCCATAATTTAATTAAATTAATTTTTGGTATTTTGAAGTATTTTAATTAATTATGTCGTATGTACAGAAAAATTTGAACATTAAGGCGGATCCAGAAAGACACATAGGAGAGTAAGTATTTCTATATTTCAACCGGGTTCGAATTTTGAAAAGTACATTCATTTCATTAAATTATGAATTTTAAAATTTGAACGAACATTGACCCAATTTTTAAGAAGAAAAAGAATCCAAATTATGATCAGTAAACCTAAGCAATTAGAACTCTATGGGGAGACAAAACCATAAAACAGACCCAATGGACTGAGAGTTATTTGGACTGATGAAATTTAAAATTAAAAAAAAAATTCTCAATTAAGGAAAAATTGAAAAAGAAAAAGAAATAAAATAAAAATGTAAAAATAGAAAGAAAAAGAAATAATTGAGGTTAAAAAATGATCATTTAAAGAAACTAAGAATTATGTGTATTCTGTATAGAGACATAAATTATTTGTTTATGTAAATATGTATATCTATAGTGCATTATGTGTGAATGTTTAAATGTACGTGTAATGTACTATATGTAATTAATATGTCTAATTTATATTTATGTGTTTATGTAGTGTATATATATATATGTTGTTATGCATGTGTGTATATATATAAAAATATACGATGAATGTGATATAAATTGATAAGAATGTGATTGATAAGAATAGAACTGATAAAAATAAATGCGTGAATAAATATATATATATGTTATGTTATGTGGGATTGTTTATACGTATTTATGCATAAACGTGTGTGTATATATCGGTAGAGATTGTGTGTAAATATAAATATATATTCTGTATGAGATATGTAATGATAGTACATGTCTATATTATAATATATGTGAGTGTATTAAAATGTGTATACATATGTTATACATGTGAAATATATAACCAGTGTGTGTACATGTGAAATTTGGGTACATTGCACTTGTGTGATCTGGTGCAGATGTACAACATATTGTACTTGCTGTATGATCTAGTATATTTGCACAAGTAATTTGAGTATCTTGTACTTGCTGTGTGATCTGGTACATAATGATTCAGAAAGTGATTTCAAATGTATGGCTCTTATATGCGTGATAATATTGTGTATTTTATCTGTATGTGTGTTTGTGTTTTATTATGCGTAGAAATTGAGATATTAGGTATTAAATAAGTAAATTGGAAATGAGAGAGATCTGAAAAGAGTGTAGAGTGTAAGGACCCTCGATACTTACTTGTTTAGTCTGAATCGATGAAGGGAGGGTGCATATGTGGCTGATGTTCAGTGGATATGGTGAACCTGCACATGGATAGAGTTTGATACCTAATCTAGATGTTGATAGGTGTTTGTGAGTGGATTACCTAGCAAATATAACTATTGTGGCCAATTTGAGATTGTATGTGTGTACTATCCATGCGATAGGTAGATCTATTTTGCCTCTCCTCGATGATGATATAAATGGTATCGCGTGATGAAACCTTAAATATAATATTCCGAGTGTATTGTGATAGTTCGAGTGTAAGTGTGATTTGAAATAAAAACAAAAATTAGGTTATAAGAATGATGATTAGAATATGTTTCGTGTGATGATTTGTTTTGTTGTGTATTTTGATTGAGATGTTTTTTTTGACATTTTTTTAATTATAAATATTATTTTATTTTATTTATTGCATGAATGTATGTACATAGGTCTCCATTATAAAATTTTTTTTCTTAGTGAGTTCGTGAAGCTCACCCCAATTCACTCACATTCAGGTCAGATGAGATGAAAAACAAGTTCAAGATTAATAAAAGATTGTGAAGAAAAGCTTGTTAGTTTGTATTTTAAATTTATAAATTAATTTAGATGACTCAGTTATGTATAAATAAATAATTATCTCGTAATAAGATATGTGTATTAAAGTTTAGTTCCGCTGCATATTTAATATTTATATATTTCACTAGTTGAAAATATTGTACTAATATCGTACCCACCAACATTGGGGTTCGGGATGTTGCATTAAATTTGTGTTTTATTTATTTAATGACCTGAAATAAAATTAAATAAATTTTATAGCTGATGATAGTTTAAAAATCATGTTTTCAGTTTAAATATAATTTCATTTTTGCTCTTTCTCAATTATTGAGAAAGTTTAGACATAAAGAATATTGGCATCCATCTTCTTTGTAGTAATTAATTCAAATATTTTTCTAATTTATTCTGTTAATTTTTATTTATTTATATGAGATCCTATCGATATACTTTATTTTATTAATTAACTAAGTTAAATATCAAATGTCATATTCCATATTTAACGGACATATATATATTTTAAAGTATTTGCCGTTAGTAAAGGAAATATATTTAAAGTAGTAAGAATTTTAAATTAATTTAAATGATACATATTTTTATTTTGAAAATAAATAGTTAGAAGATAAAGTTTACTCTAAAAATAAAAAACCAATAAAAAACACAAAAGAATCCAAGAAAGATCAAAGAGCGAGAGGGTGAAGACAACGACAATGAGAGAAACCATAATAGGATTTTAAAAAATATATCATTTCATACGTTCAGAATGGAAATGAGAGGTATTTATTCTTGAGTAAATTAGATGGACATATACCTTTTATACAATACATCAAAAATACTTTAATCTAATATACATATATAAATACACGCATACACACACACAATGTGAACACGTGCTCCCATTAGAAAAATGTAGCCCACATTTTCTTTATCACTTGTGGGCTCGAGTGCTCTTTTTTCCTTCAATCTTACATTCGACCAGCCTAATATCTTTAACATCCTTCTCAATATGAAGAATAGACATTTTTTACTTTCATATTGGCTATGTGTAAATTCAAAATATTGTTTAAGAGTGCCTTGGTGAAGATGTTGATAATTTGTTTTTTAATGTTCACATATCTAGTAATTACACTTCCATCTTGAATCTTTTCACATACAAGATGGCAATTTAGTTTGATATTTTTAATCTTTTTATAAAGCATTGGATATGTTGTTATATGCATCACAATCTCATTATTACAAAGCAACACAACTACTTATGTGTGGTATATTATCAAAGCGTCTAGGAGGTACGTTATCCATGTTAATTCACAATAAAGATTAGCAATGACTATGTATTCTACTTCAGTAGAAGATTTAAAAACTATTTGTTATTTTTAAAATTTTTGAGATACTAAGAAAAAACCCAAGAAGATATAGAATCTGTCAGGTATCCTGATATCCTTCCCAATCACTATCATTGTATGTATTTAGTTCTAATGTAGATGAGCTCAAATAGAACAATCCTTGTCTAGGGTTATCTTTGATGTATCTCAACACCTTGTAGGCTATATTTAGATGTGGGTATTGAGAATTTTCCTTAACATAATGTATAGGTTGCCTAGAGTAAGTAATGTCCAGCCTCGTAAGAGTTAAATACGTTAGTTTTTAATCAGTCTTCTATATCTAGATGGATCATGGATAGCCTCCCCAAAATCTTTTTGACAATTTTACATCCTGATCCAATGGTAGTTTAAAAGTTATGTTTTCCAGGGTACTAATTTCTTTCAATAAGTCAAGTTCATACTTATGTTGGCAAATTTGAATTCCCTTCCTTGATCGAGCTACTTCAACACTAAAAATATATTTCAAGTCTGTCAAGTCCTTAATCTTGAATGTCTTATTCATAGCACCCTTCAAATCAATCAAATTGTTGTTATTTCTTATCATAAACATGTCATTTAAATATATCAGTATTGTAATGAAATTTTCTCCATTTTTCACATAAAAATATTATAGAATGTTTTGAATTATGTAAATCTTTTTTAATAATAAAGTTAGATAACTCTTAAGAAGTCAGCATACCTTTGCTACCCTTTTTTTTAGCCAATCTTCATCCATATCCTCCATAGAAAGACGTTGTTGACATCAAATTGGCGAAGGTACTATCATTTAACAGCAGCTAGATACAATAATAATCTCATAAAGACAATCTTTGCTATAAGTAAAAAAGTCTCATGATAATCCAAACTTTTTCTTTGGGTGAATCCCTTAACGAAAAATCTAGCTTTTGTATTTTTCAGTTATCACATCAACATTAAACTTCACTTTTATACCTATTTACATCAAATGAATTTCTTCCTGGGTGGCAAATTGTGACTTTCCATGTTTTATTTTCCTCCACAACATTTATTTCATCTTTCATGGCTATCACTCATATGGTACTTTCACAAGCCTCTTCATATGAAGTTGGTTCCCTTTGCATAATCATTGCCAACACATATTTCTTATACTTGTCAGTAATTCCTTTACATGAGATTGGGAAGGATATAGGGATTGCTCTACCTAGTAAGGAGTTTGCTTATGCAGAGTGTTTTAGATTAGAGAGTAAAGTTTTGATCTATTCACTTATAAAATCTTTTAGGGACTCTTCTAATTCTGGTTGATCTCCTCTTCAGGTGAGTATCAATTATACCCTCTTATTTTGTGCAATAACTTCATTGATATCTCTTTCCTCAAGTGTTGATATGGTAAGGGGACATATGTGATCTCCTCACTTAATTGTAAACTCTAAGCATTAGGGTGCAAATTTACTATATTTAGCTTCTCTCTTATATCTTATATAGGATGGGCATTGAATATTCTCTTTACTTCAATAATCTCATAACTGATGTATTCTACCTTTCAGAATTGTTGTCTATCATTTCGCAAGGGAACACATTCTCATGGAACACTACATTCCTTGAAATGATGACTTTATTTGCTTTTATGCCAAGCAACTTATACTTTTGCATACCAAAAAGATACCCAAGAAAGATACTTTTTTTTTTTTAGAATCAAATTTATATTTATCATCTATCAATGTGGATGCAAAGGTTAAGCATCTAAATTATCTGAGATGTATGTATTTTGGCTTAGTTTGAAACAACACTTCATAGAGAGTTTTATGATCTATGACTGGTGAAAACATCCTGCTCATAAGGTATATTATTTTCAAAATAAAGTCACTCTAGTATTTCAACTCAAGTCCACTTTGAAATTTTAATCTCTAGTAATATTGAGAATTTGTTGGTGTTTTCTTTCTATTTTTTCATTTTGTTAAAGAGTTTCAATATAGCTCTTCTAATGAATGATTCATTTCTTTCATGTAGAAATTCTTTATTTTAAATTCCTTTTCATTGTCATTATGAATGATCTAATTTTTTTTATTGAATTATGTTTCAATCATAAGATAGAAAATTTATAGATTTAGGTCGGTCTCAGCCTTAGATCTTAATTACACTCATATATATCTACTATAATCGTCCACAATAAAAAGAGAATATCAATATCCATTACATGAAATTTCATTATGGGGTCCCCAAATATCGTAGTTTATTAAATCAAAACATTCTTTACTCCTATAAAAACTAGTAGAAATGAGATGCATTTTACCAAGAGGAAAAATATCACAAGGTTCATATTTTTTAGTCCTTAAGTTACATGAGGGAATATTTGACTTGAACTGCAAGGGATGTCCAAGCTGATAATGCCAAAAATTAAAATTTTTTCCTTAATTGGGGCTTGAGAGTATTGTGTCAAAGAATCTTTGCCAAGATTGGGTTAGAAAATTTTCATGTTGTTTGAGTTGATACAATCCATTCTTTAACTCATCCACTCCAAATGTCTTCCAAATTATAAAGTTTTATATTACACATACTTCTAGGGAGAATATCATATAACATTTATTATCTTCAACTAATCTTTTAATGGATATCAAATTAAAATTAAATGATGGCACTCGTAACATATTGTGAAGAACCAATTCATCAATTATTTTAAAAACTCCAACATGAGACACATTAACTTTATCTCTATTTGATAAAGCAACTTCACAAGACGTGTCTACAGTGATATTAGTGTACAAATTTGGTGTTGATATAATATGGTTTAATATAATAATTTCTATGATCCACAAAACAATTGAACAATTTTATGATCTTATTACATGAGTATTGAGAGTAAGAGCATACTAGAGAAACTAGTTACTACGAGTTTTGTGTGGAAGAAAAAAGTTGATTATACCACTTATGCCAAGGATTGATTATGCTGAAGTAAAGCCATGAATGGACTGTACTGCTCCTTTGTTATTACAATTTGTTTTTTTTTATACATATCTATTCATGTGTAACTAGAGAGGAGACATGATTCACATTAGAGTGCTCGAATTTTGTGTTAGATTTTTATCCTTTTGTATACCCTTGGAGTTTAAAATAAGTCTTCATACCATGACTAGGCATACTATAATTAGAACACAAAAACCTGTTAAGATTTGCCTTGAAATATCTCTTCAAAAAATGTCCTACTCTTTAACAATAAGAGCAGTAATAATTCTCATATTCGGAATGGAACTTTTACTGTTTTTATTTGTTTCTCTATACTAAAAGACAGAACTCTATTAATTATATTGTCTATTGAGATCTCCCTACATTTTTCTTCATATTAAATGATTGATTACACCTTATTCAAGCTAGGAAAAGGTTCATTAGTAGCATTTGAGCTTTAATGGCTTTATATGACTCTTTCAAACCCAAAAAGAACTTCATAACACAATCCGTTATTGATATTCTACTAGAGCTTTTAGTCCTCCACACGTATAGTTTGGAATAGACATATAATTTATAAGTTCATTAAATGATGCTTTAAATTTTGAGAAATACACATTTACAAGGTCTTAGTTCTACATGAGGTTCTCAATAGCCTACTTGACCTCATATGTTTTTGGTACATTTTATTGCACATGCCTCTGCTCTAGTTTGTTCCAAAGTTGATGTGTAGTGCTTGGGTAAGAGGTGTTACACTTAATGTTGACAAATAACTCGTTTTGAATTTAAGTGATAACAATATTGTCTCACTGTAACAAGTATTCCATGAGTGGATTTGTTGGATCCTCTGATCTTTTTAGGTTTCCATCTACAAACCATCATTTATTTTTTATTCGTAAAGTTGGCTTCATAGATTTCTCCTATGACAACCTCTAAGTTATTTGACTGAACTTTGAACTTTTTGTGTTAAAGTTTATCTAATGGATTTTAAATTTTCTTTAAAATTTTTCTTGCCAAGTATTTGAGAAATATTGAATGCATATTTAAATTTAAAATGGAAATAAAAATAAGAAAAGTTCAAGAAAATTCACTTGCGAAATTTAAATCTCGGGAGATAGACCTCGTGGGCTAGTCTTATGAGAAAAGCCTGCAGAAATGCCTTGTGGGCATCTGCATGCCTCACGGGCAAATCTCTCGCCTATATGATAAGACTTGCATGCATGCGGACAGACCCCATCCATTCACCCCTAACCGGCCATTGTTCAACCAAGCCACCATCACACTTCCACTGCAGCAGATCGCCACTTAGCAGCTCCCAGCCATGCACGATCGACCATTAAGCCGATTAATGACTATGTTTCCTTGTATGCGATCTGATGGATCACATTTTGCCTCCCTCTTTATATTTAAACCTTTTATTCTCTTCATTTTCTCTCATTTTTCCTCTACCATTCGAAAAGAAGAACTCCCGAAAGAGAGATAATGAGAGAGAGCCTGAGAGTGAGAAAGAAGTTGAGTTACTGCATTCTCCTCTACCACAACAAGCTTATCACTGAGTTCGTTCCTCCTTCCTTGAATGGTAAACTTTAACCTTACTTTGTCATTCTTTTCTTTTAAATGCTAAAACACCTTACAACAACCTTCTACGTTCTTCATGATTAATGCAGACCGGTTATGCAATTTTCAACTGCTGCAATAGTTTTCTTCTTCGAACTCACAAGCTTTTCCATCTTCTTTTGAAAACTAAACTTCAATTAACCTTCGATAAGGATTATGGCAGTGTTTTTGTACTTCTAATGGGATTTCTATATCGTTTAAAAGCTATTAAGACATGTACACATGAACTGTTTAAGTTAAAATTGTTTAAACTTAACATTGGTTATGTTTTGTTTTGCTTTGCTTTAGTAGTTGAATATCATGTTTAAACTTATTAAGAGGGTGATTTTAAAGAGAAAAATGCATGTGAGTAATTGGAAAAAAGTTAGAAAAAAAAGCATTGAGGTATCGTATATAGGCTGCAGCATGGGCACCATTGCATGCCAGATGTGCGAGGGACACTATCTAAGCATGCACATGTGTCAAGATAGGGCTCTAAGCATGCAATGTGCGCGCAAAACAATGCACTCGCATGCAGACTTCATCAGGTGTGCAAGCGCACTGAGAGAGTCCATGGAGGACATGTGCGAGCTTGTTTGGGGATTGTTTTGGCACACCCTCAGTATAGAAGCCAGTCCATGGCTTGCACAATGTGCGCGTGAGCGTCCGTTCAACCGAGTGCCCAAGCGCAGGTGAGCATGTGTAAGGGCACATCATGTCGTTCGAAAGAAATAACAGAGATGCATGCTACGTCGTAAACACACGTGGGCACGCTACAATGCATAAGTACATAAATATGTTACATTACGCATGCGCACACTCAGATATGTTGTGATGTGTGAGCATACACGCTCGCACATGAGGGCTTGTCCTGACACGCCCGTAGTGTTCGGACAACTTGCCCTATACATGCAGCAATGCACGGTCTACCAAGCTATGTGACCTTGCTAAGTGCGTCTGTGTGATGAGAGGGTCGGACGGTTGGCCCCTGCCTCGATCCCCTCGTGGACCTGGAACTGATGGTGGGTCCAAATACGCCAAGTTGTTCGATGGGCTTCAAAGTACCCGAAGATAGTTGATGGGCTTCTAATAGGCTCAGAATTCGTTAAATAAGCCTTAATAGGTCTTAGATTATTAAATGGGCCTTGTTAGGCTGAAAAATAATTAAAAAGTGCATCGGTGGGCTCGATGGGTCGAACAATGAAAATTATTATGTTATTTAAAATGATATAACAGATTTGGGATATGCTTTGAAGTTAGTCACTAGTTCTGATATAAACGTAAATTAACAAAAAATGTTCTAAATTCGTTTAATCGTTATCACCGAAGGGTTACCGGTATTGATTTGTTTACTGACTATTGGTGAACCTCTCTTTATGAATGGGTACTGTACTGGTTTTTTCTCTGATGAAAGTGGATCGCAATTGACAGTAGGGATTACAGTGTCGAAGTAATATCGTGATAATAGAATTTATCTGAATTACTGTCTTCTAAATTGAACTGTTTGTTCCATTCACAGTGATAGTTGGGGATCCCCTATGCTATCTGTTGATATAGATAGCGAATGTCTGTAAATAGTAAAAACTTAAACTGGGTCAAAATAATTGGAAAATTCAATACTGTTTAGCTGTCATGCCTTTGGTTAAACAATATGTTGTTCTAGATTATTTGTCTTATCATGTACTTGATTGTGATGCTAGGTTAAACTGGAATGTTATTTTAAAGAAACTTAAGTTAAGTTTTATTATAAAATTTTTAGTAGTCTCTATCATGTAATACAATACTCAAAACGTTCAAATCTGTTTCACTAATTTTTTTTATTGGACTTTTGAAACATTAATAGTATGGTTATAATGTTGTTTTTCTTATTGAGTTTCATAGAACTCATCTCTATTCGACCTCTCCCAGATGACATTAAAGAAAATGATCTATCTCTTGACATGTCCTTCGATGCTTGTTTGGATCCGTTCATGGATCTTTAAATTGTTGAGTGCACAAGTGCGCCATACTCTGAAGACAATTGTTTTGTAATTATAGAAGTAGTTTGAATTTGTAAATATTTTTGATAGCTAACTTCAATGGCTCATATGTGTAATTTTGTTTTTGTATGGGATGAATGAAACTTTTGCATTTTAATTAAACATAATTGCACTCATATCCATTATGTATTGGACATCGCTTCCCACCAGGTAGCGGGATATCACATCTCTCGTGTATGGTTGTTGTTCGCCTCTAGTAGCTGAATGACGAGCACTACATCGATGCTCTTTTTTGCGTCAATGTAGTAAGGAATAGTCAAGTTTGAAGGATTTAGAATGTTTTCACTTGAAGACAATGAATTTTGTTGACAAGTTTTTTGATTTGAGGTTTCACTCTCCATCCCTAGATTAAGGTTTTTCACAACCTTGACCTGTAGAGATCTAGAAGAGAAAAACGAGTACATATTTATATTATATTTGAACTTAATTCGTTATATATATATTATATTTAAATTTTTATTATTATTATAAATATAGTTATATTTATATTAAATTAAACATATTTTTAATATAAACATGATCACATTTATATTGACATAATAAAATAACTAGATCATGTTCAAGGTTAGATAATCGGCAAACTTAACAAGATATGATAAAATTAAAAAAAAAAAAAAAATCAAAATCAAAATCCTAGCAGGTTCAAATTTGTTCATCATAAAGGTTTAGTAAAACCGTTTTAAATCTGCTGTTTTATAAATATATATTTTAAGCAATAATTATAACTAGAAATAAATATTTTGCAAATTGCAACATGTAATTTATTGTCTTCAAATAATAGTAAAAGATTCACCCCTTTAAAGAAAAGGAATTAAAAAAGAAATTACTAGGTTGCCCAAAGTAGGATTAATAAATAATTAATGAAATTAATTTGAAGTTGGTAGTAAATTTGAATTCGGTGGGGGGGGACCAAAGCAGTGGCCGGTGGATGACCATATGAATATATGCGGTCCAGTGGGGTAATTCCGCAACTGGCTAGGTGGGTGGGAAGCGGCGGTCCGCAATTAAATTGTTTTCTTTTTCTTTTTCTTCTTTGAAAAAATTGACGTCAACATTCAGCACACACAAAAATGCCCTCTTCTTACGTGTTTCTGGGCCCATGCCAGCTACTATATAATTTTTGAGACTATTATAAATAAATAAATAATTATGTTATAATTTAAATGTCTCACACACATTATATAAGGAGGAGGAGGGTAAATAATCTTTGGGGGCACGATTAGGACATTTAAGGCCATCCCTTGTGGAGATTACCACTCCATAACGTGTTTGACTTTATTCAAAATAAAAAAATAAAAAGAGGGGTCCCCATAAGATCTAGAATTGTGGGACCCGCACATATATTGTGCTAACCCATTTGAGTAAGGTCGAGATAGATAGAGTTAAATCTTATTTTGGCATGGTTTTTTGGCGGTGCACTTTTTGCCATTCTGGCCTTTGGCTGGCACCACGGTCGCTACTTTAGGGAATCCCATCATCATATGTCCTCTTTACCCGGAATATGTGCATGTCATCTCCTTCCTCCACTCCTCTCCTATATCTATACACACACACACACACACATATATATATATAAACACGTAAGGCATGTCTGATCAGTGCTTATTAGTGACAGGGATAGAAAATGCATATATATAATATATGGGCCATGAGGGGGCTAGCATGAAGAGGTAGAGAGTGCGGTGTAGCCAAGGATGACTTGCCGGCTGGCTGACCGGCCGGCTTGGTGGTCGGCAAGTCTAATCTTTGGCTACATTTTGTTCTTTTCTTCTCAATGCAAGCCCAGCGCATATGGAAATTATTTGCAGCAGGTCGTCGACGCTGCCTTGCCTCAAGAAGCAGAGAGTTGAGTGCAGCCAAGGATGACTTGCCGGACATCTATATATATATATATATATATATATCGTAATATATGTAACCTTCTCTCCCGGCAAGTTACTCCTTGGCTACACTTGATTCTCTTCTTCTCATGCAAGGCTTACCTCGGCATATATATTTCAATTTTTCAACTTCAATTTTTTATCTATCTAGGTATACATACATGAGTATACATTTGTGTTAAGAGTTCCCAAGCTGCATCTCATGGCATGAATGGAGAAATCATTTCACGGCATATATCTTAATTACATGATACTACTGTGAATCATGTGTTTGTGTGTGTCTGATATATGCAGTTTCCTTTTATGGGAAAATATTGTTTTATGTTAATTTTACCCAATTAATGCCGACATGTATGTATGTAAATTTTTCCTCGGTTCAATTATCAATATATATCATGGTTACTGTTCTCAAAGAATACATATATATATATATATATATCATGAGAAGTATATATGTTAATGTTACTATCAGGAAAAGGCAAAGTAATTAATCATAATATAACAAAAGATTAAAAGAGGTAATGTCAGTGGGGATATATATTATATTTATATAGCCGGCCCAGCAAGTTGTCGGATGGCCGCGTGTAAAATCATAATGTTCTATCGTTACACCAAAAACAACAACATTGGACGCACACAAACACAGATGGCTACGACACAGGCATGTGTGGTAAAGATGGTTTCCAATAATTATGCAACATTTTTACGTACAAATACAATTATTTCATGTCCCTTGTCATTTGCCTCATTCAAAAATTATAAAATCATTAATAATAAAAGTTTTCAAAATAAAAACATAAGGGAAAAATACTGCAATTTAAATCACTTAATCAATGAATAATTAATAAAATTAGAGAAAGATTAATTAAAAATAAATTAATTAATAAACACGAATATTTAATCATCACCTACTATATATTTGAGATAAAATCAAAATAATAAGGCCAAACAAAAATTACGACCAAAAAGTGATATTGGCGATGGGCCTTCCACCAAATTGCCGATGGGATTTTCACGTGTTTGCATTTGTTTTTCTTCTAATTTTAACTACATATTTATCTCCATGTTAATTAATTAATTGTATAATTTCAATTTTACCAAAAAATTTAATATGAAATTGTTAATTAAGATAATTGGTAAAAAAATTTAAATTAAGTTTTAAATTTTAGTTGGCTCCAATAATTATATAAAAGATAAATTATTTGTATGAATCTAAATAAATTTACTAATTAGATAAACCGAGTCTCATTCTTAACAATATATAGTGCTTTTGAAAATTTTACAGTATAAATTTTATTTTTATTGCTCTAAAAAGAATTTCTCAATTAACATTATAACTCACAAACTACTATAAATAAAGATATGATAAAGGATAATATTTTCAACCAAATGTGTAGATTTCTGCCTATTAAACTTGTAGTTCATTTTGTGTTTTCAATTATTTCTATATGATTCACTATTTTAAAACACTAGATTTAAATACTGATTAAGTAAAATGGGAAGAGAAGAGGAGGAGGAAGTGATCGATAATAGGAACAAATAAAGATTTTATATAATTTACAGAAATATGTAATCTAATGCATTTATAATTAACTGAAGATAAAAATCTTATTTTTTATTTACAAAATTTAAATAAATAACCATTATTTATATATTTTACTTACATTATTATATTAATGGATTCTTTCTTTTAAGAAATTTATCCATATTTTGATTAGTAATCCAGTCTTTGTTAACTCCTCGCACCAAATTTCACATGACGTCCCAACTTCCAATCTCTCCATAGAGTAGTTAAATTATCTACGGAGAATGATAATATGATCCTTAGTTATACGAGTTCATGAGCATAAAACTTAATTACAAATTTAATTATATCACAAATTATTATAGGTCTGATTTAATTTTGTGCGACGATTTAATACTCAAATGGTGTCATTTTTTTAAATTTTTTTTTGAAAAACATGTAAATCCCATATATATTGTAACACCCAATTATTTTTTATTATTTCTATTTTATTTTATTTTTATTATTTCCATATAAAAATAAATATGTATTAATTTAATTTAATTTAATTTAATTTGATTAAATAAAAATAATAGTAATAATAATACTAATAAATGGTGAAAAAAATAATAGAAGATTTAATTGAAAACAATTTTGGAAAAAATGGATGAAAATTTGGGTTCTGAGGTATTTTTGAAAAAAAAATAAAAAAACGAAGGTCAAAACGTAATTTAAAAAAGTTACGCCACGTCAGCTGCTCGGTCAACAGCCCCAACCAATCAGAGCGCGCCAGGTGGCAGAGATGCTGACGCAGGAGGCCACGTGGGTGATCCGCGTGCGCGCGATCGAACGGTTGAGATCCGTTCCCGCACGCACAAACAGTCCAGATCAAAAATGCTCATGGACGACTCAGATTGCATCATGCGCGGACGGCTCATATTGAATCGCGCACGGACGGCCCAGATTGAATCACGATGAACGACCCAGATTCACTCCCTATTTAATCGCAATCGGACGGTCCAGATTAAAAATGATGGACGGCCCAAATCAAAAGCGAATGGGTATAAATAACTACATCTGCACCCAAACCCTAACCCTAGTCGCTAGAGCCCCTCGCCAGAGAAGACAGCCCAGCTGCTGGGGAGCCGACCGCCGTCGCCCGCCGCCGCACCGGAGAAATTTTCAACCGCCAAACGAAGTAAAAAATCTACCTTTTGCTCAAAATTTGATTTCAAACCCACCCATGGCCAAACTGGAGTGAAAGAACTGGCTAATTGACCAAAAAACGCCGCCGAAGGTCCGCGGTGCTGCCGCAAGGTGTTTCAATTTTTGCCTCTGATGAGGCCCTTTCCGATTCCCGTTTGATGTGATTTTTTCACCATTGTGATCACTGTTTCCTCCTCTACAGGTTGACCAGGGCAAACACCCAATTGCAACATGAGCCGGAGGAGCCACCGCACTGGAGAGCTCCACCGCCGGTGAGTTTCAGTTTTCTACATTTTTTGGGCCCACCAACGGCCCTAAGTGTGTTTTCTCACAGGAACCGATGCAAGTTTGGCTGAATTCGGCCGAATATAGCCAACCCTAGGCAGATCGCTGCCGGAGCACTGCAAGCTGCCATGCCAGAATTCTAAAATTGGCCGAGTAGGCATTGAGTTTGATTTTTTGAATTTTTTAGGACATGTGTAGGTACCGTAAATGCATTTCAGTTCCCGATGAAAAATTTATGGAACCTAGAGACCGCCCATAGGCACAGTAGCAATCTAGTTTTCGGTGTCGAATCAAGTAAGGACCTCTCACCCTATTTCCTATCATAGAATTGAAGTTTGAACAAATGATAATACTGTATTTTGTACAAATTAAATAGATATGCATAATTAATTACGGTTGCTAATAGAGCCCGAACCGGACATTATTCTCTATCGATTTCTATTTGATTTATTTTATAGTTTAAATGCATTATTGTATCTGGTTTATCTATTCTATGATTTTAAATATATGTATCACTGCTTACTTCACTACTATTTGATTTTGGGAATATAAGATATGATTGCATTGTTGGATGCATGTTACTTATTTATGTATTTATGTTTGATTTGGTGACGGAGACTAAGGATAAAAAGGGATGGGATGTGATCTGATAAATGGATAAGGTGACAGCCTCACTAGATATCATGAGAGATGGTGAACAGACCGGGTTCATAGGGAACTCTACCGTGAACGTTGTCTCATTCCAGACGGGGTATGGAGACTTGGTCATTTGGTGCTCATACCGGACGGGGTGTTAAGGTCTAATGTCTTGGCGCTCATACCGGACGGGCTATAAGGACGGCCCTGAAATTAAGATTGTTAAAGGAAATGGTTCACGTGTAGTAGAGATACCCCTATGGATTTCCATGAATACTAGTAGGCTGGTGAAAATAAAAAACGGTGATAATCAGTTATTGTTAATGAACACAGATTTATAATATGTTTTATGTTACTGATTATGCATGAAATTGTGATCTGTATGATATTACTGTTTCTGTAATTTGTTTCCATAAATTCTACAATGGTAAGTGAGCTGTAAATGATTTTATTTATGATAAATGAATCTATTTAAATCTATTGCTCCATTGGTTGTTTTGATTTTCTAATAACTTTTATTTCTGTGACGGTGATATAGTGTGATGTCCTTACTGGGCTAGTGTAGCTCATTTCTTATTTAACTATTTCAGATCAGGAGGACCTGATTCCCGAGCTTGATCCACAAGAAAACTGCGAGTAGATACTAGATGCTTTATAGTTTCTTTTATTTTTCTCATTTCTCGTATTTCTTTCAGAGAACTTATTCTGTGATGTTGTTTAGTACTTTTAAGTTATTGTGTAAGGGATGTTAAGGTTAATCTTTTATTTCGCTTCCGCACTCAGATTATTATATATATTTCCTTTTAAATTTCTAGGGCCATTACATATATACCCGAAGGGTTGAATAAAGCTAGTTTAATTAACAACCAGAAAAATTGAACATGTTTTTATTATTAATTAAACTGAAACTTATGCTACATGTATGCATATGATCAAATATAATCAATCATTTTGGGCTCAATTATTTTGTGAATGGATAACACTAAGATTCTAGGTTCAATTCCATATTGTGATAAAGTCAGTTGACCACTTTAAAAAATATATATATATATATATATATTCATAATCATAACACCAAATTTTCTAGTAAATATTATCAATTGAAGATTAACTAATTTGTGGACACCAATTTTTTTTTAATTTTTTTGAAATTTATATTTCAATTAGTCAATAAAGAATTTGGTTGATTAATTAAACAATATAATAATGAGAAAAAAATTATTATTTAATTAAACTTAATGCAAGTCTAAAATATATTTGGATCAATGTCGTTTATTTTAATAAAGTTAGTCTTATATAAGACGAGTCAAATTGTTCATATGTGAACTTTACTAAATTTATGGACCCGTATGAGATTTTGTTACTTGTATAAATAAAAATCTTCCACTTACACTGAATAAGACAATTCAAAAAATATTGTAGAAGGAATAACACAAAGCCTCTAGAAGTAAGAATGAGAACACCCCTCTTCTTCTTTAGGCCTCCATCTTTATAGAGTTCTATTCTCGATAGAAAGAAAATGCTTCTTCTTTAGTATCTTCTTCTTGAAAGCAAGAGGAAGAGCAATGTCTAATAACTGCTCCATAATCATTATTGAAGTCATAAAAAATTCAAGCATTCTCCGCATATCAAGATTATTCTTTTGATAACATTTAAAAGATATTCAATATTTAAGAAAAAACAAGTTTTTCATTCTTTCGATAACATTTAAAAGATATTCAATATTTAAGAAACAACAAGTTTTTCATTCTTTCTTCAATTACTCATTTTCCAGCAAGAATCAATTTTGTTTTAATATCAAGCAAGTATACTTTCAAGTTAAAACTTCCACCAAAAGTTCAATCTTATTTACGATCAAGTGAAGATTGCCCTAACCTAAATAAAAATTACCAAAGAAAAAATTCTTTATATGAGATCAAGTAATTCGTATTTACATGAGCTATGAATGAGCAATTATAAAAATAATAGAATATTCTAGTTACTAAGTTTTATTTGTTGTAAATCATCCAAGGTTTTTTACTTGTATTAATGTGAATAATTTCTTCTAAACTAAGTTCATGTACATATTATATATAATTCTCCTGCGTTATATCTTTGATATAAGAAAGAAAACATTTTTTTTCTCTCTCCAACATGGTATTAGAGCAGAGGTTCTATGGCTTAGGATTTCTAAGGAAAAAAAGAAAGAGAAAAAATGGAAACACCGACCATCGAGATGCAAAAACATGAACGAGAAAATTTAATTCTTGCAGAACTTATAGTAAAAATGATATAGTACTAAACCTCAATTAAATATAGTACCAAGTCCCAAGTTATAAAATCTACAACATAATTACTATCAAGTTAGATGACACTAATTGACACATGAGACATCATTGTTATCAATTGTGAAAATGGCGATGGTAAGCTGCTTGTTGATGGGTGCAATGAGTTCAATTCCAGTAAAGAGACTGTTGAAAATGGATAAGTTAGGGAAGTAAAAGAGGATTTTAGTGATATTGAAACTGTCGAAGGGGGAGGAGAACCATAAAGCTAGCAAGAGAATGATAAAAGCGAGGCATGAAGCTTTGAGATCCATCTTGCTTCATGCTTGACAGAGATAGGAAGGGAGAAGAGACTGGAGATTAGAGATTTAAGGATTAGAGGGTGGCTAAAAGTTCTTAGCCAGTTAAAATATACTTTTGATTTTTTTTTAAATGTTGTACTAGTTTAACATGTTTAATATATAAATTTTTTCACATTACATAGTATATGACATTTACCGTGAAAGAATAGTTAATTAAAAAAGATATCATGTGTCAAGATTGTTTAAACATGGCATCAAGCGTTAACAATATTAGAGGTTAATAAAGAAAATTAACTAATTTGAACATTTTTAAAAAATATATGCACTAATTTAATATAAAATTGAGATAAAAATCAAATTGGACCAAACATTAATATAGTAACTTAAAATATATTTCAGTCTTCAAATTTTATTAGAATTAATAAAATTTATAATATATTATTTTATTTTTTATATAAAATTTTATACTTTATAAAAAAAAATAATCTATGTAATATCCAAGTAGAGACAAATATATATATATGTAATATCCAAGAGGTAAATATATATATGTATATCTATATATAATTAAATAACAAAAAAAAGAAAGAAAGAGATGAGAGATCAAGAAGGGAGAGATGCAATTGTGAGAAGAGAGAGGGTTGAGCGACATCGATGATCGAGAGAGAAGGGTCTTACCATGTTGCGCGACGCAGCAGAAGAGAGAGAAAGGAAATGAGGCACGACAGCCATGGCGCATACAACGGTGGAGAGAGGAAGCAGTTGCAGGGAAGAAGAATAAAGAAAAGAAAAAAAAAGTCAGAAAAGAAGTAGGAGAAGAAGAGAAAGAAGAATCATGTCAGGTAGAGAGAGAGAGAAGAAGAAGAAGAAATGAAAAGAAAGAAGAAGAATAAATGAAAAAAAAGGAGAGAAAAGAAGAAAAAAAAAAGAGGAGAGGGAAAAGCCATGGGGAAGAGGAAGGAAGAAGAAAAGAATAAAAGAAAAAAATGATGAAAGAAAAGAAAAAAAAGAAGAAAAAAAAGAAAAAAAATTAATTAAGGAAGAAAAATGGAGGGGTGGCTACTAAATATGATGTTGGTGCGCCACATATGACAACGCACATTGATTTGATCATTAGCGTCTGATATTTTCGGTGACACACGTATGATGACGCGTGGTGGTGCTAGCGACTGGGACCGCATGTCCAAAAGTAAAATATATTCATAATTTTATTTATATAGTTTCCAAAATTATTCATAATTTAATATATGTGTTTCTATTATAAATAAAAAAAATTATCCAAACAGTATTCAGATTTTCGATAGGACCGTAAAACGAGATAGAAAAGATTTTCAGAACTTTTCTGATCATACAATAGGTAAGAATTATGTGTATTCCATACGGAGACATAAATTATATATTTATGTAAATGTGTATATGTATAGTGTATTTGTGTGAATGTTTAAATATATGTGTAGTATAATAAGAATATAATTAGTATGTCTAATTTGTATTTATTTGTATTCATGTATGTGTGTGTGTACATATATGTTGTTACGCATGTATATATGTGTGTATATAAATATATGATGAATGTAATATGAATTTATAAGAACAGAGCTGATAAGAACACATATGTGAATATATATATCTGGTATGTTATGTGTGATTGTATATACGTGTTTAAGTATTAACATGTGTGTATATATCGATAGAGATTGTATGTATGTGAATATAAATATATCTTATATGTAAGACATGTAGTGAAGGTACATGTCTGTATTATAATATATGTGTGTGTATTAAAATATGTGTACATATGTTATGTATGTGAAATGTATAACTAGTGTGTGTATGTGTGAAATTGGGTACACTGCACTAGCTATATGATCTGGTGTAGATGTACAATACATTGTACTTGATGTGTGATTTGGTACAGTTGCACGAGAAATCTGAGTATCATGTACTTGCTGTGTGATCTAGTACACGATGATTCAGAAGTGCTTTGAAATGTATAGTTTTGATGTGCATGATGATATTGTATATTTTGTGTGTGAGTGTTTGTGTTTAATTAAGCATAAAAATTAAGATCTTAGGTAGGAAATAAGTGAATTAGAAATGAGAGAGATTTGAAAAGAGTGTAGAGTGTAAGAACCCTGAATACTTACTCATTTAGTTTGTATCGAGGAGGAGAGAGTGTGTGTGTGGCTAAAGTTCAGTGGGTATAGTGAACCTGCATATGGATAGAGTTTGAAACCTAATTCAGACGTAAATAGATATTTGTGAGTGTGAGTCACCTAACAAACGTATCTGTTGTGACCATTGTGAAATTTATGTGTGTATATTATCCATGCGATAGAAGGATCCATTTCGCCTCTCATCGACGACGATATAAACAGTATCGCGCGATGAAACCTTAGATGTTATATCTCGAATATATTGTGATATTTCGAGTATAAGTTTGATTTCAAAGGAGAATAAGAATTAGGTTAAAAGAGTAAAGATTAGGATGTGTTTCGTATGATGATTTGTTTTGTCGTGTACTTTAATTAAGATGCTTTATTTAACATTTTCTTGATTATAAATATTATTATATTTTAAATATTGCGTGAATGTATGTACGTAAGTCTCCATTATAGAATCATTTTTCTTACTGAGCTCATGAAATTCATCCAAATTCACCATCATCCAGGTTAGATAAAGTCAAAGATCAAAGGAAGATGACGAAAAAATTTTTATTAGTATTTATTTTAATATTATAAATTAATTTAGATACTTCAATTATGTGTAAATAAATAATTATTCAGTCACAAGGGATATGTATCAAAGTGTAGTCCTGTTGCATATTTAATATTTATTTATTCTACTAATTGAAAATATTGTACTAATGTTCGTACTCATTGACATTAAAGTTCGAGATGTTACAATCAATATATAAATAAATTTTAAAATTTTTAAATATATTTCAGGAATAGTCTAAAAATTATTGACGAAAATAACATGAATAGTATTTAAAAACTTGAATAGTATTGAATGATTAAGTCTAGTATAATAGACTAGTAGTGATCTTTAAAAGTAGAGGATCTAAAAGCACATAGAAATAATCTCAGATTGGGAATTTTATCAAAATATTATTTTATATACCATATATTCCCCAATAAATAAAGTAATACTAATATCCAGTGAAATGATTCTTTGACCATATACGTACACCAATCAAATATTCTTAACTAATAAATATTGGTTGAAAATTTTATTCCATCAATTAAGGGAAAAAAGTAGAAATTGCTGTATTTTGTTTATTGATACCAAGACCTCATCAGTCAGCATGGGTTAAAAGATACATGGAATATATTCCTCTGCCACGTATATCGTCAAAAATGCTACCATGCATTACCTTTCAATATTATTGCCTTTTGCTGGAATAACATTTTCCTCATATATATGCTACCTGCTCCTCATTGCAATTATATTCATCATCAACTTCATTATCTATGTATACACACACACACACACGACTGTAATGTAAAACCATTACATATTAGAAAACATGTGTGTTTGTGTGTGTGTATGAAACGCAACAGATGAAATATTGCCAAAGAGACTTGCATATGAAGAGGTGGAGAGTATAATGCAGCCAAGGATGACTTGCCGGCTCAGCATATATATCATATGTGTGTGTGTGTAAGGGCACGCTTGATCTGTTGTCGGCCGGCAAGTTGTTCTTGGCTACATCGTGCTCTCTTCTCCTCATGCGAGGCTTTAGTGGCACATTCTTTTTTACTATTTTCTACATAGAAAATACGTTTGTACGTTGATGATAGACATGTGTGCATATATATATACATATATATACACACACACACGCACATACATACTTATAAGGATGCCAGGAAAAGGGTCTAATATCAATGGGCAACTTGAACCCCCGCCCAAACACTATAACGCCACTCTCACCGAGTTAGGCTCAGCTCCTGAGGCCCAGATTGAGGCGCAGGCCACTTGTTATTTAATGCTATTTTATTACTCTGGGACCTGGAATGGAAATTTAAAAAAAAAAAACAAATGGGAAAGTTATTTATCCGACAGCACAAGAAAAAAAAAGACCAATCAATGACTTTGCCTCTTATTATGATAATAAATAAATAAATAAATAGATATATAAGTTATTCGTTCCTTAATCAAGTCAATCAATTAGAACGTACCTTTTAATCAATAATTACTTTAATATCTACGTTTACTTACTACTCAGTGCATCATTTCCAAGCAGTCATTTATATCTATGTTGTGGAACCTGTCCTTTATCATTAATGTTTTAATTATACAGTATATCTTGAATTTTCTTAATTAGGAAAATTAATTAATGTATGAATTGTCCAATATTTCCATAACTTTTTGAAATAATAAATGTGCTGGGAATTTGTTAAAAAAGTCAGTTAAGATTTTAAATTTGGTAAAAATAAAATCCAAATTATTAAAATTTTAAGAAAAAGTTACCATAATTATAATGTGAATTAATTTAAAAGATAACGCCCAAAAGTAAATGAATTACCAAAAATATTCTTTAGAAGCGAAAACCAAAAACTAGAAAACACTTCATGAGACGGTAGATTTTGCCCTTTGTGTCACGTACTCGCCGCCTCCTTTCGCGTACCACAAAAACTTGTGGTTAACCGACACCTGTCCCATTGCAAGATCACACGTGCCGGTAATTACAATTTTAGGAAAAAGTTACCATAATTATAATGTGAATTAAGTTAAAAGATAACGCCCAAAAATGAATGAATTATCAAAAATATTCTTTAGAAAGAAACCAGAAGCCAAAACCAAAAACTAGAAAACACTTCATGAGACGGTGGATTTTGCCCTTTGTGTCACGTACTCGCCGCCTCCTTTCGCGTACCATAAAAACTTGTGGTTAACCGACACCTGTCCCATTGCAAGATCACACGTGCCGGTAACCTTCCCTTTCCCCCCCCCACCTGCTAACTTCCCAACAAAACAAATTTACACCGCATTACTACTTTGTAATTTGCAAATACGAAGAAAAAAAAAAAAAAAAAAAATCTGCATTCAACGGTTGTTGTGATAAACGAATTTCACACATATAAGTTGCACCACCAACTTAAATAGCGGAAAGAGAAAAAAGAAAAACATCATTCAAATCTCTCTTCTCTAGCTTCTGCGAGTTTTGGTGGCTAATCATGGCGGCCTCGAAGCTCGTGATTGTATCGCTGTTCCTCGCCCTAATTTTCACGAGCTCTCTAAGAGCTGACGTTCTGATCGACGGTGAAGATACGACGGAGAAAGAAGTTGCCGGATCCAACAACTTCGATTCCTCGTCTTTGAAGATCGAACTTGACCAGCTTAAATCCAGGATCCATGCTCTTGGTTAGCATCTTATACGTTTCATTTCGCTTTTCTCCTCTCCTTTTAGAATCTTTTATTTTGTAAAAAATTAAATCTGCAATGGATGGTTAACTGAAGAAAATGCATGCTGCATTGGAGAAATCGAAGGTCTAAATAGTTTGATTTCTAAGTTCTTCGGGGTCATGCATGACGAAAGCCTCGAGTTAGAGGAGCCTGATTGACTAATTTCTGGTTAACGAATAAGGAGAAACTTATCACTAATCAGGGTTATTGAACCTGGAAGTTCCTATTTAGTTGTATGTAATCCTTTACTTGTATGGAAGTTAGGGAGGAGGAATGGAGAAATGTTGCCTTAGATTTAATTGGTTGAGCTACTGGAAATGCCTGCAGATATTTGATCTGGTAATCTGCTAATGTTACAATGCAAGTGGTGCATAACTATTAGATATTATGAGAAAAAATGGAAATTACTTGTTTTGGTGTTTACTAAAATTGCTATGCAAACAGTGATTTGTAAAGTATCTGGATCACTGTGTACGGCCATTACTTATCATAGAGTTTTTGTGTTATATGTTCTCATTTTTCGTATCTATATACAGTAAAGCATTTCTCGTTACAACTTCTGAGCTCATTCTTGCTTCTATTGGCTGATGATTTTTGCCATCACTTTGTGGATAAAGAAACCCAGATTTATGAAAAAACCAGAGAACTCAAAAGCAAGGATGTGATAATAGCAGAGAAGGAGAAAATCATTCAGGAGAAGTCCGACAGCATTACATCATTGCAGAATGAAATATCATCTCTCCAGGTGCAAGGAATACATTAGAATAGATACAAGTTTCTGCACATGCTTGCTTTTGCTTCCATTGTATTGCTGTAGAATGATTGTGCTGTTCTATTGCCAAACTCTATCACACACTTGCATCCTTCTTTTCACTTCAGTTTGACTCTTTCTCATTATAACTATGGCTTTACTTTATCATAGAAAAAAGGCACGTTAGATGCTGCAGAGCAGGTCGGAAAGGCTCATGCAAAGGCTGTAGAATTAGAGAAGCAGGTTGGTTGTTGATAGACAGGATTTACCATGAGAAGGCTATCATGTCTTCTATATAATTTTTTAATATTCTTTTATGTAATGTTATTATTCG
Source organism: Carica papaya (assembly GCF_054855325.1). NCBI lineage: Eukaryota > Viridiplantae > Streptophyta > Magnoliopsida > Brassicales > Caricaceae > Carica > Carica papaya. Next base: position 20,274,957 of record NC_142315.1, read on the forward strand.
TTGTAGGTTGAAAATCTCAAGAAGGAGGTGGAAGCAAAGAATAAGGAGAAAGAAGCCTTGGAAGCCGGCGCAGATGAAGCAGAGAAGAAGATAAGTGTACTGATTTTGAAACTAGAAAATGTAAGTTTTATGTTTAATTAAATTTTGTGCGCTTCTTCATTGTTTCTTTATTTTCCTGCAGTTATTTTTCCTTTTGGAATATCTCTTGTTGGTGTCAACTGCCTTGTCAGGGGCATTCATAAACGCAGTTCTGAATTTTTATGTTCCCATATCTTCACCTCATTTGTTTGCCTGTAACTGGTGATGCTCAATCTTTCTTTTCTGGTGCTGAATGCTTAGAATCATTTGGCAAAATCGTATTGTTGGGGTGATGGAAAATGGTGACTTCTTTCTCACATATAATCTGTCTTATGTTCCTACTTTTAATTTAGTATCCTCCTTCTACAGCTTGAAAGAATTAATGATGAACAGAAGAGCAAAATTCGCAAAACTGAACGTGCTCTTAAAATGGCTGAGGTGTGGTTTTAATTTCCTTAAGTACACACATATGCACACATAGAAACTTGTTGAAGTTAAATATAAGTCTAGTTGTTTTGTGGTAATCCTTGTATGCTGCTTCATTTTCCCTCTTGCCAGGAAGAATTGATGAAGGCAAAATTTGAAGCAACTTCCAAAACTAAGGAGTTAACAGAGGTAATACCTTGACTTAGTTTATTATGCTATTTATTCTCTACATGGGGCTGTAGTCTGCTTAGTAACTTAAGTTTTGTGGATGAACTTTCCTGACCCAAAAATTTGTTCTATTTGCTGTTTGCTATTTGCTCTTGGTGAGATGAATTTATATGCTGATTGCTTCCATCTGCCTGAAGCTTTTAGGATTGCCAAATGTTTCACAATTAATCCAAATCCTCCCAAACTGCGAAAATTGGGTATAATGATTGAAGGAACTTCACTTATAGTTTTTATCTTTTTTTGGAGTTTGACAACAAGTGCTGTGCATTGAATTTGAAGAAATGGGGCAATTTGCAGTCGAAGTTATCATACTCGAAGTTTGTTTTACCAGTTTGGTGCTTTGCTGTGAGTAACAGAAATGTTAAGGGATTTGCTTTTCTAATAAAATTGCTTATGGGGAAGAAGCAGTAGTATTTGTTAAAAAATGTTGTATAACATGAAGCAAACAGTGGTATATCTAGTGATCATATAGTTAAGTACTTTGAATCCCAAAATTATAAAAAAAAGGTGTATGAAAAAACATGTTGATAAGCAAGTTTATTTGATACAAATATTGTTTTAATTCTTTATTTTCTAATACTATTATATTAAATAATCTAATAATTAGTAAAATTCATTAGTAACGTAATAGTAATAATTTTGTATACTTCAAAAATATAAACAATTTTATCTAAATAACAATTATCAATTTATTAATCTAAAATTAGTACAAAGCAATTCATTCTTTTCCTTTGTACTGTATACACTAATCTGCATCTCTCACATCCATCTCCACTGCAATTTAACTCATTAAAGTCAATAAAAGAACATTTCGTTCTTTTCTTTTATACTGTAGACGTTTATCTGCTTATCGCGCATTTCAATTCAAGTCCCTCTTTCATTATGTTTTATCTAAAAAAAATGCAAGTCCCTCTTTAGATAAAGGTTCTTGAAGGGCTGTTCGGCTGCTAATTAGTTCAAAAATATTTTGGTTTTTGCCCTTATCAGTTTCTAACATTCCTATCTACAGAATGGATGAGAGGTTGAGATTAGGATAGAAAGAAAGAGGAGGATAATGAAGTTAGAAGCACGAAAGACTGGGAGCTAAACAATAGCGGAAAAGAAGAGGATGATGACTTGGTAGAGGTCCTCAAAAGAAAAAGCATCATTATTGATGCTTTACAAAATACATTTGGCTTGAAGTAAAAGCAAAAGCTAAGCCCAGCCAAATAGGCAGGACATGCATGAAGTGATCAATGAACGATTCTATTTAAAAAAAAGTGATGAATGGGATGATAAAATTTGATGATTCTGTTTCTCTCAAAAAAGTGATTATTCTGGTAATCCTGATTGTTGCAGTATATTGAATACAATAGCAATAGTCGACCATGGCAGGTTTGCCAAAATATTTCTCTATGGCTAGAACTTGGGCTTAGAATTAACATCCATGTAAGCATAATAATGCAGTCGGTTTTTTGCAAGTAAATTGAAATTTTTTTAACTTGTAGGTATAGGAAGGAGATAAATAAAAGTAGTACAGTACGGAGACTATCAGCTATGAGCTAATATTTTAGAGGGTTCAGCTAGCATGTCTTGGCTTCCTTGAATTGTTTTTTCTACTATAATCCAACAAAAGAGTTAGGGAATATCTTGCATTCAAGGAAGATATTAGATGGTTGTATGCTACAAATGCTTTGATATCTGATTTTTGGTTGTGTGGATACTTTCTGAGCACTAGTATCTTGGTGTGTCTGTGTATTCCACTGATGCACCTATTAAAGTGGTGCTGCTTATTTTCTAGTTAGCCATTTCCTTTTTTTCCCTTAGAAGATGCTTTGGAAATGCAAATTGCTAAATGATTTGAACTAGGATATAACATTGTAGTGATGATTACCTTTCTAACTTGTTACTTTTCACATGGTTTGAATGATGTGAGAAGAAAGATGCAATGCTAATGCGCATGTATTTATTATCAGGTTCATGGTGCATGGCTTCCACCATGGCTTGCTGTACACTTAATTCATTTTCAGGTGAGTGTCTTGCATTGTGATACTTTTCCCATAGGTTTTGTGTGCTAATACAGATATGTATTATCTTATTGCAGTCCTTTGTGGGGGCACATTGGAATGAGCATGGAAAACCTGCCGTGGATTTGATGATCCAGAAGGTGTGAGCTTGTAGTTGATATAATGTTCAATGACAGATTATACTGTACAAGTTTTCCTGCTCATTCCGTATCTAGTAGTACGTTAAAGTTTCAGCATAAATTGGTGCTTCTGCTAAACATTGCTCTGAATGTGTTATAGGCCCTTGAGAAAAAGTCTCAAGCTGAAAAGTGGGCTGAACCTCTCCTGGAAACAGTTAAAACTGTAGGCTATCTTTCCTAATTTTTTTCTTTGTTTTGTTCTATGATGTACCAATTTTCTGCAACTGCTTCTGAGACGTCTTCTAAAATAATTTTTTTTTATGATGTGCTTCTCTTTATTTGTTTTTATCACTTCAGAAATGGATCCCAGTTGCGAAGGACCAGTTGTTGGCGGTTACCACATATGTCGAACCACATGTGCAATTAGTATCCACTAAAATGAAAGAAGCTTATGAGACGTCAAAGATTGTGATAGCTCCACATGTTATCAAAGTTCAACAATCTGTTGATCCTTACTTTCAGGTGTGCACTTGTTTTTATATAGATACACCTGTAAAATCACAATTTCGGTCTTTCTGTTATATCTGCAAAGTTGATTTGCATTTAAAGCATGTTTCAATTTATAACAGGAAGCTAAGAAGTTTACCAAGCCATATATCGATCAAGTTGCTACCGTGACAAAACCTCATGTCGATAAAGTACGAGTTGCAATGAAGCCATATACAAAGCAAATAGTCCGTGCTTATGAAAGAATCTTGAAATCTGCGAACACATACCACCGTCAGGTTTGAACCTGTTCTGCTGTTACAATGTGCACACAAATTGACCAGTTTTCAATATTTATACTTTTTTAAATAGCAGGAATGTTCTTCATCTAGAATTTGTTGGAAATGGGCTTTATTCTATGAACTCCTTTGGTGAAGGGTAACAAATATTATTTTGAAGTCAAAACCGTGAGGTCTGTGTATCTAGCTTTTTTTTTAGTTGTTTCTTTGTGGGATTCATTGAGAAAGTGACAGATAATTTGGAGAGAACTGTTCAGCATTTGGTTTGATTTTCAGAGTCAAGTGATTATAATTCGCAAACAAATTGTCTTCTTGTCTCTGTGCAGCTGTTGATTTTCTGTGCAAATTGGTAATTGGATAGTATAGGAATATTCACCTATTGTCCATCGGTTACACATTTTCGGCTTAATCTTGGACTCTGATTCACCCTCCCATGGATGAACCTTGCAAAAGAGGCTAGGTTAGATGAAAGATGGTTATTGGTTGAAGGACGTTAAGTGCCCTACTTTTTCAGGGTAAGAAAGGTTAGAGAAAATGTCCCAAGCCAATGTTCAAGTAACAGACACTATGATGGTGGAGTAACCCATGGTATACTACCAAGAAAAGCTTGAACAACCTTTAACAAAGGGGTCCCTATATCCGAAACTAACAGAGGTGAGTAAGTAGAGAATACGCAGGGGTGCAAGATAACTCTCTCTAAGGAACTCGACAAAGTAGTCCCGTAACTTTGGGAGAAGGGGTGCTTTCTCATAAAGGGAGTTGCAATGATTAGGCTTGGGCAATTTATCAAAAACATAGGTCTCTGCAAAGTCATAAGACCATGTATGGGGGTTGACCTGCCTACTACCGGAAGGTCAAGGAAGTTGGTGACATGATGACAGGGCAGCCAACAACTAAAGCACTGGTGGACGGTGGCCGTAACTATAATGGTACTAAAGTAGTGAAATTCCTTGTTGGGTAAGTTTCATTCCTCACAAAATGTCTAGCGATCTGGGCATTGTCTTGGAGAGAGACTCAATAAAGTAAACATGTTTATGAAGATGCGGACAACCTGCACCTGGATAGAAAATAACCTATGAAACTTCACTATTCCCTGGATTGGCTTTGGGCTTTTTCTGTTCAGCTTAGGTGAAGGGTGAAGAAAGCCTCGTTCTAGCGGAGTTCAAGTCATATGTGAGATACCACTCTGAAAGAGTTAGAATCCAAATCTTGTGCTAGGACATACCGGCTAAAGGACAGTCTTAGGTAGACAGTTTTTATGGGGCGTAGGTCTCCCTAAAAGTAATGTAGGCGTGCCAAGGTTTCTTCGAGCCCGATGGAGATTGGCCCTCGAGTGCAAAGGCAAAAGGGAGTTTGACAACAAGACCCACCTGTTGAGTAGGGACAAAAGTTGCCCTTAGTGAACCGATGCTGCTGGGTGGAAGGTTGTCGCTCGACAGATAAAAGTTACTTTAGGAATAACAGATTGATCTTCCCTATGAGTCCCATCCCTCTCTTTTCTTTTTGCGCCCCTATGGCCTCTTGTGTGGCGACATGGGGAGATAAAAGGGGATCCTATAAACTTGTTCTAAGTTAGAATAATAAGCTTATGGGTGCAGTGGCAAATTAAAATATCCAGCAAGCATTAGCTCTCCGTGAAAGGGAGATGATCCAGCTGCACCTTCCAATAATGACTTCACTCTAGTCACTAGCCCTGCCTTCGGCATCTCCCTCCTTCCGGTTAAAGTAACAACTTTGTAGATGGCCAGCTCTCATAGTGTGACAGGCCATATGTACAAAGCCTGGGAACGAATTTATTGCCGTGCATATCTGATAACCAGGAATTCCTTTTCCCAGAAGTCCAGCAGATTGTGACCAGAAATATTTTCTTAAGAGCATTAAACATATTTGTCATGATGGATCACACCATATACAGAGCAGGTCATTGTTCCTTGGCCAGATGTGTTTATCCAACTTCTGCTCTGCTGAGAAGTTGCTTTACCTTTTTATCAAATCTAAAGGATCTGAGTACGTTGAAAAACAAGTGTTAGTATCTGTAACATGTCGTGTTCTTCTGTGGTAGAAGTAATGAATGCTGAATGATATATTATTTTGTTTGCTTTGTTTGTTCCTTCAACTGGGTGTTGATTGTCCTAAATTATGTAATTGTAATTTATGGAAGTTGCTAACCAATTATTTTCTAAAGGTCCAATCTACCGTGCAAGAAATGCTGAAAAACCATGAACTGACAAGACCCCTTGCGACAAGAGAACTAGAGTGGTTTGCAGTATGTACCTATGAATGTATATTTTGATTTATTTTGTTTATTGTTTCACTAGAATCTAAATCATGTATGTATAACCAATGCAGGCCTCAGCCTTGCTGGCCTTACCAATAATTATTTTGTTCAGAATCTTTTCAGCGGCATTCTGGTATCTATTTCACTCTATCAATTTCAATGGGAGATTTTCCTTTCATTTTCGTTTTTGTCATATTTCCTTTACTGAAGTGTTTTCATATGTCTGCAGTGGCAGCAAGAGGACAAAGAGACCTAGTCGACATGCTAATCACCATTCTCGCCGCAAGCCCAAACGAGGTCATCCAGACAAGTAAAAAGTGCCATGACTTTTGTTTCAGGAAACTTTTGAGGTATGTGTGAGTTCTGAAAAAAGGCATTTTGATGGCGGATATCATTTATTTAGCTTACAACCGGTCTAAAGTGGCACATGGCCATAGGTTACTTGAACCCACTCTCTCCAAGTTAGGCAGGAAAGTGACCACCTTCATTGACAACTGTGAATACAAATTAGCGGTTGTGAAATTGAGGATATATGTACAGTTTATTTGATTATGTTTCAAATGTTTAAATTATAATTAAGTTTTACAAATAACTAATACCTAGTAATTGAATGAAAATAAAACAAGTTTGAATAAAAAAAAGAATGTTAGAATAATTGTTTAGAACTTTTCCCTTCTCACCACTACCCACCCAAAACCAACACCTCCACCTGCTAGTTGACAGACTGAAGATGTGTACTTTCCTGTCCGATTCCATTTTCTTCACTTTTGGTAGGCAGATCAAGATTGGAAGTTTCTTGTGCTAAATGAATACTTTTTTTTATTTGCTGCAGATAGGACTTGAGAGGGTTTTACACGGGCTTCTGGGGTTTTTATTGGTCACACGACGTTAACAAACTCGCAAGCTGTATGTTTTTGAAGCTCTTGCATTGTTTTCTTTCAGTCTGTGAAGAAAACTCTAGAACAATTTTTCACACTATACAGTAGACAGTCTGAGAAGTTTAGAAATGTTCATGTACTAAGAGCAGCGTCTGTTTCTTTTGTATTCATAGGTGTGTAATTTAATTGATAATTTTTATAAATCAACACCTCAATATTGTGTCTGTTCTTATTTTTGCTTTCACTTTTCTGTTGGTGATGTCTACCTGAACTTGAATTTACAAATGTGCATCATGAAGGTTGATGTTTCAAATGGTTTCCAACCAGCATAAACTGGATGATGTTTGTTTGTCGATTAAAGGATTTTGGGGTGGTTGAGATTTCTTTTCGGTGTAGAAGGGAAATCTGGAGAGTTTGAACTATTGGTTCATGACTTACGAATCTTAAATGAGTTGGAGAAAGTGTACACAGGTTGTGTCCATCGAGCAATAGAGGCGAGAGTTTAGGTGTTGTTTTAAGCCAAATCTCGATAATCTAAAGAATGTTTTAGGAGAGTGGTTTTTGGAGTCAATTTGTATACTGTATAAGTTGTTCATACTTCATTAACCCTCATGAATAAATTCAATTTAAGCGTAAAATTCACCTAGAAATTTAGACTTAATGTGCTGAAAGGAATTACTTCAACTTCTTCACAAATTGTTTGAAATATTGCTAAAATATTTTAAGATTTCGACAACAATTTACTTGCTGATACCTTGATAGGATTTGATGTTCAAATGAAATGAATGTTGGGATTGGGTCAATTGCGATTCTCTCAGCTAAAGGACGGGCTGATTATTTCTAAAAACCGACAAATATATACGACTGGACGTTCTTTTTTCCGGTTTAGCACGCACTGCAAAGGAAAGAGACAGAAATATTAACTTTATGGGTCAAAGTGACCCAGCGTAGCAGCCTAGTGGTGGTCTTATATGTTATTTGTATGTTTTTAGTTTCTGTTATATATGTATATATATATATTTTTTTAATTATTTCATCATCAAAAATGCTTATTTTATAGAATGAGTTGGACATATTCTAGAAGCTGAAGTGTCTTCATTTCATTGGACTATTTTGTTTTACCTTCTAGTATATAATCATCCTCTCGAATGTAAAACATTTTCAAGATCAATAAAGTTTTTTCTTTGTTTTTCTTCATTGATCAATTACTTTTCTTTAAGCTGTTTACAACTTGTACATGGTATCAAAGCCACAATTCTTTTTTTTTTTTCCTTCTACCCGTTTTTCTTTTCTCTTGAGATATGGATGGAGAAGAAGGCATCGTTGCAAGGGTCACACAAACCCTTACTAATGAAAATCATTAATGATACATGGGTCTAATAATTCAGGAATATCTTTGGTCACAACTCCTCTTACGGTAAGTAATTATCTAACATGAAGTACTGCTGTTAACATCTCATTAGAAGGTAAGAATAAGATTGGTTTCATTTATGGAGAAATTCAAAAACCAGATCCAACAAGCAACAATTGTGCTCAATGGAAGAGAGTAGATGTCATGGTAAAATCTTGCATTCTTGGCTCCATTTTAAAGGATCTTGTGGATTCTTTTATTTACTACTTTAATGCTCAAGATTTATGGAGCGAGATTGAGCTAATGTATAAGATTTTTAATAGGTCTCTTTTATATCAAATCCAAAGAGATATTGTTTCAATGGAACAAGGCAACAATTCCGTTACTATGTATTACAACAAGATGAAGAAGAATTGGGATGAACTGAATCGATTTACTAGCATGTAAAAATAATAAGACTTATTCTTTTGTCCTTTTTTATTTTTTTGTTGCCCTGCATTAAGTAAAGTAAAAGTCAATTATCCCCTTTTTATTATTTAAATCATTTTAATTATTGAATTAAATTAAAAAAAAAAATCAAGTCATTTTCTTTTTTATCAAAGCTCGGGTTATGGAAGAAGGAGAAGAAGGTATCAGCAACAACTGGTTTTATTGCGGGACAGCTCATGATGTTCATATCGATCTATTATGCGCCTCTGCATTTAGCATTGGGTAGACCTCATACAATAACTGTCCTAGCTCTACCGTATCTTTTGTTTCATTTCTTCTGGAACAATCACAAACACTTTTTTGATTATGGATCTACTACCAGAAATTCAATGCGTAATCTTCGCATTCAATGTGTATTCCTGAATAATCTCATTTTTCAATTATTCAACCATTTCATTTTACCAAGTTCAATGTTAGCCAGATTAGTCAACATTTATATGTTTCGATGCAACAACAAGATGTTATTTGTAACAAGTAGTTTTGTTGGTTGGTTAATTGGTCACATTTTATTCATGAACTGAATCGATTAACTCCGATTCCAGTATGCTCTTGTCAAGGGTGCTCCTGTGACATTACAAAGAGGTAGAATGTGATGAATTCCTCTAGCAAACTTATTTAATTCTTAAATGAGTCTCAACTCTTCATATGAAGGAGTTAGAATCAAATCCTTATGTTGGATCCATTACCCTCTATAAGCAAGGCCTATTCAATGATTTTACATGTAGAGAAATAAAGACAAGTAAATATTTACACTACGGATGCGGTTGAAAATAGTGTTTTATTGGCTAGATCCAACTTTAAGAGGAGAATGTAGGGAAGGGAAATTCTAAGAAAAAAGACATGAAGAGATGAGATAGAATCTGTAAATACTGTAATGCTCTAGGTCACCTGAAGTATTCTTGCTTCAAAATACATGAATATCCTGACTGGTGGAAAGATTTGAAGAACTAGAAGGGAAAACCTAAGCAAAAACAAATGGCAGCCAACGTCGTTGCTGTTGCTAATACTCCTCTTGACGTGGGAGAAATTGACTGGAGCAAATTTACATTCTTGATTCAGCAAGAGATAGCTAAGTTTATAAAAGGCAAATGACCAATAGAGACAGAACAAGCCATGCTTGCTCATGGGATAGAATTTGTAAGTATATCCTCAGAAAATGCTATGTTCTCATTTAATAAAAATTTTCAATCCACCATGTGTAAGCACGCACATGTATTTTAACAAGGAATTGCTTCATGATCTACATGATATTGTTTTAAGCACCCTTGTATATTTGCCTTATGAAATTACAAAAATTGTGAAACAAGTTAGTAGTACTCTCTTACACCCTCGCATAACCTTGACAAATGTGTTTTATATTATCTTTTTTTATTACAACCTTCTATTTGTTAACAAACTTGTCAAAATCTCTAACCTGTTTTTTATCTTTTACCCTCAGTGTTATTTGATACAGGACCTAAAGAGTGCTAAAGTGCTTGCAGTTGGTAGACTATTTGGATCACTGTATAGCCTTGATAACTCATCCTTTAAAGCTGCAATTATAAACAAAACCAGTAACCAGATATGTGCCTCTGTTTCTTTACAAAGAGAAATGCTTATGCCTACTTTAAGAATTTGTAACAAGCTATCAAATTCTATTTCTTATAATAGTTTTTCAAAATTTGATAATAAAGATGAGTTTTCTACTCAGATTTGGCACTCTAAATTAGGTCATGCTTCTACTTCTACCATGAAGCACTTACATTTCATTAATTATCAGTTTTGTTAATTTATCCAACATTGTGACGTATGTCATATGGCTAAGCAACATAGGCTTTCCTTTCCCACTAGCAGCATAAAAATCACTCATACCTTTTTATTTAATTCACATGAACATATGGGGACCTTATAAAATGCAGACAAAAAACGGTGCTCAGTATATTTTAACTCTACTTGATGATTTCAGCAGGGGAATTTGAACTTTCCTACTACATCATAAATCTCAAACCAAAATCACTTTTAGCACCTTCAAAATGATCCAAACACAATTTCAGTACCCAATAAAAACAGTTCGGTCTAACAATGGGACTGAATTTGTAAATCAGCAATGTAAGAAAATGTTTACTTCTTTGGGTATTGCTCATCAAACCTTATGTTCTTACACCCCCCAACAAAATGGGATTATAGAGAGAGAAAACATAAACAATTATTAGAGATAGCCCGGGCCTTATTATTTCAATCCAATTTGCCTAAACATTTTTGGAGGGATGTCATTTTGACAGCCACTTATATCATAAACAAATTTCCCAGCTCAATCCTACAATGGAGAACCCCGTTCGAGATTATATATGGTTGTAAACTAGATTATAACCAACTTAAAACTTTTGGGTTTATATTTTATATCTAACAATTTGCTCTCTAGAGATAAGCTGGACACTAGATCCTTTTTAAATGCATTTTTTTGGGGTATTTAGCGCACAAGAAAGCTTATAAAGTCTATGACATACAACATTATCAGTTCCATTTTTTCCGAAATGTTATTTTTGATGAAAACTCATTCCCATTTCATTCAATTCGTTATGACTAAAAAGAAATTCCTTTGCTCAAGATTGATATTTCAGCTGATGCCCCTTTTTTTGATCCTAATTCCTCTCCTGTTCATGGTACTACTTCGACGCATGATTTTCATCCAAAGTCTTCACAATCTCCTCAAAACACTTTATCTTCTCCACATCTCCATAATTTCGTTCAACCACCTGTAACCAACATCAGACACAGAACCAAACCTGCTTGGATGAAATATTTTATTTGCCATTCTACCATCACAAATAGTATACCGACTGCATTGCACAAGTAGCCTCCAAGTTCGCCGATCGAAAGCCTCACACCTCCAACTTATCCATATCAAGTTTCTTCCAATTTTTCGTCTTCGTACATAAATTTTCTTACAAATATTACTAATATTGTATAACCATACTCTTATAAATAAGCCATCAAACATAAATAATAGGTTGCTGCTATGCAAAGGGAGATTGATGCCCTCGAAGCTAATGATACTTGAGAACTTACAACTTTTCCTGCTGATAAACATGTTATTGGGACAAAACGGGTATATAAAGTTAAATTTCTTTTAGATGGTAAAGTAGAACGTTTCAAGGCTTGTTTAGTAGCCAAATGATACAATCAAACAGAGGATATATATTCTTTTGAAAGTTTCTCCCCAATAGCTAAAACAGTCACAATCAGGTTCTTCTTTACACTTGCTGCTGCTAAAAATTGGTTTCTTCACTAGCTGGATATTATGTATTCCTTCATGGCACTCTTGATGAAGAAAGTTTGTCTTAAGTTTGCAGGCTAAAAAAGTCTTTGTATGGTCTCAAACAAATTTCACGACAATGGAACACTATTTTGATTGAGAAACTGCTACAGTTTGGTTTCATTGAATCAGAATACGATCACTGCTTATTTATAAAGCAATCTTCTGGTACATTCTTAGTTTTATTAATTTATGTTGGTGATGTCTTTATAACTGGAAGTTCTGAGTCTGCTATTTCAGCAATAAAGCAGTTTCTACATGATATCTTTACTATAAAAGATCTTGGTGAAGCAAAGTATTTTTTGAGCTTCAAACTAGCACGCTCTGAAAAAGGCATGTACATCACACAGCGAAAATATGTTATCGATATCCTTGCTGATATTAGTTTAACTGGATCCAGACCAGCTCTTACTCCTCTACCTAAGAACTTCAAAATTTACACCGAGTCAGATCCTTTTCCTGATCCTAAGCAGTATCATCGTCTTATTGGTCAATTATTGTATTTGAATTTTACAAGGTCAGATATCAGTTATGCAGTTAATTAACTTAACCAGTTTACAGAATCACCAACATGCATTCAATGGGATGTTGCTCTTCACGTTTGCAGATACCTCAAGGGCGCTCCTTCCACTGGATTATTTTATCTATCCTCAAATAATCTTCAACTGGTTGCTTGCTCAGATAGTGATTGGGCCTCTTATTGCAAAACCAGACGCAGCTTAACTGGCTATTGCATTTTTTTGGGCTCTTCACTTATTTTCTATAAAATAAAGAAACAAGACATCATTTATCGGTCTTCTTGTGAAGCTGAATAACGCAGCATGGCCAATACTATTAGTTAACTTATGTGGCTCTCTTATCTTTTCTCTAATCTTCAATTACATCTCCAACTTCCCATTCCCTTGTGTGTGACAATAAATTCGCCATGCATATCACCGCCAACTCCGTGTTCCATGAAAAAATAAAGTACATTGAGATTGATTGTCATATTGCTCGTAAAAAATATAAAGATGGATTTATTTTGCCGCAATACATTTCTAGTCATATACAACTTGCATATACAACTTACTGATATTTTCACTAAGTCTCTTAGCTCACCTCAATTCAATGTCATCACTTCCAAGTTGGGATCGCTTGAGCCTCATCAAACACCAACTTGAGAGGGGGATGTTATTTCTATGTTTTTAGTTTATGTTATATTTTCTTCTGGTTTTTTATATCATTCCATCATCACAATGCTCACATAGGAAGTTTGTTATTTTATAAAATGAGCTAGATATATTCTAGAAGCTGAGGTGTTTTCATTTTATTGAACTATTTTGTTATATTTTCTGATATATAATCACTCTCTCGAATGTAAAACATTCTCAAGATCAATAAGATTTTCTTCTATTTTTCTTTATCGATCAAATACTTTTCTTCAAGCTGTTTACAGCTTGTACATTATACCCTAACACTCTTCTAGAGTGATTCAACTCTTATGGGGGTGAGTTCTACCTTCATCACGAAAAAAAAATGTATGGGTATGGTTGATTCAGACTACTTGACTGCTCTAAGATGAAAATCTTATTTGAAAAAGTAATTTCCTAACAGTTTTGAAGTTTACTCATGAATGTATAGGGAGAGAGAGAACGACCATATCACGCATGATCCAGCTTATACAAATTCTCCGACAATACAAACTAGAAAACTGTATGTATCAGAAATTACACTTGGTATAAAAACCAAAAGATAAGTGAACTGATTGTGTTACAAGCAGGATATTGGATGAGCAAAAATATTTGTCTAACAGATGGGTAGTTAACCCAATCTGATAACAGATTAAAAAGAAGCTGAAAATATCCGACTTAAAACATAATTTATCTACTCTAACACGACCTTAATTTATCTTAATCTAATTTGCAAGTCCATCAATAAGGAGGCCAAAAGTTGTCAAAGTCCATGCAATTGTCCATGCTGATAAACCTGTTGCTAGGTCCATTTGCACTGTTTATTTCTGCCGCGTACACATTCTCCGCGGCAAAAGAAGTACTAGTACTATTCATCATGGAAGCTGCAGCAACGTCCTGTTGATTCACCGGTGGCGGCGGTTGCACTGGCCGCAGAACAGGCTGTGCCACGGTTGCCCCACCAAGATTCAGATTCAAGCCAGAAATGGTGAAGCATCCTCCTCCTCCAGGGTAATTTATATGGGATTGTATAGGTAGCTGGTTAGAAGATGCACAAGAAGTGCTTGAAGCACCTCTCAATACCCTTGAAAGCTCAGCCAGCTCTGCGTTGGTCTGCATGTAGCTTCTTCCCATTGGAAAGTGATGATAGTTTTCTGCTGCCTGCTGCATCACTGGCGGGATTACGCTTGTTCCCATTTCCAGATTGTAGGGATTTACAGATCTTGATTGACTTGTTGTTGGGTATTTTTTCACGCCAGCACTCTTTTGAAATACACGACAAACTACCCATTCATCCTGCTGAAAAAATATATGTCCCAACACGTGTTAGAGTTTATGGTCAATTTATATAACCTTAATTTCCTCGAGTCAAAAACAAACTCTCTACATTATAAAAAACAAAAGACTATATAGCTATTTATACGTTTAAACTTCCAGAAATTATGCACAATTTACCAAGAGGATCATTTTTTAAGGCTAGTGGGCGTAGTTTAATGATTTCTTGTTCATCTACCAGAGAGAGAAAAAAAAGATACATATCTTTATACATTCATTTCCATATTTAGATTGGTAATTAAACAGTATTGTCTCCATTGACGTAGAGGAAAGATCTCGCTGCGTATAGTTTTGTCTATTTGCTACTTATTCGCTTCATATAATTAGAACTTTTAATATGCATGTACGTAATGGCCTTCGGGTGATGATCTGATATATTATATTATATGTCTAAGTATGTACATATGCATATGGTAATTAACTCTTCAATTACTACTATATATATAGTTGCTCATTAATGTATTGACTGACACGAAGCATGACATGCGAAATCTTTTTAAGAATCTTTAACGGATCCTTAATTTGCCAATTTGAATTTAATATAATTCAACGAAGTAAGCCCTGATATGAATCAACTTATCATTGTTGATTCATTGTGTTTACTTTTGAAACGTTTTTCCTCAATAAAACCAAGACAAGCTAGCTAGTATAATCATTTATAATAATATATACAAATTAATTAAGCTGTACTCGACATAAATGCAATGATCCAGCAACAAAAAGACTTGTTTTTTTCTGTATATTCTACAACAGCAAAAGGATTGTGCTTCCTTAGTCAATAAATATTAATGACAACCAAATTAGATTTAATTCAATCTAACGACTTTCTTTCTCCACATATATATATTTATATGTATATATTATATATAGTGACCTGAAATGCACAGTATGAGAAGGGGGATGCTAAAGTTACCTTGGTAGTCCTGAAGGCAGATTTGGAATGAATACGATATTCATGCATGACCCAGTTGGTCTTCTCTCCTCTAGGAGCTCTCCCTCTGTAGAAAACTAGAGTCTTCTTCATTCCTACCAACTCTGATGTAACACTGTTGAAGATCTCCTTGTCCTTTCCAGTGGTCTTCCAGTACCCAGTGTTGGTGGCTCTATTTGTTCTAACCCCTGTTGGATACTTTCGATCTCTCAGGCTGAAGAAGTACCATTCTTTTTCTCCCATCTTTGCCTTCCCTGCACATTCACACAGCAAATATATGATATATCTAAGACATTTGTTTGTGATGGAAGCTTAAATTTTCATTAAATCACTGAAGTCATGACTGGTTAATGATGAGACTGCAATATTTAATGTACGATACTTTTGTTCAAACAAGAAAGCTAGATAAAGCGTGATAAGTACAGAAACAAGTTGGAGATGGAGATATATGTGCGCGTGTGTTTCGATGAGTAATCACCTGAAATCATTAAAATCACGGGTTAATGCACGGAAGCTTAAATTTTCATTAAATTCATTGAATTTTATGACTTGTTATTGATGATGAGACGACAATATTCACCATACTGTTTAGAAATTCATGTACTATTAAATTAAGTGGTAGAAAAGCACTAATTACACAATTTTACAGGAGTTCTTTAAATCATGTTAGAAACCTAGAAATTACGGGATAATTAAACAGAAACAAGTTGAAGGAGTATATGGGTAAATAAATATACAAAAAAAAAAAAAACTGAAATACCAAAAGTAGAAAGGACCATTTTCATTAAAGCTATACAATTAGTATTGTAAGTTATTTATGTATATGTATGTATATGTATACCTGGAAGGTCCCATGGCTCGGATTTGTTGAGATCAACATCAGCAATTGCCCTGCCTGTAAAAGTAGCATCTGAAATCTTGTTAACAAGATAAAAACTGATGAGTTCTTCATCTGTTGGATGGAAACGGAATCCTGGAGGTAAACTCTGATCTTCCTTTCTTTCACCTGCTTCCATTTTCTTTACCAGATTTTCTTTCTTTCCTATCTTGCTGTTGTTACTTTTCTGTACTACAACAACATGACACATAAAAATGAATTCCAAAAAAAAAAAAAAAAATCCCAGATATTCCAGAAATTTTTTTTGAAAAAGGGTATTGACAGAAAGAGGTTTCTGGTATTTAATTTGGTTCCCTAAGTAGCTGGGAAGAGAAGGAGAAGGACAAGGAAATAAAAGTTATCATTAGAAGGTAAATAAGTAAGTAGAGAGCTTACTTGCATGAAGAGGAAGAAAAGAAATATAAAGGTTTAATGTGATTGAAGGGGTGACTTGTGGGATTCTGTAACGCAGTTCGAATATGAAGGTAGCTAGCTAGGGTTTCTTGCACAACTAGAAATATATACGAGAAGAAATTGAGCTTCCGGCTGCTGCATGCCAAGAAAATAATTAGGAGAGACTGTGTGTGTTTGAAGCTCTCACCTAACATGGACCTTCGCATTCAAGGTACAAATTAATTAACCCTTTTTAATACTATGTGCTGTCACTCAAGAAATCCTTCTTTTGTCTTCCATATTGTATTACGCATTTTCTTATGACTTGTACTTGCTGTTGTATATATATATACACCCATATATGTATTAATTTGCTTACTTCTGAGTATTTGTGTGTATGTGTGTGTATATATATATATATATAATATGTAATTATCTATAAAAATTTTCATAATTTTCACGTTCTTAATTATTTTCGCATAAATTCTTGTCTACTATTTACGAATTAATACATAAAAATTTATAACTTTTCCTCAAAATATAATGAACTGACAAATGTTATAAATAAAATTTAAATTCAATCCCAATAATTTTTAATATAAAATTTAAAATGAAGCAATCATAATTATAGAGTCTACTAAGTCGTTTACCATTCTAGAACATTTAGTAAGTACTCCAAATAATTTTTAAAAAATAATAATTACAGCTTCCAACATATAAACAATTTTGTTCCACTATATATATATATATATATGAAAGTTACTATTCTCATATTTGTAACTTTAATTTTCTGTACGGAGTTTTGTCTCTTCATGTGTTTTGGGTTCTAGTGCTTCTTTTTATTAATCAGATTCATACATATATATATATATATAACCTAGTTAATGAAATATTTCAAAAAATAAAAAGTGAATGTTGGATACACATGTACGTATAGTCATAGATATAATCTAAATTAAGGGCCTTCGACAAAATATATTTTTTTAAAAGCACAAAATATGTCAAAAAAAAAAAAGAGAGAATATTCAGGTGTTACTAATTAAGGATACAGTGGTCCTGATTATTAGGGAAGATATACATTACGACAAAATATATATATTAATAATATTGTAATATGAGCATGCAGATAAGACAAAGTCACGTATAAGATTGTTAACTGGTGCACGTAAATGCCCATGTACATTCACACCAAACATCACCATGCCACATAATTGTGGGTCCCGCTATCCAAGAAAATACAATCCCTTTAGCCAATATTATCCTGCCATGTAATCATCCAAATTATAATGACCTACATTATGTATGTGTGTGTGTGTATATATATATATATATATATAAGTATGTATATGTTGACGACTTCTGAAACAGTAATAATATATGCATCATTTTTTTGCTTTTTAAAGAGTGAATTTTATTATTTGGCGATCTTAAGGGTGGTGCAACCTTCCAGATTGACATAATTCGTTTATAATTTTACTCCCAAAATAGTATCTAAAAGTCGAATATAATTGTAAAAAAAAAAATTACATCTATTTTCGTTAACTGAATTGAAAATTGTGAATAGTATATCTTATCAATTATAATTTTTTATTGTCGGTATCTATTCATTCCCATACGTACAGGATCTGACAATTTCAAATTTTGGTATTTAATTTCTGGTTGACCATTAAAATTTGGAAATTTTCTAACATATATATATATATATATATATGTATGTATGAAACTATACTTGCTTCAATTCCTATCACAAGGGAGAGGAAGAAATCTGCACAACCTACTGCAGCTATAAAAGGGTCCTGCCAAAAAGACCAAGTGCATGTACATATACATATATACACACATAACTTCCACTTGCATGCATACCTCATGAATTATATGGGTGCTGGTTCGCATGCTTAATCAGTTTTAAATTCCATAGCTTCATCGATTACCCTGCACGGATTAATATTGCAGTAGGTTAAATAACTACTTAATTCTTTCCCTAAAATTATTTCAGTACTTTACGTGTTATATATGCCAAGGTTAGAAATTACTTTGCATTTGCCTTGTATCTACTTTGATAACAGGATTAGTAACTTTAATTATTATTTTCTGATCTGATCTTACAAAACAAAGTAATTGTTAGTTATGATTTTGGAAAGATTGAGAGGGTTACCATAAAATTATTGAGGCCTTTTGATACTTGTATATATATATATATATATATACACACACACACACACACACACTACAGATACTGCAGATTTTTGAGAATTCGAATAGAATGATATTACAGCAGGAGCCATATATCTATCAACATCTTTGTTTTACTTATCCAACACTTCAACTATGAAATTTTATAAAGTTATGTCTTGATCATCACTACAAGTTCTTTTGTTATATGTACGCTAGTTTCATAGACAAATTATAATTTAATATATCTATTGTTCATTTTTTATTAGAATCATGTACTTCTCAATATTAAAATTAATATATCTATTGTTCATTTTTTATTAGAATAATGTACTTCTCAATATTAAAATTAATATTGTCAGGTTCTTAAAACATGATAAACAAAATGAGTTTTCTGAATATTTATCTTATAATTGTTAGTTTGAGATTAAAACTGAAATTACTTCGTTAAAATTAGTGAATTGCTATGATTCTTCATGAATAATCTGCATTCTTCCGTTGAAAATCACTTCATTAAGATGACACACATATATTCTTACAACTGAATATGATAAAATCTATAAAACAAAAGAATTTTATTATTTCTTGATTATAAACCGAGGATTCTCTTCAAACTTATAACAACACAATAACATCTTGCTAGTTTTAGTATTTATCCATCTCAGTCTCATTTAAAAAATTTACCCTTATCTTTCAACAACTACATGAGAAGTGGTTTTGGAAAGGATTTCATAATTTGATTCATTCGCCAAGCAAGGAAGGGTTTGATTAGAGGTGGCAAAAGGACAAGCTTGAGCGGGTTTTATTAAATCTAAACCCGACATACCACTAAAAAAAGTAAATCCAAACCCGCCCCTAACTTAGTTATTATTATTTTTATCTTTTTGGATATTCGCAATTATTTTATATTGATACAAGTGTAATTATATTTATATGATTAATTTAAAATATATTTACTAATATATATAACATTAATTATATTTATCAATATAAATATAATTATATTTATTATTATAATATATTTTATTAGTTTATATAAGTATAATGTATTAATAATAGTAAGAAATTAAAAAATATATATACATAGTAGATTGGGTTCGTATGGATTCTAGAAGACCAAACTCGAATTCATCCGTCTTTCTCTATCAATCCAAGTCCTACCCTATCAAAACCTGTACTTTTGTAATATCGGATTTTGTCATATTAAAAGGGTGTAGATATAAAATATCATTCCTAAGTTTGATCATTCTAACCAAGTAAAAAAAACAAAACAAAAAATTAAAGCAAAAGAGAACTTCATATTTTCTTAACTATATCGGAGAGATCATTTATGATCTTTTTGCTTCAAAATAACTTGATCTAATAGGAAGATCCCAATTTATTGGGTCTTTCGATCTAATCAAACAAAAAGCTCTAAAGTAACCATATTTTAGGAGTTGAATTATAATCTTCCTCTACTTGTTATGAGTTGAGGACTTCTTTTCCTAAAAAATTACTTATATAATATCTTGTATTTTTTGGACATTTTAATATCCCCCACGAACTAACATTTGAGAAATAAAATGAAATTTCTATTGAAATCAAATGAATAAATCTTTTTTTCTTTTGGCAATTTTATATATACGTAATTTGGTCAACTAAAGAAAGTTATTTGAATATAAATTTTTTTATTGCCACTTAGTTTTAAACAAAATAGAAATCAATATATATTTTGATCAAATATGAAAAATCTAATTTACCATAAGATAAATTCTACCATATTATGACACTATAAAATAGGAGGAGAAAACAACTAAAGTACCAAGCTCACATAGTGAAAAAAATTTCATAAAAATGATTTCAACAATCATATTTGTAGCGGGATATTATTTTTTAACTTACCAAGGAGATTAAACTATTATTAAGATACAAAACAAATTCAATTTATAATCCTACATACATATATAAAATAACAAATATATATATATATATAGTAAAAATAAGAGAATGACTGAATACAATTTTAAGATACCTCAAAACATATTGTGATTAATGATCATAGTTAGGACATGAAAAAGTTGACACAATTTGTGGACAACAAAGCAACATCAAGATAAGTTAAAAAAAGCATACTAATCAAAATAATCCTTAAATGATTGGTTTATACAAGATTTTCACTCATTGGTATAAGATAACCTTCAAATTACTTCATATATCTTATGATGAAAGATCATTGACATACTTGGTTTGTATGAAATCAATACCGTAAGGTGAATAGCAAGCATAAAGACTCGAGTAATGAAAACTATGAGCAAGTATGGCATGAATTTTATTAGGAAAAAAGAGATCAAGAAGTTATTCCTTGTGATGAGGATATTATTAATATAAACCAATACCAAGATAATAAGATATATAGTATATAAAAAGAAGTATCATCCTTAGAAAGTGAGAAATTGAAATGTATCAATTTTTGAAACCATGCTTGAAAGTTTGTTTTAATCTATAGAGAGACTTATTAAGCCAACAATCATAACAAGGATAATTCTTATTAGTGATACCTTAAGTTTAAACTACAAAAATATCTAATTAATTAACATCCTTACCATTTAAAATAGTAAAAGCTAGCTAAGATAATATGAACCAAAGTAAATTTAATAATAAAATTAAAACTTTCTTAAAAACCTAGTCCTCATATTAAGTAGACACCTCAGCCATAAGTCTACTTTTAGAAAGATCAATAAAACCATCTTTATTTCACTTAATAGAATAAAGTCATATACTGCCAATGTAATTACTATGCGTGGGCTAAAGTATTAAGGTCCATGTGTTAGTATGATTTAAACCTCATTTACTATGAGTTCAAGTATTTAAGAGGCATAATAAAGAAAAAAAGGTTGTTATTCCTGTTGTTAGACATTGAAGGAAATGACAACAATATCTAAACCAAAAGATAAAATGTGTGTATTAACCATAAGGATAATCCGTATTCATGTTGAATGCCTTACTTCTTCATCTTCTAATGATATTTAAATGCACAATTTACTAGACATTTGTTTCTCCTGCCTTTTCCATCTGTCTTAATTTTGTGGTGGTTATATTGAAATTTTTTTATATTTTTAAATATCAAGATGTTTATTTTATAGAATCATCATATTCTCCTATTCATATGCAATGAAGAAATATTACTTGGCCTCATAACTCCTAACATTATCCACATAATTAGAATTTGGCATGGACCTTTCTTTTGGAATTTTATTCAAACTAAGTGCAATTTTTTTTCCTTCATTTTGCAAAACCTTATTTTCTTTGTTGTAAGCTAATTTTTTATAAAGTCACTAAAAAAAAAGGTGGTCCCTTCCTCCAATTGATTCCCATCTCTCCCAACCTCTTATTAGCCTATTTATAATAAGTTTCCTTCTCTCAATCTTCCATAGTTTCTTATTTCATCATCCTCCACATCTTTTATTTGTAACAAATTCAAAAATTTAGTTGAGCTTTTTATTAATAAGCTAGCTATATAATTTTCCTACTATAAAGCGTATTTGAGAGGCTAAAGATAAAATTGGGTCTTAAAGAGTCCATTCTAAAAAACTCCAATCTTTCATGTATTTTCAATCAATTTTTGAGTTTTCGTATCAACTGTATTTTATTAACTATCTTTAAAATTCATTCATTAAATTTCTAACTTGGTTTTCCTCACCTTTGAAATTGTTCCTCCTTGATCTAGCACACCTCTTTAATTTTTAACTTTCACTAACCCACATCCTTTTCTACATAATTTGATAAAAAAAAAAAATAGGACTTCAACTTAATTACTTCTGATTAAATAAGGATTTCCAAATCCAAGAGAAAAAAAATTTGTTGTTATAACACAACTAAATTAAAGAATTTATTTCATAGAGGAACTTTAACCAATAATCTTATTTTATTAACAATAATGAATTAAACCTTCTTTCTTTATTTCCATAAAATGGCTAATAGAGTCTTATGAAGAAGAAAAATTATATGGACCAAACTTTTAATCGAACACCACCTAGTCAGTAATTAACATATTTTAAACATCTTTTCCTCTCCTATTCGTCGTTCCAAGAATTAAAAACTTCAAACCATTTCCCTAAAAAAAATTATATTCTCCATATACTAACTCCATACCTTGAATAGAGTAGAAGTATATCAATTGACCTTTATTTTGAAGAAATATATTATTTTTCACATCTTTCACTTGAGCAAATATGTACATATGGCTCCTTGAGCATTTAGATCCTTCTTTTACCTTCTAAACAACACAAGGCTTTAACAACTACAATTCAGACAATTTGATGAGACATTCAACGTAATTACCCTACTTATTAAAATTAAAGCTCTTTTAACTCTTCAGATCTTCATATTTGTTTTTAGTAGTTAACATTCCATTATCTTTCTTTTCTATACTATGAGCTTGATGAGATGGAGCAACAATCTTTCTTTAGAAATTCTAGTTTCTTTGGACTTCGTAACTTATTTTTTTATATAAATCCCTCTTAACACATCCTTTCTCGTTAGTAAAACATCTTGGTTGAATGTTTCACACCCCTATTTGCCTTGTCAACCTCTTTGTATCTAATAAAATAATTTATATATATATAATGCAACATAGATATCAAAAAACCTCTCTTACTCCTAAAATATATCTATATTTTAAAAAAAAAAATGCAAGACTATTGGAGTTTCTTAATAAACATAATGAAATCCTCCCTCACCTAACCTCTAGATGAGCCTCTTTCATGAACAAACTAATTTTCTAAAGATACTGCATTTGCTCTATCATCATCTTGATTCACTCTCTTTTACTCTACATACTAATCTATCTGTGTATTTCTCTCTTTACTCTACAATAATAAAATATCAAAGTTTTTTCTCTTTAAAAATTTAAGTTTATAGAAAATAGTTATATTTTATCATTTAAATTTTATTAGAAATATGATATTATGTACTAAAAAAAATTTAATGTAAATTAAATATAATTATTGAACTTGGTGAGAGAGACTATTAATATTAGTAATAATCAACAACTTTATGATATCTCTATTTCGTTTATAAGATATGAGAGATTAGTCTTGAATATATCTTCATAGCAAGTCATTTTTTTATTACAATGCAAGTCAAGAATGTTAGCGATAGAACAATTGTTATAGATATATATGTCTCACTCTGACTCCTTAGAGATAATGAAAAACTAGCTTTGCTATGGCAAGCACACCGAAGTTACTAGCCTACTTGCTTTGCACTTCAAAATATTTTAAACAACCTAATTTATTATTATATGTATTTAATAACTAAGTCTTTATGGAATCCTTACAAACACATATATGTATTGCTCGACATATAAAATAATGTGTGTACATATAGAAAATTAATCGGAAACATCTCAATATATATGTATATCATATATCAAATTAATAACGAGCTAGATGTTTCAAATTTATGTGTGACTAGATGCACGTAGTTAATTTTTGTTGTATATACTTAATGTTGTTAACATATATTTAGTCGTAGAAGAAATTGCGACAATTATTTAAAATTAATCGTCTTGTTATTATAACCAAATTATAAACTAAATTGCGTGTTGTGATGCTAAAACATAGTAGAAAATTTTTAATATTATAGAAATAGATACTTCAAAAACACGAAATCATATACGTGATCAATGCTTTATTTGATAAGAGTCTTTTTATAAGAAAAAATAATAATAAAAATAATAATGATCAACGACTTTATCAAATCTAATGTAATGATGAAGTAGTAGTTGATAGGTGTTTTTGAAGAAAATTCTCTAGAAGCAATACATAAGACCCTAACCCAAATTTTGCTAGATTCATATTTGGCATGCTACTTGTCAAGCACTTCAAAATTTAATAAGAGAATTTTATCTTTTAATCTCATCGTTACGTCTTTCTCGGTGTGCTTAATTGGCATTCACCAAAATGAATTATACAGTTTTGATATGGACGTTATCAATTTATACGTGATTAATTCAATTTGTTTAAGGCTGCAAGAAATTAGAGGGAATCGAGTGCTGAGATGATTTTTGTTCCCAAAAGGGTGCACAATATCCAAAAGAGTAGTTACATGCCAAAATAACGTAAAGTTTGTGTGTATATATATATATATATATATATATATATGTACGTACGTATAATATATACACGTATATAGTTAGTTTTATAGCATATCTACTCACACAACTTATAATATAAGTTGGTACTTAATTGGTATATCATTAGTTTTAGTCTTTTTCTTGCAGTTCTTGATAAAGAAGAGACATCCACCATACGTCTCAACCCCCTCCTGTTAATTAACTATAAACACACACAGACATATATATATACACACACACGCATACATACACACACACACACATACAAACATGCGATTGTGTAGGGGGGGGGGGAGATGCGCGCGTTTGTGCGTGTATCTGCATTCAAGGATTCTGATTACTGATATTAATTATATATCGGGGTAGAGCCTTTATGTATCATATCCATGATCTAGATTAAAGCTCTGGGGAACAAGATTGTAATAGAGAGATTCAATACAGGCTGATTTCCTGATTTAACTCTTCAAATTAATTAACAACTAATTTGAGATCAATCATTCATTAACTGTATGATTGATACTTTCACACCTCTTTATGAAAGTGTGAATTTAAATTAAATTGTACAAATTTTTGTGAAGAAATTATAAAATTATTAATATACATATAGATGACACCTAATTATTAAAACATGTATGAATTTTTATTGTTTGAAGAAATTAATTTTGAGGTTTTCCCAGTGATTTTATTGGACTTCAAGAGCATATAATATATATATATATATATATATATTTTGTTATATGGCTAATTATGAGTAATTATTAGGTATTTAGAACGGCAAATAAATTGAAAGAATTTGTAAATGTAATCAATTGATTTCAAATCTTATTGAATTTAAAAGATTTGCTAATTATATATAATATTTGCTAATTACTTGGCTACATTATTTGAATATTAGATGCTAGTATGTACGTAAGTAATCTGATAATCATTTACGTACTTGAGATATGCAAAGATAATCTTTGTCTCTCCCCACTAGTAGAATATAGTTCAAATATTATAGTAGTATTGTACAAAAATTGATCATGGCTAAATACAGATGCTCCCTTATGGTGCAAAATTAATTATAAACTGGGCCTATCTTTGGCAATTTAAAATGACTTTTTCAAATTCGACCAATGAAACTACGGTTATATTTCATATTTTATATATATATATTCACTTATACCCTTGTTTATATGTATGCAGACACGTTTGTAGTACCAAATCTATTTAGTTTAGTTAATACAGCAGAATTTCCATTGTTGAGTTTCTCGAATTGGGTGGAGATTAAAAATATATATACACACAAATCTGCAAAATTTTTATAGGTATCTCAAAATATTTTCACATGGGTTCTCTCTGTTACAATTACTGGGAGCAATTTGGTTCCAGTTAATTTCGGAAAAAAGATTGCATAATCATATGATATTTCTATTAGAAATAATTTACACCATGTAATGTTGACTGTTTTATTCTTTATTTTTTTTTTAATCATAATAATTGATAAAACTCCTACAATTGTTTCTTTTTTTGTATTTTTGACTCGCTAGTTTAACATTTTATTATTATTATTATTATTATTTTATATTGATTCATTGTAGTTCTTGTAAATAATAGTATTAATTATGAATGATAATTTATGAAATAAAAACGTTAACTTTTGATAGCTAAAAATAATAACAAAATGTAGCAATATAGATTTTAAAAAATAATTTAATCATTCATGACTAAATAAATAATCACATATGAGGATATATCAACCCGTTTTTCTAATGTTATATATTTACGTACGTATGATATTTTAATACAAAAAATTAATTAGAAATCTGATAAAAAAAATTAGAAACATACAAGGAAAATCAACATAAGAATACATGCGCAAAATTTCACTTTCAATAACATATACGAAAAGATATTGATTTGGTAATTGCTATTAATAGTCTTTTCTTTGCCACATTTTAAATAAATAAATGTACGACCAAATTATATATGTTCTATTATGAACTACATAACAAATCTTTTTTTTTTTTTTCTTTTCTGAATTTGCCTGCATCCAAAATAAATGGAGGTCATATGAAACATGTTCCATTGTGAAGACTGTCTTCATCATCAATCAAATAGGGAAAAAGCACTTAAATTTGTCTGCACTCTCCTACCTGTTATATCCCCTGTTTTGATTCTTTCTAAACTTGGTTTGCTTTAGCAGAAACCATGGTACCTCGGCTACGTCCCTCGTTAGTGTTTCCAAACTTGAGAGGTACAACTCGATCTATGTACGACTTTCCAGGAAAGTTTCTTTTACCTTCTGGAAGTGCTCGTAACTGTGGCAACCAATATGCTACATACTCACCGTCAGGATCATATGTTTGTGCCTGAAAGAGCCAAGAAGGTTTAAGTATCT